>NC_037668.1:41575433-41637337 GCF_003255815.1 Theropithecus gelada
AAAAAAAAAAAAAAAAAAAGTGGAACTGGGCAGGATCCAAGGGGAAAACAGGGTGGAAAACAGTCAGAGAGAGGGAGAAGAAGCAGGGAGGGGAGCAGCTGCTATCCGGGATGTGGAGTATAAGTTCAGAAGTGAGTCCTTACATTCTCAGTCTCGCCTCTATTTTCCCACAGGCGGTGGAAGCTTCAAGTGCTGGATTTACAGGATGTCAGTGAGAACTTCTGGATGGTTTGGTCTGAATCCATGGCCCATGGGTGCTTTCCCAATGCCATGAGGAGCAGAAAACCAGTGCAGGACTGTCCAAGCATGAGAGGACAGCAGCCCTTCACTGTGTTCATAGACCTTTGGCTCCAGACCAGGACTCTGGATGAATACCTCACCTGCCTCCTTCTGTGGGTCAAGCAGAGGGAAGGTTTACTACACCTGTGCTGTAAGAAGCTGAGAATTTTGGGAATGCCCTTCCACAATATCAGAAACATCCTGAAAATGGTGAACCTGGACTGTATCCAGGAGGTGGAAGTGAATTGCAGTTGGATACTGCCCATCCTAACACAGTTTACCCCCTACCTGGGCCAGATGAGGAATCTTCAGAAGCTCGATCTCTCCCACGTGGACGTCTCTCACTACGTTTCCACAAAGCAGGAGGAGTTTGTTACCCAGTTCACCTCTCAGTTCCTCAAGCTGCACTACCTCCAAAAGCTTTATATGAACTCTGTATCTTTCCTTGAAGGCCACCTGGACCAGCTGCTCAGGTGAGGGAGGGGGATGAGCTTCCTCTGCAGACCACAGCAGAGCCTATGTTACAATAAACGCTAGTGGGCATCTACTGTGAGCCAGCCCATGAGGATGTAACAGTGAAGGGGACACTAGAATGTCCACGTATTGTCCCGTTGGTGGCTCTGTCCTGAATGGGTATCACGCAACCATCCCAATAAAGGCAGAGACATCAGCTGAGGTAGATGCTATAGAGAGGCAGCCATGCTAGGAAGCCAGCTACTGGAGGGTTCAGATCAAGTGAGGGTGCCTTTCTGAATTCTTCCCAAGGATGTGTCTAAGTTAAGATGATGAAAAATAGGCCAGGAATGGTGGCTCATGCCTGTAATCCTAGCACTTTGGGAGTCTGAGGCAAGAGGATAACTTGAGCCTAGGAGTTTAAGACCAGTCTGGGTAACATAGCAAGACCCCTGTTAGGAATGAATAAATAAAAAATAAAAACAAACAAGATAATTTTTTTTCTTTGAGAAGGAGTTTCACTTTAATTGTCCAGGCTAGAGTGCAGCTGTGACCTCTCAGCTCCCTGCAACCTCCACCTCCTGGGTTCAAGCGATTCTCCTGCCTCAGCCTCCCAAGTACCTGGGATTACAAACGTGGGCCACCACACCTGGCTAATTTTTATATTTTAAGTAGAGACAGGATTTCCTTTTTTTTTTTTTTTTTTTTTTTTTGAGACAGAGTCTCGCTCTGTCGCCCAGGCTGGAGTGCAGTGGCCGGATCTCAGCTCACTGCAAGCTCCGCCTCCCAGGTCTACGCCATTCTCCTGCCTCAGCCTCCCGAGTAGCTGGGACTACAGGCGCCCGCCACCTCGCCCGGCTAGTTTTTTGTATTTTTTTAGTAGAGACGGGGTTTCACCGTGTTAGCCAGGCTAGTCTCGATCTCCTGACCTCGTGATCCGCCCGTCTCGGCCTCCCAAAGTGCTGGGATTAGAGGCTTGAGCCACCGCGCCCGGCCGAGACAGGATTTCACCATGTTGGCCAGACTATTCTCAAACTCTTCACCTCAGGTGATCCACCCGCCTCAGCCTCCCAAAGTACTGGGATTATAGGCGTGAGCCACCGCGCCCAGGCAACAAGATAATTTTTAAGAAGATGATGGGAAGTGAGGAAGCGAAGTGGGCACCAAAGAGGGGGATGCTCAGCAAACCTGCACATTTCAGAATATAAGCTTTGTGCCCCACCGCTTGGTGAACACGAATGATCCCATCTCTAATTCCCTGTCGTAATGGGTTGGTTTGAGCTCTAGTTAAATTAATTACCTAGGAAATGCATGATTCTGAAACAGAGGGTCAGGGAGCAGGCACAAAGAGTGGTGAAAGTGATAGATGGCTTGCTGATGATACAGGCATGTCAGGGACGTGTGCAGCCTGCCCACCCCAGCTGATGTTGCAGGATCCAGTATGGGTTTGTCCCTTCTGCCTGTGTCTCCACTGGGCTCGTGTGGCCCAGAGATGTGGTTTTCTGCCTGACAGATGAGGAAAGGGAGCTTTAGGGATTCTGTGAACTTGATCCATTCCTATAAATGATGGTGAAAAGACTCAGCCTCAAATGGATCTTTCTATTTTTATTTTTTTGATACAGAGTCTCGCTCTGTCACCCAGGCTGGAGTGTAGTGGCAGATGTCTGCTCACTGTAACCTCCATCTCCTGGGTTCAAGCAATTCTCCTGCCTCAGCCTCCCAAGTAGCTGGAATTGCAGGTGCCCACCACCACACATAGCTAATTTTTGCATATTTAGTAGAGATAGTGTTTTGGCATGATCGCCAGGCTGGTCTCAAACTCCTGACCTCAAGTAATCCACCAGTCTCAGCCTCCCAAAGTTCTGAGATTATAGGTGTGAGTTACTGTGCTGGGCCTAAAATGGAATTGACCTCAGTGGCAAAGCTCTTCATCACACAGCGTCCTAAGCGTTGACCAGACAATCAGAATGACCCTGGGCTTGGGCAAAATAGTCTTTTCCCTTCACCTTGACATTCCACACTACCCTCAACTCACCCCTACAATTCCCCAGAAGTAACTTCTTGTTCTGTCTCCCCAGCTGTCTGAAGACCCCGTTAAAGATCCTCGCAATAACTAACTGTGTGCTTTTGGAATCAGACTTGAGGCATCTGTCCCAGTGCCCGAGTGTCAGTCAACTAAAGACCCTGGACCTGAAGGGCGTCAGACTGGCCAATGTCAGTCTTGTGCCTCTCCAAGTTCTGCTAGAAAAAGTTGCAGGCACCCTTGAGTACCTGGACTTAGATGACTGTGGCATCGTAGACTCCCAAGTCAGCACCATCCTGCCTGCCCTGAGCCGCTGCTTTGAGCTCACCACCTTCAGCTTCTGTGGAAATCCCATCTCCATGGCCACCCTGGAGAACCTGCTGTGCCACACAATCAGACTCAACAACTTATGCCTGGAGCTGTATCCTGCCCCGCAGGACAGTTATGATGCTGATGGTACTCTCTGCCACAGCAGATTTGCCCAACTTGGGGTTGAGCTGATGGGGAGAGTGAGGGACTTAAGGCACCCCAAGAGGATCTTGTTCTGTACTGACTACTGCCCTGACTGTGGCAACAGGACGTTTTATGGCCTGAACATAGATCAACGCTGCTGTTGAACACCTGCCTATTTGGGTGGCTTTCTTCTGGACACTTGGAAACTAAAACCTAGGTCTTACATACATCCTAATGTGAGCACAGAAACCACCGTTTCAGACACCGGCTCTGAAGTGGGAAAGGAAAGGTGATCAAGCAGGGGCCGGACTTGGGGGAAATGTTGACATGGATTCAATGGGACTTTGGGGACCTGTGTCCTATAGAGTCAAAAATGGGAATGGGAATGTCTAGAGTGGAATTCAGGTTTGAGAATACATGAGGGAGTTCCCCTTCCATGGATGGTTATAGAGAAACAGTCAGAAATAAAGGGAAACTAAATGGAAGCTGTCTGGTGCCCTCTATTATCAAGTAACCTGCTTTCCAGTTTAAGCCTCAGGAATCTTCAGTTATTGATGCAAAAAAAAAGTGAGGGGGGGACTAGGTTGTCCAATCAATAAGATGTAACCCAAGAAAATCAAGGCATTTACATGAAATTTGGTTATTTTAATCAATTTCCTCCCTTCCTTATTTTTGAGACAGAGTTTCACTCTTGTTGCCCAAGCTGTAATGTGGAGCGCAATAGCAACATCTTGGCTCACTACAACCTCCATCTCCACGGTTTAAGAGATTCTGCTGCCTCAGCCTCCCAAGTAGCTGGGATTACAGGCCTGTGCCACCATGCCCAGCTCATTTTTTTATTTTTAGTACAGACAGGGTTTCATCACTATGTTGGTCAGGCTGGTCTCAAACTCCTGACCTCAGGTGATCCACCCAACTCGACCTCCCAAAGTGCTGGGATTCCAGGTGTGAGCCACTGCGTCTGGCTCTTTTTTTGTTTGTTTTTTAAAGGTGTCGCTCTGTCACCCAGGCTAGAGTGAGGTGGCACAGTCATAGCTCACTGCAGCCTCAATCTCCTGGGTTCAAGCGATCCTCCCACCTCAGCCTCCTGAGTAGCTAGGACTACAAGCATGTGAACCACCAGGCCTGGATACTTTTTTTAGTTGAGACAAGTTCTCGCTTTGTTGCTCAGGATGATCTGGAACTCCTGAGCTCAAGTGATTCTCCTGCCTTGGCCTCCCAAAGTGCAGGGATTATAACTTTGAGCCACCACACTCAGCC
This sequence comes from Theropithecus gelada, assembly GCF_003255815.1. Classification (NCBI taxonomy): domain Eukaryota; kingdom Metazoa; phylum Chordata; class Mammalia; order Primates; family Cercopithecidae; genus Theropithecus; species Theropithecus gelada. The sequence goes on from NC_037668.1 coordinate 41,579,902, forward strand.
TTCTCCAGTTCTTCACTTCTCTTTAGACATCTGTTACCTCCTTGTTAGTTTCTGTGGCTGTTCAGTGGGTTAATACACACTAGGTGGACACTCAGGGTCTGGAACATTAGTGGGCAAGAACAGTGAGCCAATCCACATGGAAAGCACCCTCTTCTCAGAGTCTTTCACTGCTCGCCAGATGCTGAGACCCTGGCCATTCCTTGTGAGTCTCCACATGGTTCCAGAAGCCTTAGCTGGTGGACATAAGCTTCACTGCACAAGGAGCCACTCTATTCCCGCTGCCCTGGAAGGGGATGTCCATATTGTGTATTAACTGCAGCCTCTGGGCGGCACCAACCCTTGCTTGTTCCCTTGATGACTAGCAGCCCTTCTTGAATTAAACTGGTTGTAGCCAGTAAAGACAGCCACACTCCCTTTAAATAAAATACTAAAACTATACAGGCATGTAACACTTTTTAAATATTTCCATCTGACATTTAAAAAGGTACATCTTTTTGGGGAGCTAGGTCAGATCGATGAAAGATTTTCTCATAACGCTCCCCCACCCTGCCTCGCCCTCCGCAATCAGGAAGAGACTAGTGCAGCGTGTTTTGGAATCTCACATCATCGAAGGGTGGAGAACGATCAAGTGCCTGTGGGTGATGAGTGACCTTCCCTGTGCTGAGGAAGCCTGCATAACGGCACTCAAGTGAAGGATCCTGCTGAGGATTCAGGGGCTGGTGTTGCTGTCAGGGATCTTAGCCAAGAGCCTCAGGTTCCCTGTAAAATGAGGATGGTGTTGTCCAACAGCTTATGGGACCCTGGTAGAATCCAATAAGATGGTTCATGTTTAGGGTTTGGCATGGGGCCTGGCATACAGTAAGATCAATACATCTTGATCTTTTAGCTCTTCTCAGCAGAAGTCCCAGCATTTTCCACGTTTCAATCCCGCCTCCTATTCCTGACAACAGGGAGGCAACAGGAACCCAAGGCATGCAATGGGGCTAAGTTTCTTCAAGTCACCACAAATTTCATCATGACTCTTCCAAACAGCAAAGCCCCAGGAGCCAGCAGGGGGCATGGTGGGCAGTTCAGGACTCGATTCATTCCTAATGATTCTAAGATCAAAATTTCCAGTCCATCAGTCTCGGGTGCCATCTGCTGGTAGATCAGATCGTATGGTGTAATTTAGTGTTGCAAGGATCATATTTTACGGTATTTTTAAAATTTTACTATTATGAGCCAGGTGTGGCAGCTCATGCCTGTAATCCCAGCACTTTGGGAGGCCGAGGAAGGTGGATCCCCTGAGGTCGGGAGTTCGAGACCAGCCTGACCAACATGAAGAAACCCCTTCTCTCCTTAAAATACAAAAAATTATCCAGGCATGGTGGCACATGTCTGTAATTCCAGCTACTCGGGAGACTGAGGCAGGAGAATCCCTTGAACCTGCGAGGTGGAAGTTGCAGTGAGCTGATGCACTCATGGCCTAGGATTCAGTTCCCAAATGACCAGAAGAAAGCTCTAAATATATCCACCCTGATGGGCAGGCATTCAGCAGAGGCGGTGACTGGGATGCAGGTCATAGGAGGCCCTGATGCCACAGTGAGGGCAGGGGACAGTGCTGAACACAACAGTCTTGGGCTGCCTTAAGTCCCTCAGTGTCTTCATCAGCTCAGCCCCAAGTTGAGCAAATCTCCTCCAGCAGAGAGCACCCTGGGCATCATAACTCTCCAGAGGGGCAGGGTACAGCTCCAGGCTCAGCTTGCTCAGCCCGACGGTGTGGCGCAGCAGGTTCTCCAGGGCGGCCACGGAGATGAGGTTCCCACAGAAGCTCAAGGTGCTGAGCTGGGAGCAGCGGCTCAGGGCAGGCAGGATGACGCTGAGTTGGGAGTCCGTGATCCCACAGTCCTCTAAGTCCAGGGTCTGCAGGGTGGCCTCAACTTGCTCTAGCAGAACAGCGAGGGGCTCAGGGCTGAAATGGGTCAGTGTGATGCCCCTCAGGTCCAGCTCCTTTAGCTGACGGATGCTCGGGCACCAAGAGAGATGCTTCAAGTCCGACTCTGACAGCAGGCAGTCAGTCATGACGACCGTCTCCAAGGGGGCCTGGAGACACCTGGGAGAGAACAAGAAGGAGTTAGAGGAGAGTGGTGGGAAGACCTCATGGTGAGAGATGACAGTCTCCACAACCCAAGGCTGCTCTGCTCATCTGAGGATAGTCAGCACCCGGGGTGTGGGAACGGAGACTCTGCTCCTTCAGGACAGTCCCAATTGAGGCTCAGTCCTTCACCATCACTCAGGTGACTGGGTCAAGCCCATGAACTCTAAGGCTCCTTTTCTTCATGTGTCAGGCAGAAAACCACATCTCTGGGCCACAGGAGCACAGTGGAGACACAGACATAAAGAATAACCCAGGCGGAATCCTGCAACATCAGCTGGGGTGGCCAGGCTGCAGGAGTCCCTGACACGCCTGTATCATCAGCAAACCGTCTATCACTTTCTCCCTTCTTCACTCCTGCTCCCTCACCCTCTATTCCATCATCATGTATTTCCCATACATTAGTTACCTGACTTGGAGCTCAAAGCATTTTACTGACAGAGGGAGAGACAGGATTTTGCCTGTTCACTAGGCAGGTGAGGACAGACCTTATATTTTAAAACAGAGGGGTGTGATGGGCTTTCTCTTCTTTAGTGCCCTCTTCAACTCCCTATTTCCCATCATCTTAACTTAGACACACATCCTCGGGAGGAATTCACAAATGTACTCTCACTAGATCTGAACCTGCAGTTGCTAGCATCCTAGCATGGCAGCCTCTCTATAGCATCTAGCCCAGTATTCTAGTGTCCCCTTCACTGTGACCTCGTCACAAGCTGGCTCACAGTAGATACCCCCTGGTGTTTACTGTAACAGAGAAAGGCTCTGCTGTGGTCTGCACAGAAAGCTCACCATCCTTCCTCACCTGAGCAGCTGGTCCAGGTGGCCTTCGAGGAAAGAGACAGAGTGCATGTAAAGCTTCTGGAAGTAGTCCAGCTTGAGGAACTGAGAGGTGAACTGGGTGATAAACTGCTCCTTCTTGTCTGGGGGAATGCAGGCAGAGACATGGATGTTGAAGAGGACAAGTTTGCGGAGATTCCTCATCTGGCCCAGGTAAGGGGCAAACCTTATAAGAATGGACAGCTCCCAGGGCCAGCACACTTCCACCTCCCGGATACAGTCTAGTTCCACCATGTTCAGGACCTCTATGATACTGTGGATGGGCATTCCAAAAATCTGCAGCTCTTTGCAACACGCATGCAGTAAGCCTTTTCTCTGTTTGCCCCACTCTAAGAAGCGGGTGAGGCATTCATCCAGAGTCCCATTCTTGAAGCAAAGGTCTAGGGTCACCATCAAGGGCTGCTGCCCACCCAGCCTTGGACAGTTCTCTGCTGTTTGTCTCTTACTCAGGGCCTCTGGGGAGGGTGCGGAAGCTCCAGACCATATGCCCCAGAAGTTCTCATCCACATCCCGCAAGTCCAGCACTTGGAGTTTCCACCGCCTGTGGGTAAAAGAGAAGAGAGGCTCCAAATTTACTCAACGATTTGAGCTTTTATCCACATCCCAGACATCAGTGACTCCCCTCCCTGCTGCTTCTCCCACTCTCTGTCTTTTCTCCATCCCTCTTTCTCCTTGAAACCTGCCTGGTCCCCACTGCTAGTGTCTTCAATTGCCACTGGGAGGAACCCCGTTCCTGATCCTTCAGTGGGCCCTGCATGGTGAGCAGTCTTTTCCCAGAGGCTGGACAATGGCCAAGGCCTCTCTGAGCTTCCTCCCCAGCCTCATCAGAAGACTCTGGGCCACCCTTGGGCCTCCCACTCTTTCTGACCCTGCCAACCCTACCCTGGATGTCTGGGCCCTCCCCACCTGGTCAGCTGGGTCACCTCACCTGGGGCGAACCTTCTGGGCAAGCAGTGCATCAAGCCCCTCCAGCACAGCTCCAAACGTCTCCAGAGGACGCGACTTCATCAGGGACCCTAGAGGAAGACAGGTGAAGGGCCAGGCCTGCACCATAGTTTTCAGGGTCTCGCAGCATCTCCTGGTAAAGGCCTCTATGAACAGAGAGGGAAAGAGCTCCCTGGGCAGCTTCTCCAGGGTGGGGATGGCCAAGGCTCCGTCCCTCAGCAGACTCTGCTCAGCCAGCTCCAGGAGTCTGGGTGGGGCCTGGAGGCTCATGCTGATGAATCTGCGTGGAAAACTTTCAAAGAAAGAGCATGATTCTTATGGCAAATCACATTACTTCATCATCTCCTAGTGCCAATGCTATTGCTGTGGTAGTGATGGAAAGGTAATTAGTTCACCCCAATTCCGCTCTGCACTTTCTGAACACAAATCCGTAATTCTGCTCCTGCTGGTACCATGAAGATTGTCTTCCAAACGATGAGGAGGGGGCAGGTGACCACTGGCCCATTCATTTTCAACCATTGCTGCACTAAATCTCAGTAACACTGGGAAGCGTTGCTGAGGATCCTGAAAGCTAAGCTCCACCTTTTCAAGAAAATATTTCTTGTCACTTACCACCCTAAAACAATGGAATGAGAATGTCCTGTGGCCCCACACAGCCTACATTCTCAGTTCCCACAATTAACATGCTTGCAGAAGACTAAAGGGACTCCTTGGAATCAGTGCCATTATTTTTTATTTTGAAAAATTGTAACAAAAAATTGTGAAAGCACCGTGACAGTATTCTAGAGCCTGTGGAAGTTAGGGATAAAAACTCTAACTCTCAGATGAAGGTTCCAATGTTGATCTCTCACACAGACTCACAATGACCCACTTTAGGATGGAATCTAGGGGGAAAAAAAATTGATCCCATATTCAGAACAAAGACTCCACTCTTGAGAATGGTCTATGGAATATTTAAGGTTTTAGTAAAAATGAGAGCCTAACATGTAAAATCACAATGCCATCAAGTCTGTGAACTATAATCTAAGGGCACAAAAACCAATAATTTCAAATGTCATGAAATAGAAATTCAACTAGTTATAAGTTTTTAATATCTTTTGTTTAAAAAAAACTGCTTGGATACAAAATTTGAAATGACAAAAACCAAAGACAAATCAAATTTTGGGGGATGAAGACAAAACTACATTTAGAGGAAAAATCACAGCCTAAATCTGTTCATCTGAAAACAGACAAGGAAGTTCTCTCTGCCACCTTGGGCTGCAGGTCACCGTCCCTGACTGGCTGGCTGCAGATCAGATGGGCATGAACCTAAGGAGGGGGTGACTTACCAGAGCTGGACTCACTTTGCAGGGTGCTGCGACCTCTCCGAGAACCAAGCAGTACTCCAGGTGCCAGGGCTTCGGGTCTCTTCTGTGCACCTGTGGGAGCTTTTATGGACCTTTCTAACCACACCCTCCCCTTCTCAACAACCAGCTTCAATCAGAAAATGATGTCTGATTAGATTCTGAAGTTCCACCCAGTTAATCCTGATTGAGCTTGTGACTTTCTGCTGATTAATTGATTGAATCAGATATACATTTATGAAAGTGAAAGTATAAATAATAGGGTGAAAGTCCACAACTCATTATTCCTTTATTCCACAACACTGATGGAGTTTGACTGACATGAGCGCTTCATAGTGATGCAGGAAAGGGTTGAATCTGTTTCTGGCATTTGACAGAAAAAACAAAACCAGAAGGTATGAACTTTACAGTAGATTTTTCCAGTTCTGTGAAGAAAGTCATTGGTAGCTTGATGGGGATGGCATTGAATCTATAAATTACCTTGGGCGGTATGGCCATTTTCACAATATTAATTCTTCCTATCCATGAGCGTGGAATGTTCTTCCATTTGTTTGTGTCCTCTTTTATTTCACTGAGCAGTGGTTTGTAGCTCTCCTTGAAGAGGTCCTTCACATCCCTTGTAAGTTGGATTCCTAGGTATTTTATTCTCTTTGAAGCAATTGTGAATGGGAGTTCACTCATGATTTGGCTCTCTGTTTGTCTGTTATTGGTGTATAAGAATGCTTGTGATTTTTGCACATTGATTTTGTATCCTGAGACTTTGCTGAAGTCGCTTATCAGCTTAAGGAGATTTTGGGCTGAGATGACGGGGTTTTCTAAATAAACAATCATGTCATCTGCAAACAGGGACAATTTGACTTCCTCTTTTCCTAATTGAATACCCTAACTGAATATCCTAAATTTACATTTGCTAAGTTATATCTTGCTTGTTATTTCTTTCTCCTGCCTGATTGCCCTGGCCAGAACTTCCAACACTACATTGAATAGGAGTGGTGAGAGACAGCATTCCTGTCTCGTGCCACTTTTCAAAGGGAATGCTTCCAGTTTTTGCCCATTCAGTATGATATTGGCTGTGGGTTTGTCATAAATGGCTCTTATTATTTTGAGATATGTCCCATCAATAATGAATTTATTGAGAGTTTTTAGCATGAAGGGCTGTTGAATTTTGTCAAATGCCTTTCTGCATCTATTGAGATCATCATGTGGTTTTTGTCTTTGGTTCTCTTTATATGCTGGATTACGTTTATTGATTTGCATATGTGGAACCAGCATTGTGTCCCAGGGATGAAGCCCACTTGATCATGGTAGATAAGCTTTTTGATGTGCTGCTGGATTCGGTTTGCCAGTATTTTATGGAGGCTTTTTGCATCAATGATCATCATGGATATTGGTCTAAAATTATCTTTGTTTTGGTGTTGTGTCCCTGCCAGGCTTTGGTATCAGGATGATGCTGGCCAGATTCCCTCTTTTCCTATTGATGGGAATAGTTTCAGAAGGCATGGTACCAGCTCCTCCTTATACCTCTGATAAAATTTGGCTGTGAATCCATCTGGTCCTGGATGTTTTTTGGTTGGTAGGCTCTTAATTATTGCCTCAATTTCAGAGCCTGTTATTGGTCTATTCAGGGATTCAACTTCTTCCTGGTTTAGTCTTTGGAAGGTGTATGTGTCCAGGAATTTATCCATTTCTTCCAGATTTTCTAGTTTAATTGTGTAGAGGTCTTTATGGTATTCCCTGATGGTAGTTTGCATTTCTGTGGGATGGGTGGTGATATCATTTTTTATGGTGTCTATTTGATTCTTCTCTCTTTTCTTCTTTATTAGTCTTGCTAGTGATCTATCAATTTTGTTGATCTTTTCAAAAAACCAGCTCCTGGATTCATTGATTTATTGAAGGGTTTTTTGTGTCTCTATCTCCTTCAGTTCTGCTCTAATCTTAGTTATTTCTTGCCTTCTGCTAGGTTTTTAATGTGTTTGCTCTTGCTTCTCTAGTTCTTTTAATTGTCATGTTAGGATGTCAATTTTAGATCTTTCCTGCTTTCTCTTGTGGGCATTTAGTGCTATAAATTTCCCTCTACATACTTCTTTAAATGTGTCCCAGAGATTCTGGTATGTTTTGTCTTTTTTCTCATTGGTTTCAAAGAACATCTTTATTTCTGCCTTCATTTCGTTATGTACCCAATAGTCATTCAGGAGGAAGTTGTTCAGTTTCCATGTAGTTAAGTGGTTTTGAGTGAGTTTCTTAATCCTGAGTTCTAGTTTGAAGAATGTATATTCTGTTGATTTGGGGTGGAGAGTTCTGTAGATGTCTATTAGGTCTGCTTGGTGCAGAGCTGAGTTCAATTCCTGGATATCCTTGTTAACTTCCTGTCTTGTTGATCTATCTAATGTTAACAGTGGGGTATTAAAGTCTCCCAGTATTATTGTGTGGGAGTCTGAGTCTCTTTGTAGGTCTCTAAGGACTTGTTTTATGAATCTGGGTGCTCCCGTATTGGGTGCATATATATTTAGGATAGTTAGCTCTTCTTGCTGAATTGTTCCCTTTACCATGCTGTAATGGCCTTGTCTCTTTTGATCTTTATTGGTTAGAAGTCTGTTTTATCAGAGATTAGGATTGCAACCCCTGCCTTTCGTTTTGTTTTCTTTTCCATTTGCTTGGTAGATCTTCCTCCATCCCTTTATTTTGAGCCTATGTGTGTCTCTGCACCTGAGATGGGTCTCCTGAATACAGCACACTGATGGGTCTTGACTTTTTATCCAATTTGCCAGTCTGTGTCTTTTAATTGGAGCATTTATCCCATTTACATTTAATATTGCTATGTGTGAACTTGATCCTGTCATTATGATGTTAGCTGGTTATTTTGCTTGTTAGTTGATGCAGTTTCTTCCTAGCATCGATGGTCTTTACAGTTTGGCATGCTTTTGTAGTGGCTGGTACCGGTTCTTCCTTTCCATGTTTAGTGCTTCCTTCAGGAGCTCTTGTAGAGCAGGCCTGGTGATGACAAAATCTCTCAGCATTTGCTTGTCTATAAAGGATTTTATTTCTCCTTCACTTATAAAGCTTAGTTTGGATGGATATGAAATTCTGGGTTGAAAATTCTTTTCTTTAAGAACGTTGAATATTGGCCCCCACTCTATTCTGGCTTGTAGAGTTTCTACTGAGAGATCCTCTGTTAGTCTGATGGGCTTCCCTTTGTGGGTAACCCGACCTTTCTCTCTGGCTGCCCTTAACATTTTTTCCTTCATTTCAACTTTAGTGAATCTGACAATTATGTGTCTTGGAGTTGCTCTTCTTGAGGAGTATCTTTGTGGCATTCTCTGTATTTCCTGAATTTGAATGTTGGCTTGCCTTGCTAGGTTGGGGAAGTTCTCGTGGATTATATCCTGCAGAGTGTTTTCCAACTTGGTTCCACTCTCCCCGTCACTTTCAGGTACACCAATCAGATGTAGATTTGTTCTTTTCACATAGTCCCATATTTCTTGGAGGCTTTGTTCGTTTCTTTTTACTCTTTTTTCTCAAAACTTCTCTTCCCACTTCACTTCATTGATTTGATCTTCAATCACTGATACCCTTTCTTGCAGTTGATCAAATTGGCTACTTGAAGGGGTGGCCTGCCCTTCCACACCTGTGGGTGTTTCTCGTCAGGTGGAATGAGAGACTGAGAAAAGAAATAAGACACAGAGACAAAGTATAGGGAAAGAAAAGTGGGCCTAGGGGAACGGCCCTTAGCATAAGGAGGACCCGTGCTGGCACTGGTCTCTGAGTTCCTTCAGTATTTATTGATCATTGTCTTTACCATCTCAGAGAGGAGGATGTTTCAGGACAACAGGGTAATAGTGGGGAGAGGATCAGCAGGAAAACATGTGAACAATGGTCTCTGTGTCATAAATAAGTTTAAGAAAAGGTGCTGTGCCTTGATGTGCACATATAGAAACATCTCAGTGCATTAAAGAGCAGTATTGCAGCTAGCATGTCTCACTTCCAGCCTTAAGGCAGTTTTCTCCTATCTCAGTAAATAGAACATACAATTGTGTTTTACACAGAGACGTTCCATTGCCTAGGGACGAGCAGGAGACAGATGCCTTCCTCTTATCTTAACTGCAAAGAGGCCTTCCTCTTTTACTAGTCCTCCTCTGCACAGACCCTTTACGGGTGTCAGACTGGGTTGCAGTCAGGTCTTTCCTTTCCCATGAGGCCATATCTCAGGCTGTCACATGGGGAGAAACCTTGGACAATTCCTGGCTTTCCTAGACAGAGGTCCCTGAGGCCTTCCTCAGTGTATTGTGTCCTTGGGTACTTGAGATTAGAGAATGGCATGACTTTCAACAAGCATATTGTCTTTAAGCACTTTTTTAACAAAGCACATCCTGCATAGCCCTAAATCCATTAAACTTTGAGTCAACACAGCACATGTGTCTGCGAGTACAGGGTTGGGGCTAGGGTTACAGATGAACAGCATCTCAAGGCAGAAGAATTTCTCTTAGTACAGAACAAAATGGAGTCTCTTATGTCTACTTCTTTCTACATAGACAAAGTAACAGTCTAATCTCTCTTTCATTTCCCCACACTATTGAAGCTTATGCATTCATCATGTAGTTCTTGTGCCATGGTTTTCAGCTCTTTCAGGTCATTTAAGAACTTCTCTACACTGGTTATTCTAGTTAGCCATTCATCTACTCTTCTTTCAATGTTTTTAACTTCTTTGTGATGGGTTCAAACTTCATCCTTTAGCTCAGAGAAGTTTGATCATCTGAAGCTTTCTTCTCTCAACTTATCAAAGTCATTCTCTGTCCAGCTTTGTTCCATTGCTGGTGAGGAGCTGCATTCCTTTGGAGGGGGAGAGGCACTCTGATTTTTAGAATTTTCAGCTTTTCTGCTCTGTCTTTTCCCCATCTTTGTAGTTTTATCTACCTTTGGTCTTTGATGATGGTGACATACAGATGGGGTTTTGGTGTGGATGTCCTTTCTGTTTGTTACTTTTCCTTCTAACAGTCAGGACCCTCAGCTGCAGGTCTCTTGGAGTTTGCTGGAGGTCCACTCCAGACCCTGTTTGTCTGGGTATCAGCAGCAGAGGCTGCAGAACAGCAAATATTGCTGAACAGCAAATGTTGCTGCCTGATCATTCCTCTGGAATCTTCACCTCAGAGGGATACCCGGCCATGTGAGGTGTCAGTCTGCCCCTACTAGGGGATGCCTCCCAGATAGGCTACTCAGGGGTCAGGGACCCACTTGAGGAGGCAGTCTCTCCGTTCTCAGATCTCAGACTCCATGCTAGGAGAACCACTACTCTCTTCAAAGCTGTCAGACAGGGTGCTGCCTTTTGTTCAGCTATGCCCTGCCCCCGGAGGAGGAGTCTACAGAGGCAGGCAGGCCTCCTTGAGCTGTGGTGGGCTCCACCCAGTTTGAGCTTCCCAGTCTCTTTGTTTACCTACTCAAGCCTCAGGAATGGCAGGTGCCCCTCCCCCAACCTCGCTGCCGCCCTGCAGTTTCATCTCAGACTGCTGTGCTAGCAAAGAGTGAGGCTCTTTGGGCATGGGACCCTCTGAGCCAGGCGTGGGATATAATCTCCTGGTTTGCCATTTGCTAAGACCATTGGAAAAGCACAGTATTAGGGTGGGAGTGACCCCATTTTCCAGGTGCCGTCTGTCACAGCTTCCATTTTCTAGGAAAGGGAATTCCCTGACTCCTTGCACTTCCCAGGTGAGGCAATGCCTCACCCTGCTTTGGCTCACACTCGGTGGGCTGCACCAACTGTCCTGCACCCACTGTCCAACAAGACCCGGTGAAATGCACCCGGCACCTTAGTTGGAAATGCAGAAATCATCCATCTTCTGCGTCATTCATGCTGGAAGCTGTAGACTGGAGCTGTTCTTATTCGGCCGTCTTGGAACCGTGGAAAGAACTGATTGACAGGCTTTCCCTTCCTGCCCAATTCAGGGAGTCTTGTGCCACCCCCAGGACCCTGGTGAGAATCCTGCACTTCAGGGCTATTCTACTATGTCCTGTTGCCTGTTCTGCTCAAGGTGCTTGTCTGCTGCCCAGATCAAAGCAGCCTTCACAGCTCATCTCAAGGGACGACCTGACCCCTTCTCCACTCACGGAATCCTCACTGGGATCTCAAAGTTTCCTCCAGGCCCTTGCTCGGGGTCTCTAGAATATTTCTGAGCTTCCATTTTCCTCTCCAGGTGCAGAATTTTCAGCTCTAAGGCTGGGCCAGGGGAACCTGGAAAGGACCAGGGCAGCCCATTCTCTCTGCATCCCAGGAACAGCAGCCCATCTCTCCTGGACCTTGGAACATGGCCATGATGCTTGGAGACCCTTTCCCTGTCATCAGCAGTAAAGAAGGCATTCTCCCCAAGTTCTACTGAGGCATTCTGGTGAATATAGCAAGGCACAAAGGAGGGAGCTCCTCAGCTGCTGCTCTGGACCTAAAGAGGCACCCAGGACTGCTGCTGGGTGACCTTGCCTGGCTTGCAGAGGAAGACCCGACTCCCCTGGTTCTCCTAGGGGTTCCAGGCTGATGGGAATCCCTGGGAGAGGTTCTGGGGCAGGGGTCTTCCCTTTCCAGGCTCCCCTGGCCCAGCCTGAAAGCTGACAAGGCTGCACCTGGGATGCGATAAGTTTGTTTTCTGTCTGAGTCAGGTCACTTCTTGCCCTAGCAGGGGCTGTCCTTTTTTTCCTCCAATAAGGATCTGAGGAGGTCACCCTCGGAGCAGACAGTTGATGCTAGGGAGGTGCTTGTAGCACCCTGAGGGTGGGGGAGTTCTTGGGACTCACTACAGGCTGGACAGAGCCAGAGGAATTAAGGGAAAGAGCAAAGTCAAGTCAGGGAGTGAGTGGCTAGAGATGCTGCTGGGGCTGGAATAAGGGAGGAGGAAGGAGGTGGCAGCAGGGCAGGGGCCAGGTTCTCCGGCTCTCACAGAGCCATGTCCCTGAACAGCTACAGCCTTATGCCTGAGACTCTGGGGGGACTGGGGCCCGGATATGACCCTGTGAGTTCCCAAGGCCGTTCGTGTGCCCTGGTCTGCATGAGGTTCCAGTGACTGCCCCACCCTGCCCCAGGAGCACAGAGTCAGTCCAGTGGGGAGTCCTGGGGAGGGAGCACAGGTGGCACGCATCCTTCCTGAATGCAGAGACAAGGGACAGGTCACTGGGGAGCAGCCTTGGTGTGAGGCCAGGGGAAGGGATGCTCTCTGAAAATTGTGCATTTCTGTCTCCTCGCTCGTCACAGCCTCATGGAACAGGAAGGAGTGGGCTTTTCAGGAGGGAATGAGGCAGAACGGAGTCTGGCCCAGAGTCCCTGTCATCCAAGAGACGCCTAATCTCCTCCTGCAAGCCAGAGGAATGTCTTGGGGCATGGAAGTCAAAACAGGGCCCAGCAGCCGGCCCAGCACCTCCCTGTGGAAGGAGAAGGTGCACATTGATTCTCAGTCAGAAAAATCCTGCCATGTCCAGTGCTGAGGAGCGTCATGAGGCCCTGGAGGAGAGACTCTGGGTCAAGTTTTCAGGGAAGATTCTGGCACATGTGACCCCCCAACACGCAGTGCCTTCCTGTCCCTCCTCTCCCCTTGATTCATTCAAAAATCCTTACTGAGTGCCTGGGATGTGCCATCTACTATTCTCAGTGCTACTGAGGAAGACAAACAGAAAGCAAAGAATCTGGAAAATGAACCCAACAGAGTACACGTGGCTCAGCACTGCATCCCAGGTCAGAAAAAAATGACTATGCAGAATGAAATGTGCAGAGTGATCTTAATAATCCATGGGGAAAAATGACAGATATCCCATGTCCTTTAATCACTTTTTGTTGAATATGAAGAACTCTCTCACTGCTGAATAAAAACAGACAGGTAAGTGGAAAACATTAGTAAAACTAATATTTATTATGTGCAACGTAAAGCAAAACACTGAGAATCCAAGGACTTTATTTCTTTGAAACAACTTGCCAAGGCAGTTTGAACAGTGATCATCTTCCTCCAGGGCACAGCACCACAGAGGCAGCCGCTGTCTTCTCCCCTTGGAGAATTCTCCTACTTTCTTTAAGTTTGGGTGGGCCTGGGAGTCTGCAGAAGTTTGTTCATCTTGGGTTGGGGGTGCATAGGGAGTTGGTAGGGCACCTGTGGCCACATCCCTGGCCTCTGGAATCAGGAGGAGACAGTGGGGCCAGGACCCACCACCAGGTTTGTGCCTCAGGTGATCCCTCTCCCTCATTTGGATGTGGGGTTTGGGAGAACGTTTGGAGCCCTTGCCCATCCCCATTGGCTCCTCTAGGGAAGATGCATGTGTGGGACCTGCAGGTGGCCCTGTGCAGGAAGGGATCCCAGAACCCACACAGGTCCATGTAGAGCAAGGACTGCAGGAACCCTGGACCTCCTCACAGCTCCCAGAGCCTGGGGTTGGGGACCCACCTGGAGGCAAATGCATGGAGCTTTGGCAAAGGCAGGGCTGTGGGAAGGAAAGGATGCAGGATTCCCTGAAGCTCCAGGGCCAGAGGAACATGAGAGTAGGGGAGACATCACGGGGAGAAAGGTCCAGCGCTCCCTCCATGCCCTGAGGTCCTAGCGGGTTTTCCTCTCTCCCACCTCCTCCCTGGGCTCTTGCATCTGGGAGTCAGGGCTGGCTCAGCAGGAGCCCTGTGGGGAGTAGGAAGGATGTAGGGCCTCAGGATCTTGAGTTCAACTTTTCATATCAACCTCAAATGAGGAATTTTACCAAGTGCCCTCCTGTCCACAGATCCCATGTCTTCTTGCTGAACTCCTGGGAGATGTGTCCTGCCAGGGATATGGGACATTTTACTTTTCTCTGCTGTGGGGACAGCTCATCCTGGAGAGCTGTGACTTTCTAGGTGGTCACACACAAATGCACACAGACATACCATGTGGTCATTGCAGCAATGCCCACTGGGCCTGGGGCTCTCCTATAGCTCACAGCTGATAAAAGCCTCCTTTATGCTCATCTGGGACCTGGGGCCATTGGCCCCCTTCTGTCTCATTTCACCCAGAATTTGTCCTAGTCCCTGCCAAAGTGCTGCTCATTTTAATGCTTTGTAATAAAGTTCCACAGTGAGAGGCTTGTGCAAGAGCTGGGGTCCAGAGCATCAGGTCTAACGTTTACTATGTTTATTTTCACTGCACAATCTGTTATTCCAAATTAATTTGACAAATAAAATAGAAATACACGTGCTGCTAGCATCACTCTGATACCAAAACCAGACAAGGGCACAACCAAAACAGAAAACTACAGGCCAGTATCCCTGATCAACACACATGCCAATATCCTCTAAAAATACTAGCTATCCGAAATCAGTAACACATTAAAAAGATCATTTACACTCATCAAGTAAGATGCATCTCAGTGGTGCAAGAAGGTTCAACATACAAAAATAAATAAATGTGATTTATCATGTTAGCGGAACCAAGAACCAAAGTTATACGACCATTTCAATAGATGCTGAAAAATCATTCAATAAAATCCAACAATTCTTTATGATAAAAATTTTCCACTAAGTGGGTATAGAGGAACACAACTCAAAATAATGAATGGCGTTTTTCACAGACTCACAACCGACATCGTACTGAGTGAGGAGAAATTGAGCGCCTTTCTTCTGAAATCTGGAACAAGACCAGGATGTTCACTTTCACCATTTTTTTTCAACATAATACTGGAAGTCCTGGGCAGAGCAATAAGCCAAGAGAAAAAAAATATAGGGCATCCAAGTTGGAAAGGAAGAAGTCAAATTAACCTTGTACGTGGATGACATGATCTTATATTTATAAAAACCTAAAGACTTTAACAGAAAGTGTGTTTCAGTAAAATTGTAGGATACAAAGTCAATGTACAAAAATTAATAGCATTCATATATGCCAACAGCAAACAATCTTAAAGATTGTTAAAGAAATCAAGAAAACACTTCCATTATCAACAGCGACAAAGAATATAAAATACCTAGGAATTCATTTAACCACAGATGTGAAAGATTAATACAAGGAAAACTATAAAACACTGGTGAAAGAAATTGAAGAGGATACAAGAAGAAATGGAAGGCTATTTTATACTCTTAGATAGGAAGAATTAATGTCATTAAAAATGAAAATGCTACCCAAAGCAACTTACAAATTCAACGAAATTCCTATCAAAATACTAATGACATTCTTCACAGAAATAGCAAAAATAATTCTAAAATTTTTATATGGAAACTCAGCAGACCCTGAATAGCCAAAGCCATCCTGACCAAAAAGAACAAAACTAGAGGTGTCACACTACCTGACTTCCAAATATAATACAAACCTATAGTAACCCAATCAGCATGGTACTGGCATAAAAATAGACATATAAACCAATGGAACAGAATAGCAGATTCAGATATAAATTTCACACATTTGCAGCCAACTCATTTTTGACAAAGGCAGTAAGCCCATATACAACTGGGAAATGGCAGTCTCATCCATCAGTGGTGCTGGAAAATCTGGATACCCATGTGCAGAATGGAAGTTGATCCCTATCTTTCACTGTATACAAAAATCAAGTAAAAGTGGTTTAAAGTCTTGAGCTGGCGCGGTGGCTCACGCCTATAATCCCACCATTTTGGGAGGCTGAAGTGGACAGATCATGAGGTCAGAAGATCGAGACCATCCTGGCCAACATAATGAAACCCTGTCTTTTCTAAAAATACAAAAATTAGCTGGGCATGGCAGTGTGTGCCCATAGTCCTAGCTACTTGGGAGGCTGAGGCAGGAGAACTGCTTGAACCCGGGAGGTGGAGATTGCAGTGAGCCAAGATCACACCACTGCACTCCAGCCTGGTGACAGAGCGAGACTCCATCTAAAAAAAAAAAAAAAGAACAAAGTGGTTTACAGTCTTAAATCTAAGACCTGAAATTGTGAAGCTAAAAGAAAAACCTGAAAAAAAAAAAATACTCCAAAACCTTGATGGGGCAAAGATGTTCTGTGTAAGACTAAGACCTGAAATTATGAAACCAGGATAAAAACTTGAAAAAATGCTCCAGAACATTGGTTGGGGCAGAGATATTTTGTGCAAGGCCTCAAAAGTGTAGGCAATCAAAGCAAAAATAGACAAATGGGATAACATCAAGGCAAATAGCTTCTTCTGCACAGCAAGGGAAACAATCAAAGTGAAGAGATGACCCACAGAATGGGAGAACATTTTTACAAGGTACCCATCTGGCAAGAGACTAATAACTAGAATATGCAAGGAGCTCAAACAAGTCAATGGGAAAAAATCAAGTGATCCCATTTTTGAATGGGCAAAAGTTCTGAATAGACAGTTTTCAAAAGATGGCACACAAATGGCCAACAGATATATGAAAAAATGCTCAATATCACTAATCATCAGAGAAAGGCAAATCAAAACCACAATGACATATCATCTTATCCCAGTTAGAATGGCTTTTATCAAAATGACAAGAAATAACCGATGCCCGTGAGTATATGGAGAAAGGAGAACTCTTATACATTGTTTATGGGAATGTAAATTAATTAGTATAGCCCCTATAGAAACTGCATGGGGGTTCTCCAATGAACTAAAACTACCATATGATCCAGCAATCCCATCACTGGGCATATATCCAAGAGAAAGGAAATCAGTATATCAAAGATGCGTCCGCACGACCGTGTTTACTGCAGCACTATTTACAATATCCAAAACATGAAATCAACGTAAGTGTCCATGCATGGACTAATGGATACAGAAAATGTGGTACATATAGCTATACAATGAAATATCATTCAGCCATTAAAAATGAAATTTTGTCATTTTCAGCCATATGGATGGAACTGGAGGTCATTATGTTCAAATAATCATTATGTAAAACAATGTCATTATGTAAAATAATCCAAGCACAGAAAGACAAATAACGCATGTTCTCACTTATACGTGAGAGCTTAAAAAGTGGATGTCATGATGATAGAGAATAGAGTGGTGGTTACCAGAGGCGGGAAAGAGTTGGGTGCGAGGGGTGGGTGAACAGAGGTTGGTTAATGGGTGCAAATATACACTTAGAAGAAGAAAGAACTGGAGTTTGATAGATCAGTAGGGATAGTATAGTTAACATTAAGTGTGCATTTCAAAATAGCTAGAAGAGAATAATTGGAATGTTCCCAGTGTAAAGAAAAGAAATATTTAAGGTGGCAGATATTCAAATTATTTTGATTTGATTATATAAATGTATCAAATGGCCACATGTATCTCAAAAGTATGTACAACTATTATGTATCAACAAAAATAAATTAATTAAAAAACAAAAAAGAATTAGACTAGCTCAGCCTAGTGCCGTGATTGCCAAAGTTCAGTCCCCAGGCCAGCAACACTGGCTTCCCCCGGGAACTCATTAGAAACCCAGCTTCTCAGCCCCACCTGAAGCTCAGGGGGTGGGCCTAGCATCTGTGTTTCAACAAGCCCCCAGGTGAAACTGATGTGGCTCACCTTTGAGAACCCCTGGTTGGGTTGAAGCAGGGCTGTAGGAAATAGACTCCCACTGGCTTGATCTTCCTTTGGGAACAGCTGGGGAGAACCTCCGTCCTGGTCAGCTGGAGCCTCGGCTGTTGGTTGTGCACCCCATCTTGTTGATCTGGTTGCACTGTTGACCTTGGACACAATGCTCCAGCTCAAGTGTTTCTGGTCACTCTCACATTCACAGTGACTTTTTAATGCCTGTGGGTGGAAAGTGAAGCAGTGCTGACCAGGTGAGGGCAGCCACAGTCTGTGGCCCTCTTTGGATTCCCCCTGCCCCTGCCCCTTGACCATCCCAGCTGCCTGGAAAGGACCAGATACATTGGGGGTAGGAGCGGGGTAAGTGACTGAGCAGGTGTCAAGTGCACAGAACTTTTCTCTCCTCATCCCTCCTAGAATGTCCATATCCTCATCCTGGAAACTGTGAATATGTTAGTTTAGATGCAGAAGGAATTTTATAGTTGTGATTAAATTAAGGATCTTGAGATGGAGGTTATCTTGGGTTATCCAGGGAACCCAGTGTAGTCACAGGGATCCTTGTAAGGGGAGAGAGAGGAAGGAAGAGGCTGCACTGCGGGCTCTCGACAGGCTGATGGCGGCACCAGATGGGGAGCAGTGATGTGCCCTAGAAGTTGGAAAAGACAAGGAAACAATTTGCCCCAGACCCTCTAGAAGGAACACAGCCCTGAGGACTCACTGTAGACTCTTACCCGTAAGAGAACTGCAAGAGGATAAATGTGTGTTGTTTTAAGCACTGAGCTTGTGATATTTTGTGATTATTTTAAACCACTAGCTTGTGACATTCTGAATAAATGTGCATTTATTCACCTTTATAATAAGAACTGTCAAATAAACACGTGTTGCTTTAGGGCACTGAGTTTGCGGTATTTTGTTCCAGCAGCAATAGGAGACAGACACTCAGTCTTTCTGGACTTCTAAGGAACCTGCTGAGCTTCTTCCCAAGTCAGAGGCTTCACTCGTGCTGCCCCCATGGCCCAAGCCACCCTCTCTTCCCTCCCTACCTGTCCCTTCAGCTGGGCAATCTCCGTCAGGTTTCTGGCCTTGACCTACCTGATTCTCCCTGGCTCTACCTAGACAGGCCAGGTCTTCATTCATCACCCGCCAACCCCTGCCCGTTGCTCTCATGACATCCTTTACTTTTGCACAAGCTGGTCCAACCCTCCGCCTGCAGGCTGAATGTGGCCCAACATAAATTTGTAAACTTACTTAAAACTTTATGGTATTTTTTTGCATTTTTTTGTTTTTTAGCTCATCAGCTATTGTTAATGTTAGTTTTTTGTTTTGTTTTGTTTTGTTTTTGGGATGGAGTCTCACTCTGTTGCCTAGGTTGGAGTGCAGTGGCACGATCTCGGCTTACTGCGAACTCTGCCTCTAGGGTTCAAGTGATTCTCCTGCCTCAGCCTCCTGAGTAGCGGAATTACAGGCATGCACCACTGTGCGGCTCAGTTTTGTATTTTTAATAGAGACAGTAGTAGAGACTTTTCAATCTGGAAGCATGGATGGTGGAAGCTGTGTCTGCAGACTTTGGGAGAGAAACGAACCCCTTGAGGGATCCTGCACCATCCCCAGGACCCCAGCGAAAATCCTGCCCTTTGGGGGGTATTTCTACCATGTTCTGGTTGCCTGTGCTTCTGAAGGTGCTCCTCTGCTGTCCAGGTCAGAGCAGCCTTTGGAGCCCATCTGAAGGGACGGCCTGACCTCAATTCCACTCACAGAATTTCTACTGGGATTCCAAAGCTTCTCCTGAACTTCTGTTTTCCTCCCCAAGTCTGAGCTGTCGGGGAAGCCGAGTCCTCTGCTTCCTGGAAATGTCAACTGATCTCTCCTGCACCCAGGAGTATGGCCACAAACAATGCTAAGAGATATTCTCCCCGGAATCAGCAGTGACCAATAAATTCTTCCCAAATTCTAC
Organism: Theropithecus gelada; assembly: GCF_003255815.1. Lineage (NCBI taxonomy): Eukaryota > Metazoa > Chordata > Mammalia > Primates > Cercopithecidae > Theropithecus > Theropithecus gelada. The sequence goes on from NC_037668.1 coordinate 41,599,563, forward strand.
TGAGCTACTGTGCACCCAGGAAGGCACAAAGCAGGGAGCTCCTCAGCTGCTGCTCTGACCCTGAAGTGGCACCCGGGACTGATGGAGGGAACCTTGTCTAACTTGCACAGGAAGAGTTGACTCCTCTGGTTTTCCTAGAAGTGCCAGGCTGTTGGCAAAGCCTGGGACAGGTTCTGGTGCAGGGGCCATCCCTTCCCAGGCTCCCCTGGCCCAGTCTTAGAATGGATGAGGCCACACCTGGAAAGCAGTGTGTCTGTTTCTGAGTCAGGGCTTTTCCTTGCCTGCGGTGTTTGCCCTCTGTGCATTTCTAACAGTGAAAAATCTCTGACCAGGCCCTGCTGGCCTCCTCTAGTCCTCAGGAGGGTCTCATTCCAGATCGCATTTATGACTGTCTTTCCCAAGACCAGGGCCTGCCCCTCTTTTTCCTCCAATAAAGATCTGAGAAGGTCACTCTGAGAGCGGACAGTGGATGTTGAGGGAGGTGCCTGCAGCAGCCTGGGGTGGGGGAAGTCTGGGAACTCACTGCAGACTGGCTGGAGCCAGGGGGACTAAGGACAAGAACAGGGTCCAGAAAGGAGTGACCCAGAGGAGCTGATGGGGGCAGGAGTAAGTGTGGAGGAGAAAGATGGCAGCAGGGTCGGGGATCTGGTTCTCTGGCTTTCACAGAGCTGCATCCCTGATAAACTGGGGACTTGGGTCTGCGACCGCGAAAGGACTTGGACCTGGTTGTGGGGCTGTGAGTTTCCAAGGCCCTTTGATTTCGCCCTGGTCTACATGAGGTTCCAGTGGCTGCCCAACCCCACCCCAGGGGCAGAGAGGCAGTCTAGCGGCGAGACCTGGGGAGAGAGAGTCCATGGCGAGCACCCACCCTGGATGCAAAGACAAGGGACAAGTGAGAGGGAGGGAGCCTTGGCGTGTGTCCAGGGGAAGGGAGGCACTTCGGATATGGGACAGTTCTGTCTCTGCACTTGTCACAGCCTCACAGGACTGTGAGAATTGAACTTTGCAGGAGGGAATGAGGCAGAATGGGGTCTGGACTGGAGTCCCTGTCATCCAAGTGACCCCCTATCTACTCCTGAAATCCAGGGGAAGGTCTTGCTAGATGTAAGTCAATCCCCGGCCTATCAGACTGCCTGGCACTTTCTCATGGATCCAGAAGGAGCACAGTGATCCTCGGTCGAAAACATCTTGCATTGTCCAGAGCTAAGGATTGTCAGGTGGCCCTGGATGGGGAGACTCTGGGGAAAACCACAGAGAAGATTTTGGTACATTTGACACTCTTAACGCCCAGTGCCTCCCCTTCCTATTAGTCGGGCGCGGCGGCAGGAGAATCACTTGAACTCGGGAGATGGAAGTTGTGGTGAGTTGAGCCTGTGCGACTGCACTCCAGCCTGGGTGGGCCAAAAGAGCAAAACTCCGTCTCAAAACAACAACAAGGATAACAACAAAACTTCCACTGAGTGCCTGGGATGCGCCGCCTGCTATTCTGGGTGTAGTCTATTATTTTACAAATTGGATTTGTGGTCTGTCTCACCTGAGTGCATTCTGAGATTTGGTGTTTATTTTACCTGATATAACTACTTTTGCAATTTTTTGCTTTCCAGTTGCCTGAAATATCTTTTTTCACCCCTTCATTTTCAGTCTACATGTATCTTTCTAGGTGAAGTGAGTTTCTGAAAGACAGCATATAGTGGGGTCTTATTTTATTCATTCAACCACTCTATATCTTTCCATTGAAGAATTGTGACCTCTTATATTCATTGCTAATATTGTCTGTCTTTGTATTTAAGTAATTTACTCTGTTATGGAATCCTTGGGATGTCACTTTTCTGGACAGAAACCTCTGTTGCTGGGCATCTTTGCAAGAGTTTTGATTGGGTCCTTCTCCCCACTCAGCCTGGTAGACCAGGCTTGGCTCATGATTCAGGTCTGGATCACATGCTGATTAAAGGTGGGTCAGGGGTGGGTCGGGGGTTGGCAGGGTTTGGCCACTTTGCACAGTCACTGGCTGCTGCAGCAGTGGGGCAGGCAGTTCCAGGTGCCAACACGGATGCCAGATCACTACAAGCCTGCAACTGAACCAGTTGCAGCACAATCAGCTTTCACGGCATGCACTTGAGTACATGGTGGAGTCTGAAACTTGGAAATGCCAGGAACTGCAGAACCCCCCAAAGAGAGTCATAGCCTTGGCCCAGGAAGCTCCCATGTCTGGGCTGCTGGACAAGTAGCAGCTCTTCAGTTTTTCTCTTCACCCACAACATGGTGAGCAAGGGGTTTTGTTTGTGTTTTTGCTCTTTTAGCCGCACCGTTAGATGGGTCCCAAGTTCTTGTCCCACGTACAGGAAGAATGAAATACACAGACAAGTGGAGGATGAGCAAGATAACCAGGAGCTTTACTGAATGATAGAACAGCTCAGAGACCCACAGCGGGTAGCTTCTTTCTGCAGCCGGGGTGTCCTCATGAGTGTTCATCTCTGAGAAGAGAAGAGGCCCTGGGGTTGTCCCATCATCACCACAGCTCTCAGTAGAGAGGAGGCCCTGAAGTGGGTTGTCACTCTCTCCAGGAAAGTCATCTCATCATCTCCACGGCTCTCAACATGGAGGAGGCCTGAAGTGGGTTGTTTTGCCTGCAGGAAAACCATCCCAGTAGTGGGTAGCTCCTCTCTGCTGCTGGGTGTCCCAATGTTCTCCCTGGGTCTGGCTGAGTCTGGGGCTTTTTTAGGCATTAGTGGGGATGAAGTGTTTGTTGATTGGGTCATAGGTGGCCATGAGCAAGCAAAGAAGAGGCATCACATGTTCCCACTCTGGTCCACAGGACTGGTAGCCCAGCCCACCAGCTTCAGGCCCTCCCTGGTCAGACAGTGAAACCTCACCAGGGACCCTCGCTTTCCCGCCCAGGAGTTGGTCTCTTGGCCACCAACATTCATGGCACCCAGATCACATGCACCAGGGAGCATCCAAAGGCCAGTGCTGATCTGTCCTCAGCCCCCTCCCATGCTGGTCAGTGCCCAAAGTCCAGAGGGTTAAAGACAGCAGGAAGACATTGCCTCAGGACTGCCCCAAGCATACACAAATCCACTTAGGCTGCAACAGCATCTGGGCTCCACCCCAATCCACCTCCAAAATTAGAGCAGGTGCTGGGAGAGACAAGGTGTGGGAGCAGACATCCCCAGCTGCAGGGGAAGGGGAAAACTCCTGGGCCCTCCAGAGCACTGGGGGACCTCAGTTGGTACTTGCGACCTGGGCAGCTTCAGTTGCGCCTTTGGAGCTACTGCCCTACCAACTCAGGAAGATCAGGATTCCCTCTTGTTCCAGGCTCCCATCGGCTCCAAAGTGTATGCAGCCTCGGCTGTGCCCTCTCTCTGTGTTTCCCCACAGAGGTGATAGGTTCATAGCAGCTCTGGCCAATGCCACACAAACAAACCCAATGCTCCTGGGTCTGGTTTAATGAGCCCCAACTGCGCTCTTTTCAAGAAGATTGCAGGCTAACAGCACGCAGTGAGGAGTGAGGTCGAGGCTTGGTAGAGCCTTCAGACCTGGGAGCGGGTCCTGTTTAGCCATGAGACAGTATGGGTGACACAGTTGGCTGCTTCAGTGACATAGGGCACAGGCCCAACAATCGGGAGCGTCAGGCTCTGTGGTCACCCCTGTGGTGGGCAGATCTTGGAAACACAGCTTCGGGAGGATTTCCACAGAACCTGCCTTTGAGGCCCAGGAAATTGATGCTGTTAGCAGTGCGGTCACAGTGGCCGCATAGCTGACCAGGTCATTGAACCAGGTGCGATTTCTGCTTCCCAACCACACCCCTGGAGCACGGCCCCAGCTCTGCTTTCTGAACCTGGCAACCACACTTCATGTGCAAGTATGGCACCACCCCAAGTCCATCTTCTCCTCAGAGCCGCTCTCTGCCCCACCCTTTGTGCCCGACTGAGTTGCTCCCTAAAGGTGAAAAAGTAAGGAAAAAAACAGATGACTTAAGAGAAGAATGGGTGGAGACCATTGGCACACCTGTAATCCCAGCACTTTGAGAGGCCGAGGTTGGCAGATCACTCAAAGCCAGGAACTCAAGACCAGCCTGGTCAAAATGACAAAACCCTGTCTCCACTAGAAATACAAAAATTAGCCAGGCTTGGTGGCACGTGCCTGTAGTCCCAGCTCCTTGAGTGGTTGAGGCATGAGAATGATTTGAGCCCTGAAGGAAAGGATTGCAGTCAGCCCAGATTGCACCATTGCACACCAGCTAGGGGGACAAAGTGAGACTTTTCTCTCCAAAAATAAAATAAAATAAAAAGAACAAGAATTGGTGAGAATTTCTCAAAATGATCTAATTTTATTTGGTTGCTTTGATGTTCTACAGCTGAACCTCAATCACAGACAAATTAGTACTGCATTATTTTTCCATCAGTAACTCAGTAACTAGAGATTTCTGATGTTTAAATAGCTAAAACAAGTGAAACAAATGCAGAGGACAGCAGAAAGTTCTCGTTGAGGTTCCCTTTATTTCTGATATTTCTTTGTAACCATCTTTGCAGGGATAACATTCTCATCACTGTAGAACTTTAGGTTCTGTCTCTGACGCTGTAGGACACGGGTCTCTGAAGGTCTCATTGACTCCACCTCAACATTTTCCTCCTGTCTTACCCCTACCTCTTATGTTTTTTTCCACCGCACTGAATACTTGCCTGAAGCAAAGAGTTCGGTGATTCCTTTAAGCTGTACACGTGGCCTGGGCAAAGTCGCTCATGCCTGCAATTCCAGCACTTTAGGAGACCGAGGTAGGAGAATCCCATGTGCCCAGCAGTTTGAGACCAGCTGGGGCAACATAGTGAAACCCTGTCTCAAATTTTTTTTAAAAAAATTTTAGAATTATTAAAGAAGAAATAAGAAATAAGAAAAATAACTTGCACCTACATACTAGATTTTAGTGTCCAAGTGCCTGGAAGAGAACTTTGGATGTATCTACCCCGCTAGGCACGCCTTCCCTAGCAGCAAAGATGGAGCTCCAGTTCCTCAGACGGTGATGAGCCACAGGAAGGGCAGGGGGTGGGACCAATGAAGATCCTCCTGGGCTGCCTGACTTCCCTCAGTGTCCGCATCAGCTCAGCCCGAAGTGGGGTGAAGATCTTCCAACTGACAGGAACCAAGGAATTCAAACTCTCCCAAGGGGCGAGATACGTCTCCAGGCTTAACTTGCTCAGTCCACTGGTGTGGCGCAGCAGGTCCTTCAGGGCGTCCATAGACATGAAATTTCGACCAAAGTAGAAAGTGGTGAGCTGGGAGCAGCTGCTCAGACTGGGAAGGATGGCACTGAGTTGGGAGTAGTGGATCTGACAGCCCTCCAAGATGAGGGTCTCGAGAGTGGCAGCAACTTTCTCTAGCAGAGCTCCAAGGGGCTCAAGACTGAGGCGGAACAGCGGCACGTAGCTGAGATTCAGATGCTTTAGGTAACCGAGGCTTGGGTACTGGGAGACACACTTCACGTCCTCTCTCACCACTCCTATTTGACATAGTATTGGAAGTTCTGGCCAGGGCACTCAGGCAAGAGAAAGAAATAAAGAGTATTCAAACAGGAAGAGAGGAAGTCAAATCGTCTCTGTTTGTAGATGACATGGTTTTATATTTAGAGAACCCCATCGTCTCAGCCCAAAATCTCCTTAAGCTGATAAGCAACTTCAGTAAAGTCTCAGGATACAAAATCAATGTGCAAAAATCACAAGCATTCCTATATACTAACAATAGACAAACAGAGAGCCAAATCATAGTGACCTCCCATTCACAACTGCTACAAAGAGAATAAAATACCTAGGAATACAGCTTACAATGGATGTGAGGAACCTCTTCAAGGAGAACTACAAACCACTGCTCAAGGAAATAAGAGAGGACACAAAAAAATGTAAAAACATTCCATGCTCATGGATAGGAAGAATTCATATCATGAAAATGGCCATACTGCCCAAAGTAATTTGTAGATTCAGTGCTATCCCCATCAAGCTACCACTGAGTTTCTTCATGGAATGAGAAAAAACTACTTAAAACTTCATATGGAAATGAAAAAGAACCTGCATACACAAGACAATCCTAAGCAAAAAGAACAAAGCTGGAGGCATCATGCTACCTGACTTCAAACTATACTACAAGACTACAGTAACCAAAACAGCATGGTACAGTTACCAAAATGGACATGTAGACCAATGGAACAGAATAGAGGCCTCAGAAATAATGCCACACATCTACAACCATCTGATCCTTGACAAATCTGACAAAAACAACCAACTGGGAAATGATTCCCTATTTAATAAATGGTGTTGGGAAAACTGGCTAGCCATATGCAAAAGACTGAAACTGGACCCCTTCCTTACACCTTATACAAAAATTAACTCGAGATGGATTAAAGACGTAAATGTAAGACCTAAAACCATAAAAACCCTAGAAGAAAACCTAGGCAATACCGTTCAGGACATAGGCATGGGCAAAGATTTCATGGCTAAAATACCAAAACCAGTGGCAACAAAAGCCAAAATTGACAAATGGGATCTAATTAAAATAAAGAGCTTTTGCACAGCCAAAGAAACTATCATCAGAGTCAACAGGCAACCTATAGAATGGGAGAAAATTTTTGCTATCTATCCATCAGACAAATGGCTAATATCCAGAATCTACAAGGAACTTAAACAAATTTACAAGAATAAAATAACCCCATCAAAAAGTGGGTGAAAGATATGAGCAGACAATTCTCAAAAGAAGACACTTATCTGGCCAACAAACATATGAAAAAAAGCTTATCATCACTGGTCATTTGATTTGCATTAGAGAAATGCAAATCAAAACCACAATGAGATGCTATCTCACACCAGTTAGAATGGTGATCATTAAAAAGTCAGGAAACAACAGATGCTAGAAAGGATGTGGAGAAATAGGAATGCTTTTATACTGTTGGTGGGAGCATAAATTAGTTCAACCATTGTGAAAGACAGTGTGGCGATTCCTCAAGGATCTAAAACCAGAAATACCATTTGATCCAGCCATCCCATTACTGGGTATATATCCAAAGGATTATAAATCATTCTATAAAGACACATGCACACGTATGTTTATTGCAGCACTATTCACAACAGCAAAGACTTGGAACCAACCCAAATGCCCATCAGTGATAGATTGGATAAAGAAAAGTGGCACATATACACCATAGAATACTATGCAGTCACAAAAAAAATTAGTTCATGTTCTTTGCAGGGACATGGATGAAGCTAGAAATCGTCATTCTCAGCAAACTAACACAGAAACAGAAAACCAAACACCACATGTTCTCATTTGCAAGTGGAAGTTGAACAGTGAGAACTCATGGACACAAGTAGGGGAATATCACACACTGGGACCTCTCGGGGTGTGGAGGGCTAGGGGAGAGATAGCATTAGGAGAAATATCTAATGTAGATGATGGGTGCAGCAAACCACCATGGCATGTGTCTACCTATGTAACAAAACTGCACGTACTGCACATGTATTGCAGAACTTAAAGTATGAAAAGAAAAGAAAAAAAGAAAGAAAAGAAATACCCGTAAAATAATAGGAATGTTGGCTGGTCACAACAGAAGCAAGAAAATATCAAGCACTGGTTTCATATAGTAGCAAGGAAAGAGTTTGCAAAATTAGCTACAAGAATAAGGATAAGCCTTGACCAATAAGACCCAAAGAAGCAGGACAGGGCTAAGCTGGTTGACACTGACTGGGTCTAACATGGCATTGGGTTTGACCTATGCCCTATCCCAGAGCTAATTATACACTCGTTATGACACTAAGTCACACACCAGTGCCAGGACAGTTCTGAGCATGTCCATATTTAGTATAAAAATAGGTGACATCTAGCCAGGCACAGTGGCTCGTGCCTGTAATCCCAACACTTTGGGAGCCCAAGGCAGGAGGATCAGCTGAGGTCAGGAGTTTGAGACCAATCTGACCAACATGGAGAAATCCCATCTCTACTACAAATTCAAAATTAGCCAAGTGTGGTGGCGCATGGCTGTAATCCCAGCAACTCACGAGGCTGAGGCAGAAGAATTGCTAGAACCCGGGAGGCAGAGGTTGCAGTGAGCCAAGATCCCGCTATTGCACTCTAGCCTGCGCAACGAGAGCAAAACTCCATCTCAAAATACATAAAAAATAGGTGACAGACACCTCAGTTCTAAGAAAACGTCACCATTTTTTCTTGAAATCCTAATAATTATTCCATCCTCTCCTTAGAGATCCTATAAAATTAGAAACCCAAACTCCCTTGCACACGACTCACTCTCCTGAGTACGCCCTCTTAAGTGTGTACCTTTGCTTTGCAAAAGACACTTCCGTTTTGCTTCGTTCTGCCCGCTTCCTAAACTCTTTCTTGCAGTGGTGTCAAGAATGTGGACACCAGCTGGTGATTGAGTCTCTCGGGCACCTGGAGATGACCTAAGCACTATGGCAGTAGGCAGAGTCTAAAAATCAAACAGGGTATCACAATTCACTCTCTGGTTTTTCTTGGTGGAAAAATCCAACAACTTTGGCCCCATATTACAACATTTGGTTGTAAGTATGTGGCTTTATTTCTGAGTTTTCTGTTTCATTGGTCTATGTCTCGACCTTTATACTGGCACCTTGCAGTTTTGCTTACTATTGCCTTACCATATAATTTGAAGTCAGGTAATGTGATGCCTCCATATTTGTTCATTTTGCTTAGGATTGCTGTGGCTCTTCAGCCTCTTTTTCAGCTTCATATGAATTTTAGGATTCTTTTTGTAATCTTGTGAAAAATGATGTTTGTATTTTGGTGTGTGCAATTTTTAGATTGACATTTTTAGATTGATGTTTGCTGTTTGCAGTTTTTAGATTGCTTTGGGCAGTGTGGTCATTTTCATGACATTGTGCCTGTCAATCCATGAGCATGGGGTGTTTTTCCTTTTTTTTGTCATCTATGATTTTTATCAGCAGTGTCTTCTAATTCTCCTTGTAGAGATCCTTTACCTAATGGTTAAGTGCATTCCTAGGTTATTTTTGCTGGTGTCACTGTTTTTGTTGTTGCTGTTTTGCAACCATTGTAATGGGATTCTGTTCTTGATTTGATTCTCAGCTTCCTTGTTGTTGGTTTAAAACAGTGGTACTGATTTGTACGTATAGATTTTGTACCTGAGACTTAACTGAATTCATTTATCTCATCTACCAGTCTTTTCGTGGAATCTTTCGGGTTTTCTAAGCACATATCATCATATCATTGGCAAACACAGGTAGTTTCACTTCCTTCTTTCCAATTTAAATGTCCTTTATTTCTTTCACTTGCCAGATTGCTCTGACAAGAACTTTCAGTCCTTCATTGATTACAGTGGGTGAAGTGAGCATCTTTGTCTGCTTGTAGATCTTACTGGGAATACTTTCAACATTTCTTCATTCAATATGATGTTGCATGTGGATTTGTCATTTTTGGCTTCTATTATTTTGATGTATATTCTTTCTATGGATAGTTTGTGTAAGCGTAGTCTATTATTTTACAAACTTAGGTTTGTATTCTATTTTACCTGAGTACATTCTGCATTTGGCACCTATTTTACCTGATGTAAGTACAGCTACTGTTGCTGTTTTTTGGTTTCCAGTTGCATGGAATATCTTTTTCTACCCCTTCACTTTCAGTCTACATGTATCCTTATAGGTGAAATGAGTTTCTGGAAAGCAGCATATAGTTGGGTCTTATTCTTTTACTCATTCAAGGACTCTATGCCTTTCACTTGCAGAATTGAGATAAATTGCATTCATTGTTATTATTGATAAAGGCTTAGTACTCTCATTTCATTTCTTGTTGTCTGGTTGTTTAGAGACTTCTCTCTTCCATCCTTCTTTTCTTGTTGTCTTTCTTTGTGTTTAGGTAATTTTCTCTAATGGAATCCTTGGGATGTGACTTTTCTGGCCAGAAACCTCTGTAGCTTGGGGCACTTTTGCCAGAGTTTTGATGGGGTTCACTGGGTTTTTTCTGCCCACTCAGCCTGGTAGACTTTGTTTGACTCATGCTTCAGATCTGGATCATATGCCTATTAAGAGCAGGTCAGGGCTGGAGTGCTGAGGGGTGTGTCAGTGAGCAGGAGATCTGGCCACTTTGGACAGTCACTGGTCCCTGCAGCAGTGGGGCAGGCATTTCCAGCTGCCAGCACAGGTGCCAGATTTTTGCAAGGCTGCAAATGAACCAGGCACAACACAGGCAGCTTCCATGTTTGTCCCTGGAGTACACGGTGGGGTCTGAAACCTTGGAAATGCCAGAAAGTGCAGAACCCTGAAAAGGGAGTCACAGACCTGGCTTGGGAAGCTCCCACATCTGGGCTCCTGGAAGAGCTCCAGTAGTAGCTCTTCTCTTTCTCTCTTCACCTACAACTTGGTGAGCAAGGGGCACGATTCAGCTTTGTTTGTGTTATTGCTCTTTTAGCCCTACCATTAGGTGGGTCCAGAGTTCTTGTCCTATGACCAGGAAGAATGAAATATGCAGACAAGTAGAGGGTGAGCAGGACAAAGAGGAGCTTTATTGAGCAATGGAACAACTCAGAGACCCACAGTAGGTAACTTCTTTCTGCAGCCAGGGTGTCCTCATGAGTGTTCAGCCCTGAGCAGAGAGGAGGCCCTGGGGTGGGTGGCCCCCCTCTCCTGGCAGGTTGTTCCGTCATCACCACAGCCCTCAGTAGAGAGGAGGCCCTGAAGTGGGCTGCTGCTCTCTCCAGGAAAGTCACCTCATCATCTCCACAGCTCTCAGGAGAGAAAAGGCCCCGGACTGGGTTGCTTCACTCTGCAGGAAAATCATCCCAAGAGTGGGTAGTTTCTCTGCCGCTGCTCATCCTGATGTTCTCCCTGAGTCTAGGGCTCTTTTGGGCATCATGGGGGAGGAAGTATGTGCCGCTTGGGTCATAGGTAGCTATGGGCAGGCACAGAAAAGGCACCACATGTCCCCACTCTGGTCAGTAGGACTAGTGGCCCTTCTACGGGCTTCAGGCCCTCCTTGGTCAGAAGGTAGAGCCTCACCAGGGACCCTCACCTTCCCATCCAGGAGTCTGTCTGCCTCCCACCACCACCCATGGCGCCCAGGTCACTCACACCAAGGAGCATCCAAAGGCCAGCGCTGATCTGTCCTCAGTCCCCTCTCAGCCTCCCTCCCATGCTCATCAGGGCCCAAAACCCAGAGTGTTATGACAGCAGGGGACGGTGCATCAGCATTAACCCGAGTGTGCACACACTCGCCTGGGCTGTGATAGCATACAGGTTCAACTCCAACCCCGCTCCAACATTAGAGCAGGTGCCAGGAGGGACCACACAGTGGGAGCAGACACCTGCTTGCTGCAGGGGAAGGGGAGACCTCCTGGGGCCTCAAGAGTACTGGGGGACCTTGGTTGCAACTGCGACCAGGGCAGCTTCAGTTACGCCTTTGGAGCTACTGTCCTGCCAACTCAGGAGGGCCAGGACTCCCTCTTGTCCCAGGCTCCCATCAGCTGCAAAGTGTGCACAGCCTCAGCGGTGCCCTCTCTCTTTGTTTCCCCACAGAGGTGACAGGCAAGATGCAGGTTCACAGCAGCTCTGGCCAACCCTGCAAAACAAACCCCATGCTTCTGGGTCTGGTTTAATGAGCCCCAACTGCTCTCTAGTTAAGTATATTGCAGGTTAACTGCAGGCAGTGAGGAGTGAGGTCAAGGCTTTGTAGAGGCTCCAGACCTGGGAGCGGGTCCCATTTAGCCATGAGAGGGTATGGGTGGCAGAGCTGGCTGCCTCAGGGACATGGGACGCAGGCCTGGTTCACAACCCTGCCAAGGTGGGGTGCCTCCAGGGGTGGGTCGTGGTCCCCAGACCCAGCAATTAGGAACATCAGGCTCTGCGGTCACCCCTGTAGGGGGCAGATCTTGGAAATGCAGCCTCAGGAGGATTAGCACAGAACCTTCCTTCCAGACCCAGGACCTTGGAACTGTTAGCAGAGTGGGCACAGTGGCCCCAAGGCTAGCCAGGTCATTGAACTGGATGCCATTTGTGCTTCCCAACACAGGCCCCTGTAGCTTGACCCCAGCTTGCCTACCACCTCTACCTACCACCTCAAGCCCATCTTCTCCTCAGGGCCCCTCCCTGCCTGTCCCTTTGTGCCTGACTGAGCTGCTCCTTGCAGGCAAAAAAATAAGGAAAAAACAGATGACTGAAGAGAAGTAAAGAATTGGAGATCATTAGCACATCCATAATCCCAGCACTTTGGGAGGCCAAGGTCAGCAGATCACTGGAAGCCAGGAGCTCAAGACCAGCCTGGCAAACACGGAAAAACCCCGTCTCTACCAAAAATACAAAAATTAGCAGGCTTGGTGGCACTTACATGTAATCCCAGCTACTGGAGTGGCTGAGGCATGAAAATCATTTGAACCCCGAAGAAAAGGATTGCAGTGAGCCCAGAAGGCACCACTGCACTGCAGCCTGGGTGACAAAGCAAGATTTTATCTCAAAAAAAAAAAAAAAAAGCAAAGAACAAGAATAGGCGGGAATTAGATGTTCTGCAACTCAACCTGAATCACAGATGACAGAGTACTTCGTTATTTTTCCATCAATCACTAAATAGCTAGATATTTCTGATGTATAAATCACTAAAACAAGTCAATCAAATGCAGAGGACACCGGAAAGTTTTCATTGAGGTTCTTTATTTCTGATATTTCTGGGTAACCATCCTTGCAGGGATAACATGCTCATCACTGTAGAACTTTAGCTTCTCTTTCTGACTCTGCAGGACACGGGTCCCAGAAGGTCTCATTGACTCCACCTCAACATTTTCCTCCAGTCTTGCCCCCTGCTGTTATGTTTTTTCCCTCACAGTGAGCACTTGCCTGAAGCAAAGAGTTCTGTGCTTCCTGTAAGTTGCATGTGGCCTGGTCACAGTCATTCATGCCAGTAATCCCAGCACTTTAGGAGACTGAGGCAGGAGAATCCCATGCGCCCAGCAGTTTGAGACCCGCTGGTACAACACAGCAAAATCTTGTCTCAAATTTTCTTTATTTTATTTTATTTTATTTATTTATTTATTTATTTTTTTTTTGAGACGGAGTCTGACTCTGTTGCCCAGGCTGGAGTGCAGTGGCCGGATCTCAGCTCACTGCAAGCCCCGCCTCCCGGGTTCACGCCATTCTCCTGCCTCAGCCTCCCGAGTAGCTGGGAGTACAGGCGCCCGCCACCTCGCCCGGCTAATTTTTTTTTGTATTTTTTAGTAGAGACGGGGTTTCACCGTGTTAGCCAGGATGGTCTCGATCTCCTGAACTCGTGATCCGCCCGTCTCGGCCTCCCAAAGTGCTGGGATTACAAGCTTGAGCCACCGCGCCCGGCCCTCAAATTTTCTTTAATAAAATTTTAGAATTATTAAAAAAGTAAATAAGAAAAAAAAAAAAACCTAACTTGCACGTACATACTAGATTTTAGTGTCCAAGAGCCTGGAAGAGAACTTTGGATGTATCTACCCCGCTAGGCACGCCTTCCCTAGCAGCAAAGATGGAGCTCCAGTTCCTCAGACGGTGATGAGCCGCAGGAAGGGCAGGGGGTGGGGCCAATGAAGATCCTTCTGGGCTGCCTGACTTCCCTCAGTGTCTGCATCAGCTCAGCCCGAAGCGGGGTGAAGATCTCCCAATCGACACGAACCAAGGAATTCAAACTCTCATCAGGGGCGGGATATGTCTCCAGGCTTAACTTGCTCAGTCCGCTGGTGTGGCGCAGCAGGTCCTTCAGGGCATCCACAGACATGAAATTTCTGCCAAAGTAGAAAGTGGTGAGCTGGGAGCAGCAACTCAGGCCAGGCAGGATGGCACTGAGTTGGGAGTAGTGGATCTGACAGCCCTCCAAGATGAGGGTCTCGAGAGTGGCAGCAACTTTCTCTAGCAGAGCTCCGAGGGGCTCAAGACTGAGGCGGAACAGCGGCACGTAGCTGAGATTCAGATGCTTCAGGTAACCGAGGCTTGGGTACTGGGAGAGACACTTCACGTCCTCTTCCAATAGGTAGCCACAAGTCAATTCCAAGTTCTCCAAGGGGTTCTGGAGGCACCTGTGGAGATCAAGAAGTTAGTTCTGGGCAATGGCACCAGTTAGATGAAGGTAGTGGGGAATAACCTCAAGGGAAATGTCTGCTTCACCGAAACACAAGTTTATTCCCATCACGTGATGATGGACCGTATGCAAGTTGCTACGTGATGAGGACTCTGATCATTCAGGACAGTCCCATTTTAGGCTCAGCCCTTTCACCATTGCTTGTGTGATTGGTTCAAGGCCACAAAATCTCTAAAACCTTGTTTCTTTTAGCAGAAAACTTCATCTCTGGGCCACAGGTACCCAGTGGGAGATGTGCACAAAGAACTCAATTCAGCAAGGTCTAGGGACATCAGCTAGGGCTACGTGCCGGCAGGGGCTCCCTGACATGCCTGCATCTGCAAAGCAACTATCACTTTTTACCACTCTCATGCCTACTTCCTCACCCTCCATTCAAGAAGCAGGCATTTCCCATGTCAATTACCTTTCCTGGGGTTCAAAACAACCTTTTACAGACAGGAAATTAGAGACAGAATCATTCATGATCACTAAGCTGTTGAGGACAGAGCTTCTACTGTGACATGCACAGGTTTGATGCACCTTCCCTCCTTTCATACCCTCATCTATTACCTCTTTTATATCATATCAACTTGAAACACACTTTGTACAAGAAATTCGCACGTGCCCCCACTAACTAGCTTGTACATGATGTCCCTCTCTAGCCTCTACCCCAGGTGACCCCGCTGCCCACATTGGATCGATCCTGTGATAGCCACTCCAGGACACGGAGCCCTGAATGGGACAATGTGTTAACATTCTGGTGTCCCCTTCACTGTGACGTTGCCACTGACTGGCACACAGTACATGCCTTCCAGTGTTTGCTGTAACAAAACAAGGCTGTGCTGTGGTCCGCAGAAAAAGTGCACTATCCTTTCTTACCTGATCAGCTGTTCCAGGTGTCCACTGAAGAAGGTGACCAATTTTATTTTAAGCGACTGGAGGTGTTCCAGCCTGAGGAACACAGAGCCGAATTTGGCGACTAACCGTCCCTCGAGGTCATTGTCTGACGTGTAATGATGGCACCTGGAGAAAATGAGTTTGCGAAGATTCTTCATCTCCTTCAGGTAACAACGAAGCTTTCTTATCAGACGTGGCCAAGACATGTTGCGGATTTCCAGCTCCTGAATACTATCCAGGTGGATTATTTTCAATGACTTTCTGAGATATTTAATCGGCGTTAGATAATTCACCAGCTTACTACAGCACAGATGTACTAAACCTCTCCTTTGGTAAACCCACCGAAAGAGGTATCTCAGGCATTCATCCTGAGGTATTTCCTTGACGCAGATGTCTATGAACACCTTCAAGGGCTGGTGCTCTCCCATCCTCGGACAGTCCTCTGCTGTCTGCCTCATACTCGTGGCCTCTGGGGAGCAGGACAGGGCCCAGGCTCCAGGCCATACAGCCCAGAAATTCTCATCAACATCCCGCAAATCCAGAACTTGAAGTTTCCACCTCCTGTAGGTAAAGTAAGGGAGAGGCTCAGAATTTAGAAGGACCCATCCCTGACCTTTGCTTTCATTCTCATCCGATTAATCAGCTGCTTCTGTCCTCGGTGCTCCCTGTTCTCTCTCTGTCTTTCTCGATCCCTTTTCCCTTTCAATTCTGACTGGTCCCCACTTGTATTCCCTTTGCCTTCCACTGTGAATAGGCAGGTTTCTGTTCCCATGGTGGACCCTGTATGAGGAGCAGTCCTTTCCCTGAGGATCTGGACAATGGCCAAAGCCTCGCTGAGCTTCCTCACCAGCACCATCCGAAGACACTGGGCCATCGTTGGGCTACTTCTCAGCCTGACCCTGCTGTTCTTTCCCTGGACACCTGAGCCCTATCTACCAGCCCACCTGGGTCACCTCACCTGGGGCGATCCTTCTGTGTAAGCACCATATGAAGCCCTTCCAGCAATGCTTTTAAAGTCTCCAGATGAAGCGTCTTCATCAGCGATCCCAGAGGGAGGCGGGTGAAGGGCCAGGCCTGCACCATCACCGTCAGAGCCTCGAAGTGTCTCCTGCTGAAGGCCTCCATGAAGAGTGGGAGATAGAGCACCCTGGGCAGCTCCTCCATGGCAGAGACGGCCAAGGCCTGGTCTCTCAGCAGGCTCTGCCCCGCCAGCTCCAGGAGCCTGGGTGGGGCCCGGATGCTCATCCTGATGGATTTGCAAGGAAAACACTCTAGAAGACAAACCCAGGGAAAACGCATCACTCTCGGAGCAAATGCAATCACCTCGTCTTCTCCTAGGACCATATCCTTGCTCTGGTAGAGGTAGAAAAATTACCAGTTTACCCCAATTCCACTCCACACTTTGTGGCCTCAAATCTATATTTCTGCTGCTGCTGGTACCAGGAAGAATGTCTTCCATACACCAAGGAGGGAGGGGTGAAGGAGACCACTGGCCCATTAATTTTCATCCATTGCTTGATTGAATCCCAGAACCACCGGACAGTGTCACTGAGGATCCTGAAAGCCAAGCTCTACCTCTTTGAGGAAAAATGTCTTGTCACTTACCACCCTAAGCAATGAGAATGACAGTATCCTGTGGTCCCAGACAGCCTACATTCTCAGTTCACACCATGAACATGCTGGGGGAACAGTAAAAGGACTCCCTAAAATCAATGCCATTATTTTTTATCTTGAAAATTTTCAACCAGAAAGGCACCGGGTGCTGTGGCTCATGTCTGAAATCTCATCACTGCTGGAAGCCAAGGCAGGCAGATCACTTGAGGTCAGGAGTTCGAGAACAGCCTGGCTTACATGAAACCCTGTCTCCACTAAATATAAAAAAAATTAAGAATCATATGACTCCAGAAGACAGAGATCGCAGCACTGCACTCCAGCATGGGTGACAGAGTTAGACTCTGACTCAAAAAGAAACAAATCGATTAATTAATTAATTTAAATATTAGCCAGGCATGGTGGTGCATGACTGTAATCCTAGCTACTCTAGAGACAGAGGAAAGAGAATCACTTGAACCGCAGAGGCAGAGTTTTCAGTGAGCCCAGCTCAGGGCCTGCACTCAACCCTGGGTGAAAGAGTGAGACTCCATCTCAGAAAAAAGGAAAAAAATTCACCGAAACTGTGAAAGTGGTGTGATGGTATTCTACAGCATGTGGAAGGTATGTATAGAAATACTAACTGTAGGTGGGCGTGGTAGCTCACTCCTGTAATCTCAGCACTTTGGGAGTCCGAGGCGGGCAGACCACTTGAGGTCAGGAGTTTGAGACCAGCATGGCCAACATGGCGAAACCCCATGTCTACTAAAAATACAAAAATGAGCTGGGCATGGTGGTGAGTGCCTGTAATCCAAGCTACTCAGGAGGCTGAGGCAGGAGAATCTCGTGAACCCGGGAGGCAGAGGTTGCAGTGAGCTGAGATCACCCACCCCATGGCACTCCAGCCTGGGCAATAAGAGGGAAACTCCATCGCAAAAGAAAAAAAAATAAATAACCAGAAACTGTAAAAGTGGTATGATGCTATTCTAGAGCATTCTAACTCTAAGATGAAGGTTCCAATACACATCGCTTCCACATATTCACAATTACCCACTTTTGAACGGATCCCAGGGGCAAAGATAAATCCCGTGATCTCAGCAAAACTCCACTCTGGAGATGGTGTGTGGGATGCCTTTAAGGATTTTATGAAAATGAAAGCACACTTGGAGAATCACAATAACACCAAGTCTATGAACTGTTACTGAAGGCACAAAAACAAATAACTGCAAATGTCAAGAAATAAAAATTCAGTTAACTGTAAATTTTAATATATTTTTTTAAAAACTGCTTTGATAAGAATTTTAAAATGACAAAAACCAAGCACAAGTCACAATTTGAGGGATGAAGACAAAACTACATTTAGAGGAGAAATGAAAGCCTAACTCTGTTCATCTCACGAAACAGACAGGAAATTCTCTGTGCCACCTTGGGCTGCGTGTCTCCGTTCCTGACTGAAGGGCTGCAGATCAGACGGGCATGACCCTACGAAGGTGGTGACTTACCAGAGCTGGACTCACTTGGCAGAGTTCTGGGACCTCTCAGAGAACCAAGCAGTAGCTCCAGGGCTGTGCGTCTCTTCTGTGCACCCTCAGGAGCTTTTATGGACCTTTCTAACCCCACCCTTCCCTTCTCAATCACCAGCTTCCAATCAGAACGTGATACCTGATTAGATCTTGTAGTTCCACCCAGTTAATCCTGATTGAGTTTTCAGCTTTCTTCTGCCTAACTGATTGAATTAGATACACATTTATGAAAATGAAAGAATCGATAATAGAGTAAAAGTCCAAAAGTCATTCGTTCATTTATTCTGCAAACACTGATGAAGTTTGGCTAATAGATGACTTTCATAGTGACACAGGGAAGGGATTAATCTGTTCCTGATATTAGACAAAACAAAACAAAACAAAACTGAAGGTGTCCTTATTGGAGGATGTTTGACCGCAGAGAAATTATCAGAATGTTTCAGAGTTAAAACAGCTTGAAGAAGATAGTGATGTCATTCCCAAGAAAACAGAATAAAAAGCTGTGTATATTCAATGGTTGCCCGGGTTTTATGCTGTCTAACATAGCAGATCATACGCACATTCAAGTAGAAGAAAGAAACCACTGAGGGTGTGATCCATCTCAAGACTAAGTCAAGGCTTCACTGAAGGAAATCAGGAGCTTTTATGGACCTTTCTGACCCGACCCTGTGGGGTGACCAAGTGAGGTGGGGACTGAGAAGAATGGGTCGATGTGTTCTAATGGGACCCTGGAAGGGAAACAAGACAATATAAAATATGGCAATTATCTTGTGGGTATCTAGATGTCGGGACTGAAGGTCTTTTGTCTAGCTTGAGTTGATTGATGATTGATTGATTGATTTTGAGACAGGGCTTCGTGTGTCACCCAGGCTGCAGTGCAGTGGCAAGATTTTGGCTCACTGCAGCCTCGACCTTCTGGGTTCAAGCAGTTCTCCCACCTCTGCCTCCCAAGTAGCTGGGATTACAGGCGCACTCCACCATGCCCACTAATTTTTGTAATTTTAGTCGTGATGGGGTTTCATCATGTTGGCCCGGCTGGTCTCGACCTCTTGACCTCAAGTGATCTGCCCATCTCAGCCTTCCAAAGTGCTGGGATTACAGGCTTGAGCCATCTCACCCAGCCTAGAGTAAGTTCAGAAATTAAAAGGGGAATCATCAAAAGAGACAGTGCAGACTCTTAAACCATAACATTGGCTTTGAGGACACGGGGCAGGCACAGTCTTGGCCCTACTAGAAGGTGAAGTGTGTTTATTCACAAAAATGATGGGCTACGCTCAGAAAACCAGCTTGGGAAGATAGAATCTGAGAATGTGAGCTGGGGCAGATGCCAAAGAGAAGCAGTGTGGCCAGACCTGGGAAGGGAGATTTTCCCAAGCTAGGAGTCATGGAGGAAGCAACTGTGGGCTCTACAGGATGTGAGAGAGAAATGAATGAGGGTCCATATGTCCCTGTCATGGCGCTGTCATCTGGAAACCTTTCCTTTAGACTCAGGGATCTTCCCACAGTGGAACATTGCCCAGCAACCATCAGCCCCAGTCATTTTCCAGGACCCTTCACCCAAATCTTAATCTCACCGCCTCCCTTCCTACTCTAATTTAATAATTCATGTTTCCTCCTTCTTAGAGTCCTTTCCTGTCCCTAATATTGAACCTAGAGATTCTTATCAGGGTGTCACCATTAGGCCTACACAGAAAACTCAGGACTAGGCACAGTGGCTCATGCCTGTAACGTCAGCACTTTGGGAGGCCAAGGTAGGCGGATCACGAGGTCAGGAGACAGAGATGATTCTGACTAATACGGTGAAACCCCGTCTCTACTAAAAATACAAAAAATTCGCTAAGCATAGTGGCAGGTGCCGGCACTCTCAGCTACTCAGAAGGCTGAGGCAGGAGAATCGCTTGAACCTGGGATGCGGAAGTTGCGGTGAGCTGCGATGGCGCCACTGTCCTCCACCCTGGGTGACAGCGTGACATTCTGTCTCAAAAAAGAACGAAAGAAAAAGCAAGCAAGCAAGCAAGAAAGAAACCAACCTCAGGCCTCTAATCCCAGCACTTTGGGAAGCCAAGAAAGGCAGAGTGCTAGATCTCAGGAGTTTCTGAGGAACGTGGGCAATGTGGTGAAACCCTGTCTCTAATAAAAATACACACTATTAGCCGGGGGTGGCAGTGTGCACCTGTAGGCCAGGCTGTTCAAGAAGTTAAGGCGGGAGGATCACCTGAGCCCAGTGGGGCTTCTGCTTCCCACGCCCCACTTTGTAAACCTGAGGCTGAGAGTGAGCTCAGCACCAAGAATGGTTGTGAGAATCTCTGTTGACTGAGCATCCACAAGGCACAACAGACGGCTGGTACCGAGCACCCCGGACCTCAGCTCTCCTTCATGGAGAATCTAAAGCACGTTGCTATTTTCCCCATTTTTAACCTGGTAAACCTGAGACTTGACCAGAGAAAAACCTGCCCGTGTTCTGGCAGCAGATGATTGGCAGACCCCTCAGGTGAGGGGCTCAGTGGAACCGCCAAGGTGTTCAACAACCTAAATGTTGGAAAGAATGACTGACTTCCCATTCCTGCCCATTTCAGGGGGCCCAGCAGCACCCCCAGGACCCCAGCAAGAATCCTGCACTCGGGGGCTTTTCTACCACGTCCTGTCGCCTGTTCTTCTCAAGGTGCTCATCTGCTGCCCAGCTCCGAGCAGCCTTTGAAGCCCATCTCAAGAAACGACCTGACCTATTCTCCAGTCCCACAATCCACACTGGGATTCCAAAGCTCCTACGAGGACCTTGCTCAGGTTCTCTAGAATATTCCTGAGCCTCTGTTTTCTCTCCCAGTCTAAGCCGATGGGGCCGGTGTCACTTTATGCATCCCAAGGACATCAGCCCATCTCTATTTTCCCCAATTTATATTGACCGATTGTGGTGAACATGGCAAGGCACAAAGCAGGGAGCTCCACAGCTGCTGCTCCGGACCTAAAGAGGCACCCTGGATTTCTGGGTGCTGACACTGCCTGGCTTGCAGAGGAAGACCTGACCCCTCTGGTCTTCCAAGGCTGCCAGGATGATGGCAGAGCCTAGGACAGGTTCCCAGGGCAGGGGCCATCCCTTCCCACGTCCCCCTGGCCCAGCCTTAGAGTTGACAAGGCTGCACCTGGAATGCAGTAGGTATTTTTTTTGTCCAAGTCAGGTCTCTTCTTAGCCTTAGGTGAGGCTTTTTTCAGGCGGGTGCTATGGAAGAACCCCAGGCCGTGGACATCACTGCCGTGACCACATGGTATGCATGCGTGTGCGTGTGTGTGTGTGTGTGTGTGTGTGTGTGTGTGTGCAGCCACCTAGAAAGGTAAAACTCTACCTGTCAGAGCTGATTCCATGGAAGATAAAAGTATAGCATCCCATGTCCCTGGGAGGACAACTTCCTCTAGGAGTCCAGCAAGAAGATGTGGGACCTGTGGACAAGAGGTCCCTGAGTAAAAGCCCTCATTTGAGGATAATGTGTAAAGTTGAACTTTAGACCCTGAGGACTCTATACCCTTCCCACAGGGTTGCAGTGGAGCCGGCACTGACTCCCAGGCACAATAGCCCAGAGAGATCTTGGGAGGGAGGTAAACCTGCTGGGGCCTCAGGGCTCAGAAAAAAACCCTGGACCTATCACCCAGTCACGCCTCTCCCACTCCCAAGTGTCTCTGGCCCTGGAACTGTCGGAGACCTCTGTGTCTTTCCCATGTGCTCCTCTTCTCCTTTCACTCAGACCTGCCTTTGCCAATGCTCCCTGCATTTGCCTCCATGTGGGGCCCCCTACCCCAGGCTCTGGCAGTGGCTGGGAAGCTAGAGGATTTTGTGCCCACCTGGAGAAAGCCTCACTCAGCACGGGCGGCCCATGTGGATTCTGCAATCTTTTCCTACACAGGGCCACCTACAGGTGTCATAGATGCATCTTCCCTAGAAGAGCCAATGGGGGTGGGTGAGGAATCTGCAATCACTCAAGCACCCCACATACAAATGAGAGCGAGGATCCCTGCAAGCACAGGCCCCGGGGTAGGTCCTGGCCCTTGTTGTTGCCTTCTGATCCCAGAGGCCTTGAGTTTGTGGTCATAGGAGCCCTACCTACTCCCTATCCACCCCCAGCCCAAGATAAAGAAATTCCTGCAGATTCCCTGGTCCATGTACTTGAGATCCCCAGATCGTGCCACTTCACTCCAGCCTGGGTGACAGAGCAAGACTCAGGGCCAAAAAAACAAAAATGTAGCCAAGCATGGTGGCGGGCACTTGTAGTTTCAGCTATTCGGGAGGCTGAGGCAGGAGAATCGCTTGAATCCGGGAGGCAGAGGTTTCAGTGAGCTGAGATCGTGCCACTACACTCCAGCCTGAGCAACAGAGCAAGATTCCATCTAAAAAAAAAAAAAAAAGAAAAGAAAAGAAAAGAAAAGAAAATCAAAAGCACTAAGCTGTGTTTTTAATGAGATCCTGCCCCAGGAAGTCAGACATCCAAATGAAATTTCCTCATTTTTATCAGTTCCCTCCTGTTCTTTACTTCTCTTTACAAATCTATTACCTCCTCGCTTTGTTCTGTGGCTGATCAGTGGGTTAATACACACAAGATGCACACACAGGGCCTGGACATTCTATGTGGGCAATGAGTGTGAGTCACTCAAATAAAACCCCTTCTCAGGGTCCCTCCCTGCTAACCAGATGCTGAGACCCTGTTCAGTCCTAATGGGCAGATCCAGAAGAATCCATTTCTGACCATTAGCTGTGCTGGGAAAGAGCTTCGCTGCACAAGGCATGGCCCCTGCTTTGGAAGGGGACATTTACACCAGTGATTATCTGGAGCCTCAGGGCATCACCAAGACACACCTGTCCTGATGGTGGGCAGTGGTCCTTCCTTAATTAAACTAATTGTGTCTTATAAAGATATCAAAATTCCCTTGTAGCAAAATGCTACCAATAATATAAAAATACGGCCGTGCACAGTGGCTCATGCCTGTAACAGTAGCACTTTGGGAGGCTGAGGCGGGTGGATCACAAGATTAAGGGATTGAGGCCATCCTAGCTAACACGGTGAAACCCTGTCTCTACTAAGAATACAAAAATTAGCTGGGCATGATGGCACGTGCCTATACTCCCAGCTACTCGAGAGGCTGAGGCAGGAGAATTGCTTGAACCTGGAGGGTGGAGGTTGCAGTGAGCCGAGACTCTGCCACCACACTCGAGCCTGGTGACAGAGCAAGACTCCATCTCAAAAACAAAACAAAATAATATATGAACACTAACAATCATATAGACATAAAACATGTTTAAAAATTTCTTTACCACATTCAAAAATCAAGCATGTTTTTTGGGGGCTAAGTCATACTGATGAGAGATCTTTTCTTAACACCCTTCCCATATCTAGCAGAATAAAGAAGAAGACTAGTGTATATAAGGAAAAGAAAGAGAGATCAGACTGTTACTGTGTCTGTGTAGAAAAGGAAGACATAAGAAACTTCATTTTGACCTGTACCCTGAACAATTACTTTGCCCTGAGATGCTGTTAATCTGTAACTTTTAGCCCCAACCTTGAGCTCACAGAAACATGTGTTGTATAGAATCAAGGTTTAAGGGATCTAGGGCTGTGCAGGATGTGTTTTGCTAACAAAATGTTTACAGGCAGTATACTTGATAAACGTCATTGCCATTCTCCATTCTCAAGTAACCAGGGGCACAATGCACTGTGGAAAGCTGCAGGGACCTCTGCCCTGGAAAGCCAGGTATTGTCCAAGGTTTCTCCACATGTGATGGTCTGAAATATGGCCTCGTGGGATGGAAAAGACCTGACCGTCCCCCCAGCCCGACACCCGTGAAGGGGCTGTGTGAGGAGGATTAGTAAAAGAGGAAGGCCTCTTGCAGTTGAGATAAGAGGAAGGCCTCTGTCTCCTGCCTGCCCCTGGGAATGCAATGTCTCAGCATAAAACCCGATTGTACCTTTGTTCTATTCCGAGATAGGAGAAAAAATTGCTTTGTGGCAGGAGGTGAGACATGTTGGCAGCAATGCTGCTTTGTTGCCCTTTACTCCACTGAGATGTTTGGGTGGAGAGAAACATAAACCTGGCCTATGTGCACATCCAGGCATCGTATCTTCCCTTGAACTTATTTGTGACACGGATTCCTTTGCTCACATGTTTTCTTGCTGACATTCTCCCCACTATCACCCTACTCTTCTGCCACATTCCCCTTACTGAGATAGTGAAAATAGTAATCAATAAATACTGAGGGAACTCAGAGACCGGTGCCAGTGTGGGTCCTCCGTATGCTGAGTGCCGGTCCCCTGGGCCCATTTTTCTTTCTCTATACTTTGTCTCTGTGTCTTATTTATTTTCTCAGTCTCTCATCCCACCTGATATGAAGTACCCACAGGTGTGGCAGGGCAGGCCCCCTTCAAGTGTATAAAATTGGAGTGTGACAGGTCCCATCAGGTTACGTAAGGGCACATGTCCCCTGCCTGAACCCTGAAGGCCAGGTGGGAAGCCAAGACTCTCGTGCCCAGCCAAGAAGCAGGTGTCCCCGAGAACCCAAGCATCCCAGACAGTATCTCAGAACCTACCAAGAAAATGAAACTGATTGCTCAAAATCAGTGGACAAAGAGCTAGAAAATTCACTTAAAAGCAGTTTGGAGACAGGAGGTGGTGCAGATTTTGGGGGCTGTTGCTGCTGCTGCCCAGGAGTGCCCTGCATGTGAATCCTAATCAACTCATGTATTTGCCAAGCTGGGCTCGTCTGAGTCATCCTTTGATCTCTTGACTCCTCTCCGGTTTGGCGGGGAAAATGATACAGCCCGGTTTTTCTCAGAGCAAGCATGTTTTGGAATCGCACATCCTTAGAAGGCAGATAATAGTCAAGTGCCTGTGGGTGATGAGTGACCTTCCCTACGGTGAGAAACCTTACACAAAGGGCATCCGAGTGAGGACCCTGCTGAGGACTCAGGTGAGAAACCCTACACAAAGGGCATCCGAGTGAGGACCCTGCTGAGGACTCAGGTGAGAAACCCTACACAAAGGGCATCCGAGTGAGGACCCTGCTGAGGACTCAGGGCCTGGTGTTGTTAGGCAGGGACCTTGAGCAAGAGCCTCAGTTTTCCTGAAAAATGAGGATGGTGATGCCCACCACCTGTGTGACCCTGGTAGGATCCAATGAGATGGGGCAAGTTAAGGGCTTGGCATAGGGCCTGGCATCCAGGAAGAGTGAAATTAATGCATTTTTTTCCTCCTTTTTCCCTTCCAGCAGAAGCCCCCATGATTATTCATCTGTTGTTCTGAAAACTAAAAATAAAATCCTAAGCTCCCCCTATGTACTGAACAGATTCCCTCTCGGTCAAGTGTGCCCACCAGAGAAATCTTTAAAACTGTTCCTGGCCATGGCGGGATGGGAGGTTAGACACGTCTCATTTTATTTCCTTCCTTTCATGGTTTAGACACAAAAACTGACCAGCATTCATGTTAAAATAGAGATTATAAGGCTGACTGAATAGACTATTTAGGGTCATAAGATACCAAGTTATATACAGGACCTAAGGTCTTCCCAGGCAAGGGTTAAGTCAGGGGCCCCTATCCTTAAAAAATTAACTATACACCTTTTTAATTAATTTTTTTTTGAGGTGGAGTCTCGCTCTGTAGCCCAGACTGAAGGGCAGTGGCATGATCTTGGCTCACTGCAACCTCCGCCTCCCAGGTTCAAGCAATTCTCCTGCCTTAGCCTCCCGAGTAGCTGGGATTACAGGTGCACACCACCACACCCGGCTAATTTTTTGTATTTTTAGTAGAGACAGGGTTTCACCTTCTTGGCCAGGCAGGTCTTGAACTGCTGACCTCGTTATCCACCCACTTCAGCCTCCCAAAGTGCTGGGATTACAGGCAAGAGCCACTGCGCCCGGCTGAATGAACTATATTCTAACTGCCACAGGGTTTTTCTCTTCCTCTAGCAGCTGAACGAGCACTGGCCCTAAGATAAGCAATATTGAAACGATCGCGGCTCATCCATCCCAGATTCTGACTAACTGACCCCCTGCTCCACATGCCATGACTCCAGCTTTGATTGGACAAGAGATTGATTCCAGTTACTTTCTCCGGATGAGAGACCTCTGGCCATTGACTGGTTCTGACCACTTGAAAGAGACTTAGCACACGAGTGTCTTCGTGTCTCTGATGCAGCCTTTGATGTAGAGGGTATAGCTATAATGCACTGAAATGTGAAGTCTCGGTGCAGCGTGGTGGTTCACACCTGTAATCTCAGCACTTTGAGAGACCGAGGCAGGCAGATCACCTGAGGTCAGGAGTTCCAGACCAGGCTGACCAACACAGTGAAACCCTATCTCTACCAAAAATACAAAAAGTAGCCAGGTGTGGCGACACGTACCTGTAGTCTCAGCTACATGGCTGAGGCAGGAGAATCGCTTGAACCCGGGAGGCAGAGGATACAGTGAGCCGAGATGGTGCCATTGCACTCCAGCCTGGGTGACAGAGCAAGACTCTGTCTCAAAAAAGAAAAAGAAATGTGAAGTCTCCACCCCAAAGTGAACATGGGAGGTAAGCCACGTGTGTGTTTATTCAATATGCATGTGTTAGGCCTCCTTCATGAATACTCATAGCCCATTTCATAACCTGTTGGGTGGGTATATTTGACAGCCCACTCAGCATACATTCCTGCCTCGTCACTTCCTCCCTGGAAGTGCCAGTGACGGATCTTTTCTGAAAGCTGCACTTTCCAGCCTGAGGCATGGCCAGCCTGTAGGCCGTAAGCTACAGAAATATATATATATATTTTTTTCTTTTTAAGTAGAGACAGGGTTTTGCCTTGTTGTCCGGGCTAGAACTCCTTGGCTCAAGTAATCCACCCACACTGGCCTCCCAAAATGCTGGAATTACAGGCATGAGCCACCTCCCTTGGCCTATAGAAATAGATTTTTTTTTTTTTTTTTTTTTTTTTAAGAGCGAGTCTCGCTCTTTGCCCAGGCTGGAGTTCAGTGGCACGATCTCGGCTCACTGCAATCTCCACCTCCCGGGTTCAAGTGATTCTCCTGCCTCAGCCTCCCGAGTAGCTGGGATTACAGGCATGTGCCACCACGCCCAGCTAATTTTTGTATTTTTTAGTAGAGACCGGGTCTCACCATGTTGGCCAAGATGGTCTCGATCTCTTGACCTTGTGATCCACCCACCTCGGCCTCCCAAAGTGCTGGGATTACAGGTATGAACCACTGCGCCCAGCCTAGAAATATATGTTATAATAAAAAAGAGCCATGTGTGGTGTCTCATGCCTGTAATCCCAATACTTTGGAAGGCTAAGATTGAAGCACTGATTGAGCCTGGCAGTTCTAGACCAGTCCAGGTAATATAGAGAGACTCCAGCAACATGAGACCTCCAGTACATGTTGAATAGGAGTGGTCACGTGTAGATGCTCATCACAGCACTATTCACAATAGCAAAGACGTGGAATCCACTGGAATGCCCATCAGTGGTGAACTGGATTAACAAAATGTGGTACATATACACCATGGAAATCTACACAGCCATAAACAAGAACAAGATAACGCCCTTTCACCAGGTCCTCTTCCTCCCTTTGCAGCAACATGGATGAAGCTAGAAGCCATTATGCTAAGCAAACTGAAGCAGGAACAGAAAACCAAACACTACATGTTCTCACTTATAAATGGGAGCCAAACATTAAGTATACATGACATAATAATGGAAACAATAGATGCTCAGGACTACTGGGGAGTGGAGGGTGGAAACGGGGTGAGTATCAAAAAACTAGCAAAACTGGCTGGGCATGGTGTCTCACACCTATAATCCCAGCACTGTAGGAGGCCAAGGCTGGTGCACCATTTGAGGTCAGGAGTTCAAGACCAGCCTGACCAACATGGTGAAACTCTGTCTCTACTAAAAATACAAAAACTTAGCCGGGCATGGTAATGCAAATCTGTAGTCTCAGCTACTTGGCAGGCCAAGGCGGGTTAATTGCTTGACTCTGGGAGGCAGAGGTTGCAGTGAGCTGAGATCAGGGCACTACACTCCAGCCTGGGTGGCAGAGTAAGATGCTGCCTCAAAAAACAACAAACAAACAAAATACCAAAATTATCTGATAGTTTGTCTATGATCTATAGAACAAACTTGCATCTGTCTTTCTGAAACTAAAATACAAGTGTGAAAACCTGTGATTTTCAGTGATTGGTTAGAGAGCTGACAACTCACCATCTCTTTAGAGTCACCCACTAGATTTTGGTTTTGTCATTTTGGGGAGGTCACGGTTTCCTGTTTGCTCTAGTTTGTTGTAGATGTAGATCTATATTTTTGCACTGAAGGAGGAATGATTTGCTCCAGTTTTCCGTCTGGCTTGTTTTGATTTGGACTGAATACATTCCCTTGGTGAATCTTCACCACTAGGTTGCTGCTGCTTCTTGACTCCAGGTGGTGGTTTAAGCTCAGGTTTACCTAAGTTTTAGTAAACCACGAGAGTGCTGCCAGTCCCAAATGGGAGAAGTCCCAAAGGGATTCTCATGGCAGTGTAGGAGCGCTAGCTAGGTCGAGCCCAGGTTTTTCTGTTTTTTGATAAGGAGAGAAGGGAGGTGATAGGAAGATCTCTCATTGAAATGAGTTAGTTTCCAAAAGGATATCTATTTCCATTAATGTGGGCTGGAAATATTTAGAATGTATTATCCACCTAAATGATTTTAGCAGTATTCGGAAGGAGAAATTGGATATCTTTACTGGACACAGTTACTTTAATTCAGTAAACCCCACTAGTCACCATGAGGACAGGTCACTGCCCTGGTTTTCCTGTTTTTTGATAAGGTGTTACAGGAAGGTCTCTCCTTGAAATGACTTAATTTCCAAAAGGATGCATATTTCTATTGATGTGGGCTAGAAATGTTTAGAATGTATTATCTACCTAAATGATTTTAGCATTTTTCTAAGAGAAATTGGACATCTTTACTAGACACAATTACGTTAATTCAGTAAAACCCACCAGCCAGCATGAGGACAGGCAAAGGTTGGCGATGCCATGAGGCTCCCGCTAATACACACTACGGCCATTCCCTTCCAAGGCAGGGGGCCGCATCTTTGTGCGGTGAAGCCCTTTCCTGACATGGCCAATGATCAGGAACAGATTCTCCCGGATCTGCCCATGAGGAGTGAACAGGGTCTCAGTATCTGGGGCGCAGTGAGGGCCCCTGACAAGAAGAGGGTTGACTCAATGGCTCATCATCACTGCCCACACAGAATGGTCCAGGTCCCAGGCATGCATCTTTTGTGGCTGAACCCGGTGAACAACTACAGGAGAAAGTCAGGAACAGATGACTGGAAAGGTAAAGAATGGGCATAAATCAATCAAAATAATCGAAGTTTAGGCCGGGCACGGTGGTTCACGCCTGTAATCCTAGCACTTTGGGAGGCTTCCTTGAGGTCACTTGGGGTTAGGAGTTTGAGACCAGTCAGGCCAACATGGTGAGACCCCATCTCTACCAAAAATGCAAATTCCCTTGAACCTGGGAGGTGGAGGTTGCAGTGAGCCAAGATCGCACCACTGCACTCCAGCCTAGGGGACAGAGCAAGACTCCATCTAAAAAAAAAAAAAAAAAAAAAACAAGTCAGGCTCAGTGGCTCATGCCTGTAGTCCTAGCACTTTGGGAGGCCAAGGTGGGCAGATTACCTGAGGTAGGGAGTTCGAGACCAATTTGACCAACATGGGGAAAACCCCATTTCTATTAAAAATACAAAATTAGCCAGGCATGGTGGTGCCTGCCTGTGACCCCAGCTACTCGGGAGACTGAGGCAGGAGAATTGCTTGAACCCGGGAGGTGGAGGTGCGGTGAGCCAAGATCACACCATTTCTCTCCAACTTACGCAACAAGAGCGAATCTCTAAAACAAAAAACAAAAAACAAAAAAAACAAAAAGAAAGAAAAGAAAAAAACAACAACAAAACGAAGTTTATTTGGATTCCTTTATTTCCTGCAGATGAACCTAAATCACAGATGAACTAGTATCTTTTTTTTTAATTCACCAGTAACTAAAGATTTCTGATGTATAAATCGCTAAAACAGGCTAATCAATCATGAAGGACAGCAGAGTTGCCATTTAGGTTCTCTTTACTGCCGAAATTTCTTTGTATCCATCCTTGCTGAGATAACTCCCTCACTCTAGAACTTCAGGTTCTATTTCTGACTGTCTAGGACACAGGTCCCTGAGTCTCATTGACTCCATTCAACCTTTTCCCCAGTGCTGCCCCCTACTGGTTTTTGTTTTTTTTGTTTGTTTGTTTTTTCCACTCACAGGAAGCACATGCCTGAAGCAAAGGATTCTCTGCTCCCTTTATAACGCACCTATAGAACTGGCACAGCAGCTCCTGCCTGTAATCCCAGAATCTTGGGAGGCCAAGCAGGAGGCTCGCTTGAGCCTAAGAGTTTGAGAACAGCCTGGACGACATGGGGAAACCCTGTCTCAAATTTTTAAATAAAAATTGTAAACTAAGGAAAAAGAAAAAGAAAAGGCATCTATGTCCCAGATTTTAGTTTCCAAGTGCCTGGAGAAAAAGCTTTTTATACCTCCACCCCACTAGGCAGGGCTTCTCCAGAAGCAAAAACTGAGCTCCAGTTGTTCAGTGGGCGACGTGCCACAGCAAGGGCAGGAGACGGGACCGAAGAAGATCCTGTTGGGCTGCCTTACTTCCCTCAGTATACGCATCAGCTCAGCCTGAAGTGGGGTGAGGAGCTCCCAAACGACACGACCCCTGTTGTCAAGACTCTCCCGAGGGGCAGGATATGTTTCCAGGCTCAGCTTGCTCAGCCTGCCTGTGTGACGCAGCAGGTCCTTCAGAGTATCCATGGAGGTGTCATTGCCGTGAAAGCAGAAAGTGGTGAGGTTGGAGCAGCGACTCAGGGCAGGCAGGATGACCCTGAGTTTGGAGTTCCCAATCCCACAGTCCACTAAGAAGAGGGTCTGAAGAGTGGCAGCAACTTTCTCTAGCAGAGCCCGGAGGGGCTCAAGACGGAGGAAGCGCAGCACACCGTGACTCAGATTCAGCTGCTTCAGTTGACTGAGACTTGGGTACCGGGGCAGACACTTCAAGTCCTCTTCCTCTAGGGAGCCATAAGTTAATGCCAATGTCTCCAACGGGCTCTTGAGGCACCTGGGGAGAGCTAGAAGTTAGTTCTGGGCAATGGTACCAGTTAGAGGAGGGTGGTGGAAAATAACCTCAAGGGAAGAGCCTGGTTCACCGAAACACAAGTTTGTTCTCATCATCTAATCACGGTCCTCCTGCAAGGTGCTGCCTGGTGAGGACTCTGATCATTCAGGGGCAGTCCCATTTTAGGCTCAGTCCTTTCACCATCACTCGTGTGATTGGTTCAAGGCCACAAAATCTCTAACGCCTCTTTTCTTCATCTTCCAGCAGAAATCTTCATCTCTGGGCCACAGGGGGCCTGTGGAAGATATGCCCAAAGAACTGACCTGAGCAAGGTCTAGGGACGTCAGTTAGGGCTGCCTGCCTTCAGAGGTTTCCTGACATGGCCACATCTGCAAGCCACCTATCTCTTTGTACCACTCTCATGCCTGCTCCCTCACCTCCATCCCAGAAGCATGCGTTTCCCATGTCAATTACCTTTCCTAGAGTTCAAAACAACCATTTACAGACAGAGAATCAGAGACAGGATCATTCACGTTCACTAAGCTGTGAGGACAGAGCGTCTTCTGTGAAACGCACAGGTTTGATGCACTTTCTCTTCTTTTATACCCTCCTTTCTGTTGCCTCTTTTTTTTTTTAATCATATTAACTTTAAACACACTTCCTAACAAGGAATTCACAAAGGCACCCTCACTACATCTGAACCCCCACTAACCAGCTCCCTACACGATGTCCCTCTCTGTAGCATCGACCCCCGGTCATCCCTCTGCCCTTACTGGAGCCATCCTGTGATACCCACTTCAGGATATAGAGCACCAAACAGGACAATACATTCTAGTGTCCCCTTCCCTGTGACATCGCCAGTGGCTGGCACACAGTAGATGCCCACTAGTGTTTACTGTAACAAAAAAAGGCTGTGCCATGGCCCACAGAGAAAGCTCACCATCCTTCCTCACCTGATCAACCGGTCCAGGTAGCCTTTGAAGAAGCAGATCCTTCTTATATAAAGCGTCTGGAGGTAGTCCAGCCTGCGGAACACAGAGCTGAATGCAGCAACTAACTGTTCTTTGCTGTCAGGGCTTGGCAGGTAATAATGACAGCCATCGGAGACAAAGAGTTTGCGAAGATTCCTCATCTGGCTCAGGTAACGGCTAAACTCTACTATGATACATGACCAGCACATGTTCCAAATTTCCAACACTTGGATACTGTCTGGGTATACTGTTTCCAATATATTTCTGAAATTTAGAATGCACGTTGAATAATTCACCACCTTAGTACAGCACAGGTATACTGAACCTCTTCTGTGCTGGACCCACCCAGAGAGGAAGCGCAGACCTTCATCCAGGGATTTCTCCTTGAAGCAAACATCCATGAACACCTTCAAGGGCTGCTTCTCTCCTGTCCTTGGACAGTCCTCCACTGTCTGCGTCTTACTCATGGCCTTTGAGGAGCAGGACAGGGGCCTGGCTCCAGACCATATGGTCCAGAAATTCTCATCAACATCCCGCAAATCCAGCACCTGCAGTTTCCACCTCCTGTGAGTCACATGGGGGAAAAGCTCAGAATGTAGGCAAGGACCCACCCCCGACCTGGGCTTTCACTCTGCATCGAGGACCTCAGCTGCTTTTGTCCTCAGTGCCCCTCCTTCTGTCTCTTCTCCATCCCTTTCCCCCTTGGATTCTACCTGGTCCCCGCTTCTAGTGCTTTTACCTTCCACTGGGAGGAAGCAGGTTCCTGTTTCCTTGGTGGATCCTACATGGTGAGCAGTCCTTTCCCAGAGGAGCTGGGCCATGGCCAAGAACTGTCCCAGCTTTCTCACTGGCACCATCAGAAGCCCCTGGGCCACCCTCAGGCTCCCAATTTTCCTGACCCAGCTGTTTATTCCCTGGACACCTGGGCCCTCCCCACCTGGGTCACTCACCTGGGGCGAACCTTTTGGGCAAGCAGGCAATCAATCCCATCCACTACATAATGTAAGATCTCCAGATCAGGCGTCTTCATCAGGGACCCCAGAGGGAGGCGGGGGAAGGGCCAGGCCCGCACCATCCCCTTCAGAACCTCGCAGCGTCTCCTAATGAAGGCCTCTACAAACAGCAGGGGGAAGAGCTCCCTGGGCAGCTCCTCCAGGACGGAGATGCCCAAGGCCTCCTCCCTCAGCAGGCTCTGCCCTGCCAGCTCCAGTAGTCTGGGTGGGGTCTGGAGGTTCATCCTGATTCTAATCTGCAAGAAAACAAATCCAGAGAAAAGACAAACTTCTCAGGCCAGTCCTCTCACACCCTGACTTCTCCTAGGGCAGAAGTCACTACTCTGGCAGGTGTGAAAGGGTCCTTAGTTTACCCCAATTCCATTCTGCAATAATTGCCCACAGAGACATAGTTCCGCCCTTCTGGTACCAGGAAGAGTGTCTTCCAACCTCCAAGGAGCAGGCAAGACCACTCCTACTCCATGAATATTCATTCATTGCTCCCCCCAACTTTATTAGCTCTGGGAAGTGTTACTCAGGATCTCCAAAGCTCAGCTCCTTTTTTGAGGAAAAAAATGTCTTCTCAATGTAAAGGTCTAAAACAATGGTCATGTGGCTGGGCTTAGTGGCTCACACCTGCAGTCCCAGCACTTTGGAGGCCCAGGTGGGCGGCTCACTTGAGGTCAGGAGTTAAGAGCTAGGCGTTAGGAGTTGTTGGCCAGCCTGGTCAACAAGGTGAAACCCAGTCTCTGCTAAAAATACAAAAAGTAGCCAGGCATGGTGGTGGGTGCCTGTAATCCCAGCTACTTGGGAGGCTGAGGCACAAGAATCGCTTGAACCCAAGAGGCGAATGTTGCAGTGAGCCTAGATAGCGCCACTGCACTCCAGCCTGGGCAATAGAGCAAGCCTCAGTCTCAAAAAGAAAAACAAAGCAAAACAATAAAACAGTAAAACAATGGTAATGGGAGTCTCCTGTGACCCCAAACAGCCTGCAGTCTCAGTTCCCACGATGAACTTGGCTGGGAGAGACTGAAGGGATTTTTTTAAATTAGATGCCATTATGTTCTCTCTAAGAAGAGTAATGAGGGGCAATGCATGGAGGCTCAGAACTGTAATTCCAACACTTTGGGAAGCCAAGGCAGAACAATCACTTAAGCCCAGGAGTGGCTGACCAGCCTGGGCTACATAGTGAGACCCTGTCTCTCCAAAAAAATATAAAAACTAGCTGGATGTTGTGGTGCACACCTGTAGTCCCAGTTACTCTGCAGGCTGAGGTGGAAGGATGGCTTGTGTCTGGGAAGCAGAAGTTACAGTGATCTGAGACTGTGCCACTGCACCCCCAGCCTGGGCAGAAGAGCAAGAGTCTGTCTTAAAAAAATAAATAAATAAATAAATGGAGTGGAGTCCAGAGAAACAAATGGATCCCACATTCAGAACAAAGACTCCATTCTTGAAAATGGTGCATGAGACTAGTCATGCTGGCTCATGCCAGTAGTCCCAAGACTTTAGAAGGCGAAGTAGGAGGTTTGCTTGAATCTAGGTGTCCCAGACCAGCCTGGGTAACAAACTAAGACCCCATCACTATTTAAAAAAAAAAAAAAAAAAAAAGCCCGGCACAGTGGCTCACACCTGTAATATCAGCACTTTGGGAGGCTGAGGCAGGCAGATCACCTGAGTTTGGGGGTTCAAGACCAGCCTGGCCAACATAGTGAAACCCCGTCCCTATTAAAAATATAAAAATTAGCCAGGCATGGTGGCGCACACCTGTAGTCTCAGCTACTCAGGAGGCTGAAGCAGAAGAATCACTTGAACCCGGGAAGCAGAAGTTGCAGTGAGCCAAGATCGTGCTGCTGCACTAGAACCTGGGCAACAGAGTGAGATCTCGTTTCAAAAAAAAAAAAACACGACAACAAAAAATTAGCCAGTTATGCTGGTGCATGCCTAAAGTTTCAGCTACTCAGAAGGCTGAGAGAGGAGGATTGCTTGAGCCCGGAAGACAGAGGTTGCAGTGAGTCGAGATTGCAACATTGCAACACTACACTTCACTGCACACAGCAAGACACTGTCTCAAAGAAGAAGAAAAAAAAAAAGACTTCAGTCAATTTCATTCTTTTTTAACTGCTTGATTAGGAACTTTGAGGTTGGGCACGGTGGCTCATGCCTATAATCCCAGCACTTTGGGAGGCCGAGGTGGGCAGATCACGAGGTCAGGTGTTCGAGACCAGCCTGGCCAACATGGTGAAACCCTGTCTCTACTAAAAATACAAAAATTAGCCAGGCATGGTGGTGGGCTCCTGTAACCCCAGCTACTCAGAAGGCTAAGGCAGGAGAATCGGTTAAACCCGGGAGGTGGAAGTTGCAGTGTGCCAAGACCACACCATTGCACTCCAGCCTGAGCAACAGAACAAGACTCCATCTCAGAAAAAAAAAAAAAAAAAAAAATTTGAAATAACATCAACTAAAACACAAATAAAATATTTGGAGTGAAGAGATAAAACTGCATTAGAGAAAAAATTAAAGCCTACATCTGTTTATCTGAAAATCGGGCAGGAAAATTCTCTGCGCCGCCTTGACCTGCATGTTACCATCTCTGCTGGCTGACTGTGGGCCACAGGAGTGCCCTTGTGGAGGTCCCTGACTTACCAGATCTCGACTCACTTTGCAGTCTGCTGGGACCTCTTGGAGAACCAAGCAATAACTCCAGGCACCACAGCTCGGGGTCTCTTCTGCGGATGTTCACAAGGTTTCTTGGACCTTTTTTTTTCTTCTTTTGTTCTTTTTTTTTCCCCCCCGAGATGGAGTGTCGCTCTTGTTGCCCAGCCTGGAGTGCAATGGCGCGATCTCGGCTCACCGCAACCTCCGCCTCCCAGGTTCAAGTGATTCTCCTGCCTCAGCCTCCAAAGTAGCTGGAATTACAGGCAAGCGCCACCACGCCCAGCTAATTTTGTGTTTTTAGTAGTGACGGGGTTTCACCATATTGGCCAGGCTGGTCTTGGGAACTTCTGATCTCATGATCCCCCCGCCTCGGCCTCCTAAAGCGCTGGGATTACAGGCGTGAGCCACCACACCTGCGGCACCTTTCTTAGACCTTCCTAATCCCACCTCCCTTATCAACTTGCAGCTTCTTATTAGAGAGTG
This sequence comes from Theropithecus gelada, assembly GCF_003255815.1. Lineage (NCBI taxonomy): Eukaryota > Metazoa > Chordata > Mammalia > Primates > Cercopithecidae > Theropithecus > Theropithecus gelada. The sequence continues at coordinate 41,635,912 of NC_037668.1, forward strand.
ATGCCTGATTGGATTTCTGAGCTCCACCCAGTTAAGTCTGACTGAAGTGTTGGCTTTCAGCAGAATACTGAATGGAATCAGGTATCCAATCATGAAACTGAAAGCACTGTAATTAGGGTGGAAGTCAAGAACTCATTCTGATGATTTTGATGTGACCAAAAAACTCCCAACCATAAGACTTTCAGGTTTTGTTTTTCTGTCTAATCTCAGGAATAGGTTGAACCCTTCCCTGTCTTCCACTCAGGACTACCGAGGTCACATATTACTACCACTCATCTCTGTTTGTGGAGTGCATTAATGAATGAATTCTTGACTTCCACCCTAACCTTAACAGGCACCGATGGAAATTACCAGTATGTGACCTTCTTTGTCCTCAGTGTGAGACAGGGAAGCTTTCACTCTGTTCCTGACATTACACAGAAAAACAAAATCTATAAAGATTAATGTTGGGGAAATGTTTGGCCCCATCAAAAGTATCAAAATGGGCCGGGCACGGTAGCTCTCGCCTGTAATCCCAGCATAATCCCAGCACTTTGGCAGGCCCAGGCGGGTGGATCGTGAAGTCAGGAGATCAAGACCATCCTGGCCAACATGGTGAAACCCTGTCTCTACTAAAAATACAAAATTAGGCTGGGCGTGGTGGCTCAAGCCTGTAATCCCAACACTTTGGGAGGCGGAGGTGGGCGGATCACGAGGTTAGGAGATCGAGACTGTCCTGGCTAACATGGTGAAACCTTGTCTCTACTAAAAAATACAAAAAAACTAGCCAGCCGAGGTGGCGGGCGCCTGTAGTCCCAGCTACTCGGGAGGCTGAGGCAGAAGAATGGCGTAAACCTGGGAGGTGGAGCTTGCAGTGAGCTGAGATCCGGCCACTGCACTCCAGCCTGGGAGACAGAGCGAGACTCCATCTCAAAAAAAAAAATACAAAATTAGCCAGGCATGGTGGTGGGCACCTGTAATCCCAGCTACTCAGGAGGCTAAGACAGGAGAATCGCTTGAACCCAGGAGACAGAGGTTACAGTGAGCCAAGATCGTGCCACTGCACTGCAGCCTAGGTGACAGAGAGAGACTCCATCTCAAAAAGCAAAACAAAACAAAACTATAAAATGTTTCAGCCAGGCACGGTGGCTTATGCCTGTAATCCTAGCACTCTGGGAGGCCAAGGCAGGTGAATCACAAGGTCAGGAGATCGAGACCATCCTGGCTAACACGGTGAAACCCCGTCTCTACTAAAAAAAAATACAAAAAACTAGCCGGGCGAAGTGGCGGGTGCCTGTAGTCCCAGCTACTCGGGAAGCTGAGGCAGGAGAATGGCGTGAACCCGAGAGGAGGAGCTTGCAGTGAGCTGAGATCTGGCCACTGCACTCCAGCCTGGGTGACAGAGCAAGACTCCCTCTCAAAAAAAAAAAAAAAAAAAAAAAAAAAA
>NC_037668.1:41637737-41641173 GCF_003255815.1 Theropithecus gelada
AAAAAAAAAAAAAAAAAAAAAAAAAAAGAAATATTTTTTCTTCCCACCCCAATCCAAACCATTACCATGCAACTTGGTGTCAATGGAAGTTAAGGCTGTTGAGGCAGAAATAATTAATAAAGCTTCATTGGAAATTAAATGTGAGGATTGACCTGGAAGACACACTGACAAAGTGGGTGTGTACCAAAGTCTGTTACAAGTTGGAATGCTTTTGTGAGAAAGGTTACAAGAAGGGAATGGGACTCCTCATATCAGTTTGGTTTTTTGTTTGTTTGTTTTTGTTTTCTTGACCTGGCAAGCCTCAAATAGAGTTGTTTTTTGAATGTGTCCTTTCCATTGGAAGATATAATACAGAGGCTACCATCATTGGCCTTAGATGACAACATAATAGGCTAAAATATTTTCCTTGCAAGACAACCAGCAAAACTTCATGATCAGAATCAAATCAGTGTCCTTCTCACCGTCTGTAGGTGAAGCCTTCACCAGTACCTGAAGAGTTTGAGGCACTCATGAACTCACGATCAGATTCTTTACTCAGGGACAGGATGTAACCCAATCCTAAGACCTTCCACAGGTGGTTAATTTGGAAGCCTGCCCAGTGTGACCTGCAGGTTTTCACTGGCAATATGCAGGTGCAGATATGACAAAGAATAACCATAACCTTCATATCACCCCCAGCTGGTTAAGAATGGGATCCTTTTGACCCTTTCTCTCCATAAAACCAGGTTACTCATCTTGTGTGGTGACAAAATATATGGTCTGCTTAACAGAGAAAGAGATTCTGTAAAAAAATAAAAATAAAAAAAATAAGGACTTTTATTATGAAATGAGCAAAACAATGGGAATAAATGTGAGATTATCCATGGAGGTAAAAGAAGACAAAGATTTGAAAGGAAAAATAAGGAAGATTATATAAATTGTTTTGAAAGACCCATCCTTGCTCTTAAGGATCAAAACCAAAGGGGTATCAGTGCAATGTTGAATCGATTCCTCCTCCACCCACTCAGTAACCCCCAACATGTTTACCAAGTCTTGGTTCACTCCCAGGATCCCATTAAAAACCCAGCTCAACCCTGCCCAGCCGCCACCCTCACTTCCCTTTGTAATTTTGACATGACTTTATTACAGGACCATCAGGTTCCTATGCCTGCAGCACAGTAGCTTACCAACATTCTGAGACAGCAGGGTTTGCAGCAGAGAGTTTAATGATTACAGGGTGGCTGAATGAGAAGCTGGGACAAAGGATCTCCCCAAGGATTACTCAGGGTTTTCAGGGGATCAAGGATAGCAAGGGGCTGGAAAGTTGGTGTATTTTGGTGGCGGTAAGAGGTATGAAGTCATCAGGATGTTGAAACTGCATTTTTTGGTGAGTTGGTGCCTTGCAGGGCCCTTCAGATGAGCTGGCATCAGTAGTTTCCCTGATATGCAGAACCTGAAAGAATATGTCAAATGAAAAAGAATGTCTTACAATGCTTAAATTGTTGCCTGCAGGGAAGTTAGGGGGAACTGTAATCTAAGGTCTGCATGATTTTGGGACAGTAGGCTGCCAGCAACCATGAGGAAGCAGGTCAGAGAGCAAGCGGACCTCCTGATGAATGCTGAGTGCGCTGCAAGCTTGGTTTATTTTGGTTTCTCCCCTTCCCTTCTTCACTGATTAAATTTATAAAGTTTATAGGTATGGTTTGAATTTCTTCCAAAGAAGTCTTAACCTAAGCCCTGAGACCACTCATGCCCTTAGTGGCACCCCTCTTCCACCAGAATGAGTGTATAATCTGCTACATTAGGTGATATAAAATCCAGAAGACCATTCGATACATGGAGATTTTTATTCTGATTTTGTAGGGACGACACCTCTGTTTTTACAAATCTATTTTCACTATAAAGCATTTTTTTTTTTTTGAGATGGAGTCTTGCTCTGTCGCCCAGGCTGGAGTGCCTCAGCCTCCTGAGTAGCTGCGATTACAGGCGTATGTCACCAAGCCCAGCTAATTTTTGTATTTTTAGTAGAAACCAGGTTTCACCATGTTGGTCAGGCTGGTCTCGAACCCCTGACCTCATGATCCACCCACCTTGGCCTCCCAAAGTGCTGGAATTACAGGTGTGCGCCACCGCGCCCAGCCACTGTAAAGTGTTTTTATAATTTTGATGTGGCCAAAGATCTCCCAACAATACTACTTTCAGATTTTATTTTTCTCTCTAATATCTTGATCAAACCCTTCCCTGCCTCACACTCAGGACTGTGCAGGTCACATATTAGTAAAATTCCATCAGTGTTTGTGGAGTTCATGAATGAATGAATTCTTTTTTTCTTCTTTTTTCTTTTTCTTTCTTTTTTTTTTTTTTTTTTTGACAGTCTCCCTCTGTCGCCCAGGCTGGAGTGCAATGGTACAATCTCTGCTCACTGCAACCTCTGTCTCCCGGGTTTGAGCAATTCTCCCGCCTCAGCCTCCCAAGTAGCTGCATTACAGGCCCCCACCATCATGCCCAGCCAATTATTTTATTTTATTTTATTTTATTTTGAGACAGAGACGGGGTTTCACCATGTTGGCCATGCTGGTCTCAAACTCCTGACCTCAGGTGGTCCACCCACCTCAGTCTCCCAAAGTGCTGGGATTACAGGGGTGATCCACCATGCCTGGTCTTAATTTTTCTATTTTTGTAGAGACAGGGTTTCACCATGTTGGCCAGGCTGGTCTTGAACTCCTGACCTCAGGTGATCCACCTCCCTTGGCCTCCCAAAGTGCTGGGATTACAGGCCTGAGCCACTGAGCCTTGAATGAATGAATTCTTGACTTCCACCCTATCCCTAATGCTGTCACTTTCTTGATTCATGAAATGAATCATATCTGATATGAATGGATATCTGGTTCAATCCATTAATCTGTGGAGAACCAAAAACCCAATCAGGATTAACTGGGTGGAGCTTCAGAAATGCAATCAGATATCACTTTTTGATTGGAATTTAGCAGTGGATATGTGGAGGGGTGTGGATAGGAGTTGTGATTAGAAAGGTCAATAAAAGCTTCTAAAGACCCACAGGAGAGACCCAAAGTCTTCAAGTCTGGAGTTACTGCTTGGTTCTTCCTGAGGTCTGAGCACCCTGCAAACTCAGTCCGCATCTGGTAAGTCCCTAATCTCTACAAGGACAAGCCCATTTGATCTACAGTCAACCCGTGTGGGATGGTGACAGTGCAGGCACAGAGTTATATCCTGTTTTTTTGTTTGTTTTTTCGGTTTTTTGGGTTTTTTTTTTTTGTATGAACAATTTGAAGCTTTGAATTTTTTCTTTTAAATGCAGTTTTGTCTTTATTTCAAACATTTTGATTTGTGCTTTGCTTTATGTCATTTCTTTTTTTTTTTTTTTTTTTTTTTTTTTTTTTATAGGAGCCGCGTTTCCAGGCCAGGGCAGAGGGGCTGGGGGAGCCTTTAGATTACC
>NC_037668.1:41641202-41816173 GCF_003255815.1 Theropithecus gelada
ATTTTTATTTTTGTTTTTTTTTTTTTTTTTTTTTTTTTTTTTTTTTTTTGGAGGCGGAGTCTTCACTCTGTCGCCCAGGCTGGAGTGCAGTGGCACGATCTCGGCTCACTGCAAGCTCCGCCTCCCGGGTTCGCGCCATTCTCCTGCCTCAGCCTCCCGAGTAGGTGGGACTACAGGCGCCCGCCACCGTGCCCGGCTAATTTTTTGTATTTTTTAGTAGAGACGGGGTTGCACCGTGTTAGCCAGGATGGTCTCGATCTCCTGACCTCGTGATCCGCCCGCCTCGGCCTCCCAAAGTGCCGGGATTACAGGCCTGAGCCACCGCGCCCGGCCGTTTTATGTCATTTCAGAATTGGGAAATGTAATTCATGCCTATAACTGTGGGAGCAGTAATTCATGCCTATAACCCGAACACTGGGAGGCCAAGGTGGGAGGATCATTTGAGCCCAGGATTTCAAGACCAATCTGGGCAACATGGCAAAACTCCATTTCCACAAAACATTTTTTTTTTTGGTGGGGGATAGAGTCTTGCTCTGTTGGCCAGGCTGGAGTGCAGTGGCGTGATCTCGGCTCACTGCAACCTCCACCTCCCAGGCTCAAGCAATTCTCATGCCTCAGCCTCCTGAGTAGCTGGGATTACAGCTGCCTGCCACCATGCCTGGCTAATTTTTGTATTTTTAGTAGAGGTGGGGTTTCACCATGTTGGCCAGACTGGTCTCGAACTCTTGACCTCAAGTGATCCACTCATCTTGGCCTCACAAAGTGCTGGGATTATAACCATGAACCACCAGTCCCCAGCATCTACATAAAATATTTTTAAATTAGCCAAGCGTGGTGGCATGCATCTGTAGTCCCAGCTATTTGGGTGGCTGAGGTGGGAGAATCCCTTGAGCCTGGAAGTTTGAGGCTGCAGTGAGCCATCCTCCCACCACTGCTATACTCCAGCCTGGGCAACAGAGTGAGACCTTTCCCCCCAACAGAAAAAAAGTCTTAAGCAAACAGCTAAAAAAAATCCAACTACTTGAAATCAGTAGGCAGATCCCAACCCACCCCCCAACCCTCAAAAAAGGGGAGAAAGAGTTGAGAAGCCTCTACATACTAGCATCCCATTCAGACTATTTAATCCTACAATCGTGGTTTTGTAAGAAAAACAGTCTTAAAGATTTCCAATAATTCCCACAGTGGCTATAAATTATCCTGGGTGTGTAATTTTCCCATCAGTTTAAAAATGCATATGAGAATAACCATGAATTTTGAATGTATAGCTGGTTGGAGTCCCAGAAGCTTTGTCTGGGATGCCTTAGAATTTTGAGGATCCTATTCCACTTCTTAATAATATCTGTAGAGCAAAGGAAATCTTAAATTCTGTTGGAATGTGAAGTTTGGGCAAAGTGATTTGCTTTGACAAGTGTTCCTTGTACAGAATTCTCTTTTTATACTTGGTGGCGGCCTGTGCCCATATTGTTCCACCAGTGACCAAGTCTTTCCGAGTTGCATGAAAGTTGTCTTGAGACTTGCTTATGTCCTAGTGGTAATTTTTGCCCACCCATGACCAGATTATCCTGACACTAGAGACTTTTTCTCTGGAGTCCTTTATACTTGGCTGTGACCACCATAGTGGCGTTTAATTGGTCATCCTGTGCTGCCTTTAATTTAATTTAATTTTTTTTTTTTTTTTTTAAGCAGAGTTTTGCTCTGTCACTCAGGCTAGAGAGCAGTGGCGCCATCTTGGCTCACTACAACCCGCCTCCCAGGTTCAAGTGATTCTCATGCTTCAGCCTCTCAAGTAGCTGGGATTAGAGGCATGAGCCACCACACCAAGTTCATTTTTGTATTTCTAGTAGAGACAGGATTTCATTGTGTTTCCTAGGCTGGTCTCCAGCTCCTGGCTTCAAGTGATCAACCCACCTCGGCCTCCCAAAGTGTTGGGATTACAGGCATGAGCCACCACGCCTGGCCTCACATTCTTTAATTTTCTCAAACTGCTTTGCTGAGCTAAGCCCACGTCTTTGGGGAGGAAATACCCTTTAACTTCTTGGAAACATTGAACCTCTCTCACTCCCCTCAAGGATAATGTTGAATTTTCAGATTCTACATCTTCTCTTTTGTAGCTACTTAACCTTTTAATTTTTAACCTCAATCTAGACACAAGACTTTCAATTCTTGCAAGATCCCCAACAGATCCCCCAAGATCCCCCAACATATTCACATGTCGTGGTTTCTTCCCCAAATTTCATTTAAAACAATCAGCCCCACCCTGCCCGGCTCCCACCCTTCTTTTTCCTGTCTAGTTTTCATTGTAACTGAATTATCCTGTCTAGTTTTTCATGGTAATTTTGGCCTGATTTCCTTCAGAGAATCTTTGACCTTAATTTTAAACTGATCACATCCTCACTGTAACTCTTCCACCCAAATGGAGACGTGGGGGTGCATGCCTGTAATCCCAGCTACATGGAAGGATGAAGCATGACAATCACTTGAACCTGGGAGGTGGAGGTTACAGTGAACCGAGATGACACCACTGCACTCCAGCCTGGGCTAGGAAGTGAGACTCAGCCCCCAACCCCACCACACCAAAAAAAAATTAAATTATACCACCCAGGTAATCATTGGATACATGATGATTTCTATTGTGTTTTCTTAGGGAATGTCATCTCTGTCTTTGTAAAACTTTTTAAACTCTGAAATATTTTGATAAATTTGTGACCAGGGATCCCTCAACAAAGATACTTTCAAGTTTTTTCTTTCTGTCTAATGTCAGAGAGAGATTCAACCCTTCCCTGTCTCACACTCAGGACTATGAAGGACACATGTTAGTAAAGCTCCATGTTTGTGGAGTGAATCAGTGAATGAGTCCAGGACTTTCACCCTAACCATAAATCTTTCACTTTGATGGATGAATATTTAAGTTCATCAGCTAATCTGGAAGAAAGCCAAAAATCCAATCAGGATTAACTGGGTGGAGCTTAAGAAATCTAATCAAATGTAGTTTTCTTTTTTTCTTTTTCTTTTTTTTCTGTTTTTGTTTTTGAGATGAATCTAGCCTATTTCTCAGGCTGGACTGCAGTGATACAATCTCAGCTCACTGTAACCTCCGCCTCCTGGGTTCAAGTGATCCTCCTGCCTCAGTCTCCCTAGTAGCTGGGACTACAGGCACACACCACTGCACCTGGCTAATTTTTGTATTTTTAGTGGAGACAGCTTTTTGCCATGTTGGCCAAGCTGGTCTCAAACCCCTGACCTCAAGGGATCTACCCTTCTCAGCCCCCTAAACTGCTGACACTACAGGTGTGAGCCACTGTGCCAAGCCAAGGTGTTTTCTGATTGGCAAAGGGGTGATGTGATTAGGAAGGTCCATAAGATCCTCTAAAGATCTGTGGGAGAGACCTGAGGCCTGGAGTTACTTCTTGATACTGTGAGGAGTCCAAGCACCCTGAACACTGAGTCCAGATCTGGTAAGTTACCACCTCCATAAAGACACTCCCATTTGATCTGCAGTCAGCCAGTTTCAGATGGCTTCAGGCAGCCCAAGATGGCACAGAGAATTATCCTATCTGTTTTATCAGATGAACGGATTTTGGCTTTGAATTTTTCTCTAAATGCAGGTTTGTCTTTATCCTCAACATTTTGATTTATGCTTTGGTTTTTGCCGTTTCAAAATTCTTAGACAGGCAGTTTTTGTGTTTTTGTTTTTTGTTTATTTGTTTGTTTGAGAAGGAGTCTCACTCTGTTGCCCAGGCTGGAGTGCAGTGGCGTGATCTCGGCTCACTGCAACCTCCGACTCCCTGGTTCAAGCAATTCCCCTGACTCAGCCTCTCAAGTAGCTGGGACTACAGGCGCCCGCCATCATGCCTGGATAATTTTTTTTTTCTTTAGTAGAGATGGGATATCACTGTTTTCCAGGCTGGTCTTGAACTCCTGACCTTGGGATCCACTCACCTCAGCCTCCCAAAGTGCTGGGATTGCAGGCGTGAGCCACCACACCCAGACTTCTTGACATTTTAAATACATATTTTGTGATTTTGTGTGCCCTTAAATTATAGTTCATAGACTTTGGGGTATTGTGATTCTACAAGTTAGGTTTTCCTTTTTACTAAAAGGTTTTTTTTTTGAGACAGGGTTTCACCCTGTCAACCAGGCTGGAGTGCAGTGGCGCAATCTCTGCTTCCTGGGTTGAAGCGATTCTCGTGCCTCAATCTTCCAAGCAACTGCAATGGCAGGTGCATGCCACCACACCCAGCTAATTTTTGTGGGCTTTTTTTTTTTTTTTTTTTTTTGAGACGGAGTCTTGCTCTGTCGCCCAGGCTGGAGTGCAGTGGCGCGATCTCGGCTCACTGCAAGCTCCGCCTCCCGGGTTCCCGCCATTCTCCTGCCTCAGCCTCCCGAGTAGCTGGGACTACAGGCGCCGCCACTTCACCCGGCTAGTTTTTTTCTATTTTTTAATAGAGACGGGGTTTCACCGTGTTAGCCAGGATGGTCTCGATCTCCTGACCTCGTGATCCGCCCGTCTCGGCCTCCCAAAGTGCTGGGATTACAGGCTTGAGCCACCGCGCCCGGCCCAATGGGCTTTTTTTTTAGTAGAGACGGGGTTTCACCACGTTGGCCAGGCTAGACTCCAACTCCTGACCTCAGGTGATACAACCGCTGTGGCCTCCTAAAGTGCTGGGATTACAGGTGTGAGCCACCACACCCAGCCCCTTCAATAAAAGTTTTAAAACATTGTATGTAATATATATATATTATGTAATTACATTCTATGTAATATATATATATAGACATAGTCTTGCTCTGTCACTCAGGCTGCAGTGGAGTGGCCCGATCTCAGCTCACTGCAACATCCACCTCCCAGGTTCAAGTTATTCTCCAGCTTCAGCTTCCCGAGTAGCTGGGATTACAGGTGTGTACCACCATGCCCAGCTAATTTTTTGTATTTTTAGTACAGACAGGATTTCACCATGTTGGCCAGGCTGACCTCAATCTATCTGCCTGCCTCAGCCTCTCAGAGTGCTGGGATTACAGGCATAAGTCACCATGCCCAGCCATTTTTAATGGTTCATTTTTAATATGTGTAAGAGGTGTGTATGCAAACATCTCTGTCTTGCGAATGATGCATAACACTGTCACATAGCTTTCAAAGTTTCCCACTGAAATTTTCAATAATGAGGCTGGGACGGATGCTCATGTGTGTAATCCCAGCACTTTGGCAGGCCAAGGCGGGTGGATTGCTTGACTATAGGAGTTCAAGACCAGCCTGGACAACATAGGGAAACCCATTGTCTTTAAAAAACGTCAAAAACTAAAAGGTTAGCTAGGCATGGTGATGCATGCCTGTGGTCCCAGCTGCTTGGGAGACTGAGGTGGAAGAATCCTCTGAGCCTGGGAGGTCGAGGTTGCACTGAGCGGAGATTGTACCACTGCACTCCAGCCTGGGTGACACAGCAAGACCCTGTCGAACAAAAAAAAAAAAGAAAAAAAAGGAGGAAGGGAGGAATGAGGGAAAGAAGAGAGAGAGAAAGGGAAAGAAGAGAGACAGAAGGAGAAAGAAAGAAAGCTTAAATAATGAAAAGAAAACAAATGGAACCCATTCTAGGGATGCCCTGTGAATGTTCCCAACCAGCTAATTTGTAGGAACTGGGAATGTAGGCACGTAGGCTTGTGACACTCCCATTCCCAATGTTTTAGAACCTTGAGTAATTAGAAATTTCCCTCAAAGGTGGGAGGGATGAACTTTCAGGTTCCTCCATGCTCACTAGTCACTGGCTGGAGCACTGGATAGAGGGGAAGGGCTAGTGCGGGTCCTGCCTCCTCACTGCTTGGGAGACGCTCATGCTGATGCAGCAGAGGCAGAAGGCTGGCTTTGTGGCCATGAGTACAGAGTAGAATTGGAGTAAACTGAGGACTCTTTCACCCTCGCCAGAGCAGTGACTTTGGCCCTGAGAGAAGATGAGATTGCAGGAGCTTGGCCTAAGAGTGATGCCTTTTCTCTGCATTTGTCCTCTGGAACTTGTCCTTGCAGATTCATGAAGATGCGCATCCGGACTCCACCCAGACTCCTGGAGCTGGCGGGGCGGAGCCTGCTGAGGGACCAGGCCTTGACCATCTCCACCCTGGAGGAGCTGCCCACGGAACTTTTTCCCCCTCTGTTCATGGAGGCCTTCAGCAGGAGACGCTGTGAGAGGCCCTGAAGCTGATGGTGCAGGCCTGGCCTTTCCTCCGCCTTCCTCTGGGGTCTCTGATGAAGAGGCCTTGCCTGGAGACCTTCCAAGCTGTGCTCGATGGGCTTGATGCACTGGTTACCCAGAGGGTTCGTCTCAGGTGAGGTGGCCCAGATGGGCTGGTGGGGAGGGCCCAGGTGTCCAACAGAAGGAACAGCTGGGTCATGAGGAGTGAGGAGGTCCAAGGGGGGCCCACAGGCTTCTGATGGTGCTGGTGAGGAAGCTCAGAGAGGCCTTGGCCATTGCCCAGCTCCTCAGGGAAAGGACTGCTCACCACACAGGATCCACTGAGGTAACAGGAACCTCTCTTCTAGTGGCACTGAAAGGCACCACTGAAAGTGGGAAGTAGGCTGGGCACAGTGGCTCACACCTGTAATCCCAGCATTTTGGGAGGCCAAGGCAGGTGGATCGCCTGATGTCAGGAGTTGGAGACCAGCCTGGCCAACATTGTCTCCAGAATCGGTTCCTGCCGGTGCATTCGTAGTCTTGCTGAGTTCAAAAATGAAGCCACGGACCTTCGTGGTGAGTGTTACAGCCCTTAAAGATGGCACGAACCCAAAGAGTGAGTGGTGGCAAGGTTTATGGTGAAGAGCGAAAGGACAAAGCTTCCACAGCATGGAAGGTTGCCATGGAAGCAAGCAGGTTGCCGCTGCTGACTGGGGTGGCCAGCTTTTATTCCCTTATTGTCTCCTCCCATGTTCCATTTCTGTCCTATCAGAGTTCGTTTTTTTCAGTCCTCCCCATGATTGACTACTTTTAGAATCCTGCTGATTGGTGTGTTTTACAGAGCACTGATTGGTGCATTTTACAATCCTCTTGTAAGACAGGAAAGTTCCCCAAGTCCCCACTCGACCCAGGAAGTCCAACTGGCCTCACCTCTCAATCCCCCCTCTAAACAGGACACCCCAACTGCTGTTGGGAACTGGGTGGTGACCGCTGTAGCTACTTCCCGCTGGATAGAGGCAAAGAAGGAGCCCTGCAGTTGTAGCATCCTCCAGAGGGGAGCTCTCTAGGCCAGTCAAAGGGCCAGTGGGTCAGTCCAGAGGTTCTAAGTAGAAGTTGTGAGTGGAGCTCATTTGGGGTTCCATTTGTAAGACTGTCTGTAGCTTGATGACCTTGATCCTGGAGGAAACAAATTTGACAAGGAGGTTAAAAATACAGGGCCCGAAGGCGAGTAATAACAAGATGGGTGTCACTGGATGTAGAAAGGGGAGAAGCCAGGTCACCCAACTCCAGAGGTTGGAAAGGCGTTGTCTGACGTCAGAAGCCTTTTCCTGTAAACACCGGGCAGCATCTCATACCATCCCTGACTGGTTAGTGTAAAAACAACACTCTTCTCCTAAGAAGGTGCAAAGTCCTCCTTTCTCAGCAATGAGGAGGCCTGGGCCTTGGCAGTTTTGGAGAGTCACTGCTGCCAAAGGGTCTATTTGGGATTGTAGATTAAGGATAGATTTTGTTATTTCTTGCAAACTGCCTGAGAAATCCTTTCAGCGTGGTAGTAGGATAATGATTTAGACAAACTAGCTATTCTGGTTCCTGTAACTGTGGCCATTCCTAACCCTATAAGTAGGGTTATTAGTTGTATGACTCTGCACTGACAGACTTGAGCTTCGAGGGGCACTGATAGGGTCTGATTTCCTGGGGCAATGTCAATGTTGGGACTTAGGAAGACTAAGGTGCAGGTGCCTGTCCAGTTGGTGGGGAGGCAGATATAGGTTGAAATTCCATATTCTTATAGAATATGCCTTGGCTGGGTAGGCAGAACTGGTTGTGTATGTTAAAAAGCAGTGTGAGTTTGTTGTTTTCAGTTTCCCGTACTCCTAGAGTACTTGCCAAGGTAGCTCCCGTGAGCGGCTGGAAAGGGGCACTGGGAGCAAACTGAGTGGCTCCCTGTGTTCTATTTTCCCATTGGAGAAGAAAAATTTTGTATCTACTAGGAACCATTCAAGAAAGTAATTGAAAGAGGAGATGAGAAGGCATTCACTAGTGGTGGAGGCGCTGCTGCAGGGGGGTCCAGGGGTGAATGGTCATGCAGGGAATATGTTTGCCATTACCAAACCCGGACTGTTTGTTAAGCAGGGAGGAGGTGATGGTTTTTGGGGTCCCTGAGAAGCAGACAAGCCATCTGAATGGAGCTGTTTGGGTGACTCGGAAGTCACTATGATCAATGGGGACTTGAAGCTGTAGGGTGTAATTACTCTGGGGTGGTAGGTGCCCCAGGGGCAGGCCTGATAACAGATTGGGTTGGATGCATAAAGGGACTTAGAAAGTTAAGATGTTATTCATGGTTACAGGGCCACATATGGGTTTTTCATTGCTCATGTGACAGGTGAGGTTGGAAATGTAAGAGCATACAAGCTGGATTGTGCATCCTGTTAGGGTATTTTTGGTCCTATCAGAGATGGGGAAGTCGGCTAATGATTGCATATTTAGAAGTTGGAGAGGGTCTTTTCCTTCATAACGGGGGTGGTAAGTTAAGTTAGTAAAGACCCAGTTTTTTGCGGTAACGGGAGTGTCAATGAAGCAGTGGCTGATAGAGAGATACAAAGCCAACAGTCATTTGCCAGGGAAGGATTGGACTGGTTTAACAGAAAGTGGGTTGAGAGTCTTGTAGAGGTATATAAGTTTTCAATTATTATCTTTTTTTTTTTTTTTTTTTTTTTGAGACGGAGTCTCTCTATGTCGCCCAGGCTAGAGTGCAGTGGTGCGATCTCGGCTCACTGGAAGCTCCATCTCCCGGGTTCACAACCATTCTCCTGCCTCAGCCTTCCAAGTAGCTGGGACTACAGGCACCCACCACCAAATCCAGCTAATTTTTTGTATTTTTGGTAGAGACGGGGTTTCACCGCGTTAGCCAGGATGGTCTTGATCCCCTGACCTCGTGATCCGCTCTCCTCCGCCTCCCAAAGTGCTGGGATTACAGGCGGGAGCCACCGCGCCTGGCCTTCACTTATCTTTTTAAGGAGGAAGGGGTTTTTCCTCAGGATCAGTTGTAGGAGCCTTTTTAGTCTGGGATGTTTCCTTCCAAAATAGGAGACGCAAGTCCTCCAGTGGTTCACAGTTGTATTGAGGCTGATCTGGCTGATCTTGGGACTCCTGAGCTGAGGGTCCCATAGGTTCTTCAGGGGGTGTCCAAAGTTTAACTTGGCTGTGGTGAATCCAATATTCCACTCCTGCCACCTTAACTGAAGTAGGGGTAGAAATGATTACCAAGTATGGTCTTTCCCACAAGGAATTCACAGATGGGGAGGTAGAGGGGAGGGACTTGTCCAACACTAGATCTCCCGGTTGGAACAACTCTATTCCCTTGTCTCTGTGACATCCATCGGGTAGGTTGTTAAGGTTTTGTTGATATTTTGTCAAGGAAGTTATATCCTTGACCAGGTTGGCCATTTCCTGATCAAGTAGGAGGTCATTTGTGAGAAAATGTTGTCCATACAGTATTTCATATGGACCAAGCCCCATTTTGTGAGGAGAATTTCGGATTCTCAACAAGGCAGTGGGCAAGAGAGTAGGCCATGGGAGATGAGTTTCTCGTTAGTATCCTTAAGTGTCTCTTGAGTGTTTCTTTTGCCTTCCCGACCTTCCCTGAGGATTGTGGCCTCCAGGTGCAGTAAAGGTGATATTGTATCCCTAGGGCCCTGGAAATTCCCTGAGTTATCGTGGCTTTAAAAGCCAGATCATTGTCACTTTGGGGAAGCCCAAATCTAGGAATTATTTCATGAATTAGGACTTTAACCACTTCCTGAGCCTTCTCTGTCTTGCAGGAGAAGGCTTCTCTCCAATTTGTAGAGGTATCAACACAGACCAACAAGTATTGAAATCCCCTTGACTTAGGCATATGCGTGAAGTCTAACAATAATAATTGAAAACTTATATACCTCTACAAGACTCTCAACTTAACCCACTCTCTGTTAAACTAGTCTAACTGCCAGTCCTCTCTGGGATAGTGCCCTATTCTTTGTTCCCCCAGAGAGGCCTTATGATGAACCAAGGGATTATTCCTTTGGCACACCTCATAGGCTTTGACTACTTGTCAGATGGTCAGGAGGAGATTTGGCCCTGTAAATAGGGATTTGGCCATTTGATGAGTGCTCTCAATACCCATATGAAAAGTTTACTGGAGGGTCTTAAGTATTTACCACTGGCTGGCTTCGGGTATGAGTACCTTTCCCTCTTCTAACGTTGACCACCCCGGGAGGAGAAAACTATGCCCCCATGAAAGTCCCCATTCTGTTTCTGTCGGGAAATACTGGGGCTTAATCTCTTGGAGAGGGTTGTTCCATACCAAGTGTCCTTCCACAGTAATTTCTAATGGGAGGTTCTGCCTGGCAGCAATTTTGGCCTCAGTGTCTGCCTGACAGTCTCCTTCTGCCTTTTCTCTTTACCTTTTTGATGGTTTCAGCAGTGTAAGACTGCCACCTCCTTGGGTTTTTGCACTGTGTGCAATAACTCCATGATTTCCTTGTGTTATTTAATGGGGGTTCCCCCAGAGGTTAGGCACTCCATTTCTTTCCATATTGCCGCATGGGCATGTATGATTAGATAAGCATACTTGCTATCTGTATAGACATTTATTATTTTTTCCTTTCCCAGTTCTAACACTCGGGTAAGTGCCACTAGTTCTGCTAACTGGGGGCTGGTCCCTGGGGGAAGAGGCTTACTTTCAAGTACTGTTAGTCACTAACCATGGCATAACCTGCCCTTCGTATCCCATTCCCCACAAATGAGTTTTCATCGGTTTATGGGTTAAGGTCAGGATTAGCTAAGGGGATTTCTAAGAGATCCTCTCAGGCGGCATAAGTCTTGGCTACAATTTGTTTGCAGTCAGGCTCAATTGGTTCCCCATCCTCTGGGAGAAAAGTAGCCGGGTTGAGGGTCACTATGTGCATATTTGAAGCACCGGTCCCTCAAAGAGTAGCACCTGGTATCTAAGCAGGTGGTTGCCTGATAGCCATAAATTTCCTTTGGCACCTAGTATGCCATTTACATCATAAGTAGTCCAGTGAGATCCTTTCCTTGTATTATTTTGATAGCCTCTGATACTAAGATGGCCACTGCCGCAATTACCCGTAAACTGTGAGGCCAGCCTTTTGCTGCTACATCAATTTCCTTACTTAGGCATGCCGCTGGTTGTGGGGTTCTCCCACAGTCTGAGTAAAGACTCCAAGAGCTATTCCCACTCTGTATGTGACATATACAGAGAAGTTTTGTCCTGTGGAAGGCTTAAGGCTAGAGCTTGTACTAGGGCCTGCTTTAAGGTTTTGAAGGCTGTTTCTGCCTCTGGGTGCCATCCTACTAGATGAGTATATAGAGGAATTACTGTCTCATTGATGGCACTAGGTCTCCACTGACCATTTGGTTTTTGCACTCCTAGAATTGGGGTGTTGCAGGGACTGCTGCATTTTCTTACTAAGCCTTGAATTTTTAAATGTCTAACAATATCCTGCAATCCTTTACGAGCTTCAGGCCTTAAGGGATATTGCTTTTGATAAGGAAAAGTGTTGGGTTCTTTTAGCCTGATTTGGACTAGGCGGGCATTTTTTACCCTTCCAAATTGTCCTTCCAATGCCCAGACTTCAGGGTTGATTCCCTCCTCAAGCCAGGGTTGAGGACAACAAATGGCTAACTTGTTCCCCATATTCATATAGATAATAGCTCTAGCTTTGGCTAATATGTCCCTCCCTAATAAGGGTGTGGGACTTTCAGGCATAACAAGAAAGGCGTGTGAAAAGAGCAAAGTCTCCCAACTACAACTGAGGAGGTGGGAGAAATACCTGGTTACAGGCTGTCCCAGGATTCCTCGGATGGTAATGGACCCTGAGGACAGCCATCTAGGGCAGGAGATTAACACTGAGAAAGCTGTGCCAGTGTCCAGGAGGAAGTCAATTTCCTGGCCCTCAATTGTTAAACGTACCCGGGGCTCAGTGAGGGTGATGACATGAGTTGGCACTTGCCCCAGGTGCCCTCAGTCCTGTTGTTGGATCATCTGGTTGGGGGCTTCTGGCCCAGAGAACCTTTGTCCTCTGGGGCAGTGTGCCTTCCAGTGATTGCCTTGGCATAGTGGACATAGGTGAGGGGGTGTCTTGTTTCTCACTGGACAAATGTCCGGGCAAACCACACTGATAAAAAAGCCTTACCAGATGATTGGTCTGCTCCATTTTCTGTCTTCTCTGAACCACCAAGGGTTGTTTGTTTGAGGACCATGACTAAGGCTGTGGCCTTTCTCTTATCTTGTTTTTCCTTTTTGAACTGTTCCTCTTGGTCCCTATTATAGAACACCAAGGTTGCCAGGTTGAATAAAGCCTCGAAATTTTGTCCAGGGCCCCAGGCTAACTTTTGGAGTTTTTTCCTGATATCTGCAGCTGATTAGGTAATAAACTTAGGATCAATTAACCCTTGAGGGAGTCAGGTGACAAAGGAGTATATTTTCTTAAGGCCTCCCATAGGTGCTTGAGGAAGGCAGTAGGATTTTCTTCCTTTCCCTGAGTTATGGTGGACATCATTGAATAATTTATGGGGTTTTTCCCATTTCTCCTTAATCCTTCTAAAACACAGGTCAACAGATGTTTGCGACTCCAGTCCCCATGATCTGAGTTGAGGTCCCAGTGGGGATCCATAGTGGGGATGGCTTGCTAACCAGTAGAGAATTTGTCCCTTTCTTCAACTGTCATTCTATCATTTACTTGACTAAGATACCAGGTATCTCCAAACTCTCAGGCTACAACTAAAGCCACATTTTTTTCATTTAAGGCCAGGGTTTGATCTAACAATAGCATGATATTGCTCCAAGTGAGGTCAAAGGTTTGCCCTGGACCCTGTAGGACATCTATATACCTATCAGGATCATCTGAAAACTTCCCCAGGTCTACCTTGATCTGCTTTAAATCAGAGGTGAGAAGGGGACATGTACCTGAATTGCCAAATTCCCCTCTCCTTACAGCTTGAAGGAGTCATAACCGATAGCCTGGGATGGGCGGTTGTGGTCCCTTGGAGACTTCTTTTCTTGTTTCCTTCTGGGTGGGGGAGATTAGAGGAGGCTCATCATTATAGGAAGGAGAGCTGTAGGGGGGCTAGGATATGGGTGTAAGCTGAGAGGTCCTCCTGTGGAATGTAGATTGCAAGCTTTGCATAGTTGTGGATTATCCTTCAATGAAAAGAAAACTTGGACATAAGGTATTTCACTCCATTTGCTTTCCCTCTTGCAGGAAAGGTCAAGCTGCAGGATAGTATTGTAATTTATACTTCCCTCAGGTGGCCATTTTTCCCTCTCAGAGAGATAATAATGGGGCCAGGCTGTAGTGCAGAAAAAAATAAGCTGCTTCTTTTTCAGGGTTTGTGGGTCAAATTGGTCCCAATGGCTTAGAATGTATTTCAAGGGTGAGCTTGTTGATGCCTGAGTGTTTCCTATCTAAAACAGAAAAAAACCACCTGCGATTTTGGTCTATTTTTTCCCCCACCCAAGAACCCACAATGGTCCCTGAACCCTGCTGTTCGGAATAGTTGTACTCACCGAAGCAGCAGCGGAAACACCTGTTTTCCTCCTGACCACAAAGAGGACTGAGGAGGGTTGGATTTAGTGGCCTTTACCAATGCATTCTCAAAAACCTGCACCCTTGCCATTCCTCTTAGACCACAAAGAGGACCAAGAAAGGTCGGATTTAGTGGCCCTTACCAATGCATTCTTGAAAACCTGCTAATTAGTCCTAAGCTTTTTCTCCTGTTGATATTGGGACCTTACCCTTGTCTTATAAAGATGATATTTCTCAAGTGGAGGACCATACCCTGAGGGAGGGAAGGGATCTCCAGGGTTGGAAGAGTGATGCCTTTTGTCCTCACTTCTCATCATATGACTAGGAAGGCTATCCCCCTCAATTTTGGAGTCTATAATTTCTGAGGCTCCCCATATCCTAGCTTCAGGAATAGCCTTTGTTAGACCTGCTAGTCTGAGGAGGGATCCTAAAATTCCAGATTGTCCCCCCACCACAACAGGGCTGTGAGCAAAAATTGTCTTTCTGATTGGTGAGCCCAGGTGCCTAAAGAAGGGAACAGTGTCCCGAAATTTATATTAGAAATAATCCTTATAGAAGAAACTAGAAGAGCACCAGGGACAGGAAGTGGTTTCTAGATGCAGGACTAGCCTCGGAAAAAGAAGTGGGAGGAAGTTTGTCTGACAGGCATTAGGACCCAGGAGGCAAGGGTCAGGATAGATAGGGTAGATGGGCAAGTCTCACTTGGGCAGCGTAACTTTGAGAGCTCCACTCATGGCTTCAGAGTTAACCAACTTTTTTGTTGGGACCCCGGAGCTGAATGGCTTTCCTCTCTGTTGACCCTCGGCTCAGCCCAGAAATGCAAGAAAAGTAGAAGCTGGTTTCAGGCAAACCAATGCTCCCAACTCCAAAGAGTCGGGGGTGTTAGCGGGCCCTTTCCCAGAAAGCCTGAGACCCATGTCTTTAGTCCAGCAGCTGCGCTACTCGCTTTTAACCGGCTGATAGGTGCCCAGTAATTAGCCCCCGAATTCTAAGGAAAAATAGGACAGAATAGCAAGTGAAAGGGGTCTGATGGTACTCATCATGTGGTGAGATCCCGGACGAGCCCCCCAGATTTGTCCAAAGTTGGTTCCTGCCGGTGGGTTTGTGGTCTCACTGACTTCAAGAATGAAGCCGCAGACCTTGAAGTGATTGTTACAGCTCTTAAAAATGGCACAGATCCAAAGAATAAGCGGTAGCAAGGTTTATTGTGAAGAGCATAAAGACAAAGTCTCCACAGCCTGGAAGGGAACCCAAGTGGACTGTCGCTGCTGGCTGGAGTGGCCAGCTTTTATTCCCTTATTGTCCTCTCCCATCTTCCATTTCTGTCCTATCAGATAGCCCTTTTTTCAATACTCCCCACTGTTGGCTACTTTTAGAATCCTGCTGATTGGTGCATTTTACAATCCTCATGTAAGACAGGAAAGTTCCCCAAGTACCCACTCGACCCAGGAAGTCCAACTGGCCTCACCTCTCAACATGGTGAAACCCCGAATCAGTTAAAAATACAAAAATTAGCTGGGCATGGTGGCAGACACCTGTAATCCCAGCTACTTGGGAGGTTGAGGCAGGAGAATTGCTTGAATCCAGGAGCTGGAGGTTGCAGTGAGCTGAGATTGCACCACTGCACTCCAGCCTGGGCAACAGAGGAAGACTTTATCTCAAAAAAAAACAAAAAACAAAAAACAAAACAAAACAAAAAAAACAGTGGAACTGGGCAGGATTCAAGGGTAAACCAGTGTGGACAAAAGTCAGAGAGAGAGAGAAGAAGCAGGGAGGAGAGGAGCTGATATCCAGGATGTGAAGTATAAGTTCAGAAGTGGGTCCTTACATTCTCAGCTTCTCTTCTATTTTTCCACAGGAGGTGGAAGCTTCAAGTGCTAGATTTACAGGATGTCAGTGAGAACTTCTGGATGGTTTGGTCTGAAGTCATGGCCGGCGGGTGCTTACCAAATGATATGTGGAACAGAAAACCAGTGCAGGACTGTCCAAGGATGAGAGGACAGCAGCCCTTGACAGTGTTCATGGACCTTTGCCTCAAGACCAGGACTCTGGATGAATGCCTCACCTGCCTCTTTCTATGGGTCAAGCAGAGGGAAGGTTTACTACACCTGTGCTGTAAGAAGCTGAAAATGTTGGGAATGCCCCTCCACAATATCAGAAACGTCCTGAAAATAGTCAACCTAGACTGTATCCAGGAGGTGGAAGTGAATTGCAATTGGACACTACCCGTCCTGGCAGAGTTTACCCCATACCTGGGCCAGATGAGGAATCTTCACAGGCTCGTTCTCTCTGATGTGGATGTCTCTCGCTACATTTCCCCAGAGAAGAAGAAGGAGTTTGTTACCCAGTTCACTTCTCAGTTCCTCAAGCTGCGCTACCTCCAAAAGCTTTATATGAACTCTGTATCCTTCCTTGAAGGCCACCTGGACCAGCTGCTCAGGTGAGGAAGGGTGGTGAGCTTTCTCTGCAGACCACAGCAGAGCCTTTCTTGTTACAGTAAACGCTAGTGGGCATCTACTGTGAGCCAGCCTATGAGGATGGAACAGTAAAGGGGACACTAGAATGTCAGTGCATTTCCCTGTTGGAAGCTCTGTCCTGAAATGGGTATCACACATTTATCCCAATGAAGACCGAGGAATCAGCTGGAGTAGATGCTATAGAGAGGCTGCCATGCTAGGAAGCTAGCTACTGGAGGGTTCAGATTTAGTGAGGGTGCATTTGTGAATTCTTCCTGAGGATGTGTGTCTAAGTTAAGATGATGAGAAATAGGCCAGGGATGCTGGCTCATGCCTGTAATCCTAGCACTTTGGGAATCTGAGGCAAGAGGATAATTTGAGCCCAGGAGTTTAAGACCAGTCTGGGTAACATAGCAAACACCCCTGCTAAAAAAAAGAATAAATAAAAAATACAAACAAGATAATTTTGCTTTTTCTGAGATGAAATTTCACTTTTATCGCCCAGGCTGGAGTGCAGTGGTGTCATCTTGGCTTGCTGCAACCTCCGCCTCCTGGGTTCAAGCAATTCTCCTGCCTCAGCCTCCTGAGTAGCTGGGATTACAGGTGTGGGTCACCACACCTGGCTAATTATTTTTGGTAGAGGCAGGGTTTCACCGTATTGGCCAGGCTGGTCTCAAATTCCTGACCTCAGGTGATCCACCCACTTCGGCCTCCCAAAGTGTCAGGATTACAGGCGTGAGCCACCACACCCGACCCAAAAACAAGATAATTGTTAAGAAGATGGTGGGAAGTAGGGAAGTGAAGTGGGCACTGAAGAGGGGAATGCTCAGCAAACCTGCACATTTCAGAATATAAGCTCTGTGCTCAACAGCTTGGTGAACACGAATTACCCATCTCTAATTCCCTGTCCTAATGGTTGTTTTGCGTTCCAGGTAAGTTAATTACCTGAGAAATACATGATTCTGAAACAGAGGGTCAGGGAGCAGGCACAAAGAATGATGAAAGAGATAGATGGTTTGCTGATGATACAGGCATGTCAGGGACTCCTGCAGCCTGCCCACCTCAGCTGATGTTGCATTATCCTGCCTGGATTTGTCCCTTATGCCTGCATCTCCCCTGGGCTCCTGTAGCCCACATATGTGTTTTTCTGCCTGACAGATGAGGAAAGGAAGCTTTAGGGATTCTGTGAACTTGATCCATTCCTATAAATGATGGTGAAAAGACTCAGCCTGAAATGGAATTTTTATTTCTTTTTCTTTTGAGCAGAGTCTCGCTCCGTCACTCAGGCTGGAGTGCAGTGGCATGATCTCTGCTCACTGCAACCTCCACCTCCTGGGTTCAAGCGATTCTCCTGCCTTACCCTCCCAAATAGCTGGAATTACAGGCGTCCGCCACTATGCCCAGTTAATTTTTGCATTTTTAGTAGAGACGCGGTTTTGCCATGTTGGCCAGGCTGGTCTCAAACTCCTGACCCCCAGTGATCTGCCTGTCTCAGCCTCCCAAAGTTCTGGGATTACAGGTGTGAGTTACTGTGCTGGGCCTAAAATGGAATTGATCTCAGTGGCAAAGCTCTTCGTCACGCAGCATCCTAAGTGTTGACCATCAGACAATCAGAAAGACCCTGGGCTTGGGCAAAATGGTCTTCGCCCTTCACCTTGACATTCCCCACCACCGTCCACTCACCCCTATGATTCCCCAGAACTTCTTACTCTCTCTCCCCAGCTGTCTGAAGACCTCGTTAAAGATCCTCGCAATAACTAATTGTGTGCTTTTGGAATCAGACTTGAGGCATCTGTCCCAGTGCCCGAGCATCAGTCAACTAAAGACCCTGGACCTGACTGGCATCAGACTGGCCAATTTCAGCCTTGTGCCTCTCCAAGTTCTGCTAGAAAAAGTTGCAGGCACCCTTGAGTACCTGGACTTAGATGACTGTGGCATCGTAGACTCCCAAGTCAACACCATCCTGCCTGCCCTGAGCCGCTGCTTTGAGCTCACCACCTTCAACTTCCGTGGAAATCCCGTCTCCATGGCCACCCTGGAGAACCTGCTGTGCCACACAATCAGATTGGACAACTTATGCCTGGAGCTGTATCCTGCCCCTCGGGAGAGTTATGATGCTGATGGTACTCTCTGCCAGAGCAGATTTGCCCAACTTGGGGCTGAGCTGATGGGGAGAGTGAGGGACTTAAGGGAGCCCAAGAGGATCTTGTTCTGTACTGACTACTGCCCTCGCTGTGGCAACAGGTCATTTTATGACCTGGAGTTAGATCAGTGCTGCTGTTGAACACCTGCCTATTTGGGTAGATATATCCAACTCCTTTTTCTGGACACCTGAAAACTAAAACCTAGGCCTTTTTGCACCCAGGCTGGAGTTCAGTGACACGACCCCAACTCACTGCAACCTCTGCCTCCTGAGTTCAAGTGATTCTCTTGCCTCAGACACACCCACAGTAATGCTTCTTAAATATTTCAATGCCACATTTTAAAAGTTTCATCTAGGCTGGGCACAGTGGCTCATGCCTGTAATCCTAGCACTTCAGGAGGCTGAGGCGGGCGGCTCACGGGGTCAAGAGATGGAGAACTTCCTGGCCAACACGGTGAAACCCCGTCTCTACTAAAAATACAAACATTAGCTGGGCATGGTCGTGCACGCCTGTAGTCCCAGCTACTTAGGAGGCTGAGGCAGGAGAATCACTTGAACCTGGGAGGCGGAGGGTGCAGTGAGCCGAGATCGTGCCACTGCACTCCAGTCTGGTGACAGAGCAAGACCCTGTCTCAAAAAAATAAATACAGGCTGGGAGCAGTGGCTCATGCCTGTAATCCCAGCACTTTGGGAGGCCGAGGCAAGCGGATCACGAGATCAGGAGATCAAGACCATCCTGGCTAACATGGTGAAACCCTGTCTCTACTAAAAATACAAAAAATTAGCTGGGCGTGGTGGCGGGTGCCTGTAGTCCCAGCTACTCGGGAAGCTGAGGCAGGAGAATGACGTGAACCCGGGAGGTGGAGCTTGCAGTGAGTGGAGATAGTGCCACTGCACTCCAGCCTGGGCGACTGAGTAAGACTCCGTCTCAACAAAAAGAAAAAAATATATAAATACAAATAATCCGTCTCAAAAAAAAAAAAGTTACATCTTTTTGGGGAGCTGGGTCAGATCGATGAGAGATTTTCTCATAATGCCCCCCTCTAGAGCCCTATCAAGGAAGAGCCTCTGGGAGGCACCAATGCTTGACTTGTTCCCTGATGGCTAGCAGCCCTTCTTGAATTAAACTGGTTGTAGCCAGTAAAGACAGCCGCATTGCCTTTAACCAAAATACTAAAACTATACAGGCATCAAACACTTTTTAAATATTTCCATCTGACATTTAAAAAGTTTCATCTTTTTGGGGAGCTATCACCAGATGGATGAGAGATTTTCTCATAACACCTCCTCTCTCTCTCCCTATCAAGGAAGAGACTGGTGCAGCGTATTTTGGAATCTCACATCATCCAAGGGTGGAGAACGATCAAGTGCCTGTGGGTGATGAGTGACCTTCCCTGAAGAGCCTCGGGTTCCCTGTAAAATGAGGATGATGATGTCCAACAGCTTATAGGACCCTGGTAGGATCCAATAAGATGGTTCATGTTTAGGGCTTGGCATAGGGCCTGGTATAAGATCAATACATCTTGTTCTCTTTTCTCAGCAGAAGTCCCAGCATTTTTCATTTTTCTTTTCTTTTTTCTTTTCTTTTTTTTAAAGACAGAGCCTCGCTCTTCACCAGGCTGGAGTGCGGTGGCGCAATCTCGGCTCACTGCAACCTCCGCCTCTTGGGTTCAAGCCATTCTCCTGCCCAATGTTCCCGAGCAGCTGGGACTACAGGCGCACGCCACCACGCCCGGCTAGTATTTGTATTTTTAGAACAGACGGAGTTTCACCATGTTGGCCAGGATGGTCTCAGTTTCCTGACCTCGTGATCCGCCCCGCTAGGCCTCCCAAAGTGCTGGGATTATAGGCATGAGCCACCGCACCCAGCCGCATTTTTCATCTTTCAATCTCACCTCTGATTCCTGGTAACAGGGAGGCAACAAGAACCCAGGGCATGCAGTGGGGCTCAGGTTGTAGAAGCCGCCACAATTTCTTTTTTTTTTTTTTTTTTTTTTTTTGAGACAGTCTTGCTCTGTCGCCCAGGCTGGAGTGCAGTGGCGCGATCTCGGCTCACTGCAAGCTCCGCCTCCCGGGTTTACGCCATTCTCCTGCCTCAGCCTCCCAAGTAGCTGGGACTACAGGCGCCTGCCACCTCGCCCGGCTAGTTTTTTGTATTTTTTAGTAGAGACGGGGTTTCACCGTGTTAGCCAGGATGGCCTCGATCTCCTGCCCTCGTGATCCGCCCGTCTCGGCCTCCCAAAGTGCTGGGATTACAGGCTTGAGCCACCGCGCCCGGCCACACAATTTCATCATGATTCCTCCAAACAGCAGAGCCGCAGGAGCCAGCAGGCGGCAGGGTGGCCAGTGCAGGACTGGATTCATTTCTAGTGATTGTAAAATCAAAATTTCCAATCCATGGGTCTCCACTGCCATCTGCTGGTAGATCAGACCAGATGGTGTAATTTAGGGTTGCAAGGATTATATTTTATGGTACTTTTAAAATTTTACTATTAGGTAAATACTATTTGAGTATAAATATTTGTGTTGTCATTTATGTATATTAAAGATATAGAACTTCTAAAGAATGCAATGTGATATTTTAAGAATGGTTAACGACTGGGCGCGGCGACTCACGCCTGTAATCCCAGCACTTTGGGAGGCCAAGGTGGGTGGATCACCAGGTCAGGAGTTCAAGACCAGCCTGGCCAAAATGGTGAAACCCCATCTCTACTAAAAACACAAAAAATTAGCCAGGCATGGTGGCACACACCTGTAATCCCAAGTACTAAGGAAGCTGAGGCAGGATAATCGCTTGAACCCAGGAGGCAGACGTTGCAGTGAGCCAAGATCATGCCACTGTACTCCAGCCTGGGCGACAGAGCAAGACTCCATCTCGGGGGAAAAAAACAGTCTGGGCGCAGTGGCTCATGCCTGAAATCCCAGCACTTTGGGAGGCAGGCGGATCACGTGAGGTCAGGAGTTTGAGACCAGTCTCGCAACATGGAGAAACCCTGTCTCTACTAAAAATACAAAAATTAGCCGGGCATGGTGGCGCATGCCTGTAATCCCAGCTACTTGGGAGACTGAGGCAGGAGAATCACTTGAACCTGGGAGGCGGAGGTTGCAGTGAGCTGAGATCACGCCATTGCACTCCGGCCCGGGCAACAAGAGCGAAACTCCATCTCAAAAAAAAAAAAGAATAAAAAAATGGTTACCTTAGCTTGGATTCTCAAAACGAAAGAGATTTTTAAAACTAATTTTAAAGACACTGAACAATAATCGTTTATTCTTTAAAATATACTTAGAATAATACAATTTTAGCACTGGAAGGAAGCATTACAGGTTTTTAAAAATATTGAGTTTATTTTATTTTATTTTGAGACCGGACTCACTCTGTCATCCAGGCTGAAGTGCAGTGGCATGATCACGGCTCATTGCAGCCTTGACCTCCCAAGGATCAGGTAATCTTCCTGCCTCAGCCCACCTAGAAGCTGGAACAACAAGCACGCACCATCATGCCTGGCTTTTTTTTTGTATTTTTAGTAGAGACCAGGTTTCACCATGTTGCCCAGGCTGGTCTTGAACTTCTGGGCTCAAGCGATCCCAAAGTGCTAGGATTACAGGTATGAGCCACCGTGCCCAGACTTCAGTTTATTTATTTATTTATTTATTTATTTATTTATTTATGAGAACGAGTCTCACTCTGTCGCCCAGGCTGGAGCACAGTGGCACGATCTCGGCTCACTGCAACCTCCTCCTCCAGGGTTCAAACGATTCTACTGCCTCAGCCTCCCAAGTAGTTGGGATTACAGGCATGCACCACCACGCCTGGCTAAGTTTTGTATTATTATTTTTATTTTTAGTAGAGACAGGGCTTTGCCATGTTGGTCAGGCTGGTCTCGAACTCCAGACCTCAGGTGATCCATCCACCTTGGCCTCCCAAAGTGCTAGAACTACAGGCGTGAGCCACCGTGCCCGGCCTATTATTATCATTTATTTATTTACTCTGAGATGGAGTTTCACTCTTGTTGCCCAGGCTGGAGGCAATGGTGCTCTCTGCTCACGGCAACCTCCGCCTCCCGGGTTCAAGCAATTCTCCTGCCTCAGCCCCAGAGTAGCCTGGATTAGAGGTGCCCACCACAATGCCCGGCTAATTTTTTGTATTTTTAGTAGAGATGGGGTTTTACCATGTTAGCCAGGCTGGTCTCAAACTCCTGACCTCAAGTGATCCACCTGCCTCAGCCTCCTAAATTGATGGGATTTCAGGCTTGAGCCACCACACCCGGCCTATTATTTTTTTATAGCAGTTTTAGGTTCACAGAAAAACTAAACAGAAAGTTCTCATCTACCCTCTTCCCCCTTCAATATACAGCACCCCCACAGGATCAACACCCACACCAGCGCAGAGCATTCGTCACAATGGATGAGCCACATGGACACATCACTATCACCCAATGTCCACAGTTTACATGACGGATCATTGCTGGTTTTTACATTCTATGGATTTTAACAATGGGATAATGACATGTATCCACCATTAGAGCATCATGCAGAGTCGTTTTGTTTCCCTAAAAGTCCTCTGTCCTCTTCTCATTCATCCCACTGTGCTCCCAGCCCATGGCAACCACTGGACTTTCTACCGTTTCTATAGAAAAAGGCAAAAGCCTTTTCTGGAACGTCTAACAGGATGAGTCTTTTCACGTTGCCTTCTTTCACTTGTACAATAAAATCATGCATTTAGGAATCTTTCTTTGATTTTTGTTTTTTGTTTTTTGTTTTTTTTGACATCGAATCTTGTTCTGTTGCTCAGGCTGGAGTGCAGTGGCATGATCTTGGCTCACTCCAATCTCTGCCTCCTGGGTTCTCTTCCTCAGCCTCCTGAGTAGCTAGGATTACAGGCACCCGCCACCACACCCAGCTAATTTTTGTATTTTTAGTACAGACGGGGTTTCACCATCTTGACAGGGCTGGTCTTGAACTTCTGACCTTATGATCCACCCACCTCAGCCTCCCAAAGTGCTGGGATTACAGGTGTAAACCACCGCACCCAGCTAAGAATATTTCATATCTTTTTATGGCTTTATAATAGTTTGCTGGATGAATCAGTTTGTTTATCCAGTCACCTACCATTCAGTAGGTGCCATTCAGCATCTCCCTTGCTTCCAAGTTTTGGCAATTAATAATAAAGCTGCTATAAACATCCAGGTGTGAGTTTACTCATTTTGTTAAATACCCAGGAGCATGATTACTGAATTGTACAGGTATGGTATGTTTTACAAGGTCACTGCAATCTCTGCCTCCCAGGTTCAAGTGATTCTCCTGCCTCAGCCTCTGGAGTAGCTGGCATTACAGGCACGTGCTGCCACGCCAGCTAATTCTTATATTTTTAGTAGAGATGAGGTTTCACCATGTTGGCCAGGCTGGTCTCAAACTCCTGACCGCAGGTGATCCACCCGCCTCAGCCTCCCAAAGTGGTGGGATTACAGGCATGAGCCACCATGCCTAGCCTAAGGATTTTTTTCTTTCTTGACAATCTCACCTGTTAAATATTGCTTCTAAGGTCAGGGACTTTGTCTCCATCGTCCTGTGGTCCCATTGCTGAGCAGGGAACCTGGCACTTGGTAGCAAATGCTGTTGACCATGTGATGCAGGGAAATGTTTTGTCATCCGCTGGGCACTGTGGCTCATGCCTGTAATCCTAGAACTTTGAGAAGCTGAGGTGGGCAGATCACCTGAGGTCAAGAGTTCGAGACCAGCCTGACCAACATGGAGAAACCCTGTCTCTACTTTAAAAAAATACAAAATTAGCTGGGTATGGTGGCACATGCCTGTAACCCAGCTACTCGGGAGGCTGAGGCAGGAGAATCGCTTGAACCTGGGAGGTAGAGATTGCAGTGACCTGAAATCATGCCATTGCACTCCAGCCTGGGCAACAAGAGTGAAACTCCGTCTCAAAGAAAAAAAAAAAAATTGCTAACTTGGGTACGTCAACATTATCCAACAAATAAACTGGATTATGAAAAAAATAGCCCTTGTGTCACTGTGGTCACTCCATGTGTACCATGAAAGTCCAGCAATTGGGTGAGCACAGTAGCTCATAATCTAATCTCAGCACTTTGGGAGGCCAAGGTAGGCGGATCACTTGAGGTCAGGAGTTTGAGACCAGCCTGGCCAACATGGCGAAACCCTGTCTCTATTAAAACTACAAAATTAGCTGGGCATGGTGGCACATACCTGTAGTTCCAGCTACTGGGGAGGCTGAGGGAGGAGAACTGCTTGAACCTGGGAGGCAAAGGTTGCAGTTATCCAGTGAACTCTAGCCTGGGCAACAGAGTGAGACTCCATACCAAAAAAAAAAAAAGATAAGAAAGTCCAACATAGTAAGAGGTACACAGAGGTACATGTGGGCGAGCTTCATTTGTTTCTCATCCTTTTTTCTCCCTCTGGACAGAATTCTCAATGCAAAACATTCTAAAAACACAGAGCAAACATCTCTAATCTCCTTCTCCGAGACTTCTCTCCAGAGTGTGTGTGCTAGTGTGCTGTCTTCCAGATTTTTCTGTGACTTGCTATACATTTCTTTGTTCCTTTTCTTGAGACAGAGTCTTGCTCTGTCACCAGGCTGGAGTGCAGTGGCGCAATCTCGGCTCACTGCAACCTCCACCTCTCGGGTTCAAGTGATTCTCGTGCCTCAGCCTCCTGGGCAGCTGGGACTACAGGCGCACGCCACCATGCCCAGCTAGTTTTTGTATTTTTAGTAGAGACGGGGTTTCATCATGTTGACCAGGATGGTTTTAATGTCTTGACCTCGTGATCCTTCCACCTCGACCTCCCAAAGTGCTGGGATTACAGGCGTGAGCCACCGCACCCGGCTGCAACTTGCTACACATTTCTTTTGTTTTGTTTGTTTGCTTGGTTTTTGTGGGGTTTTTTTGTTTGCTTGTTTTTGTTTTTGTTTTTTTTGAGACAGAGTCTCACTCTGTCACCCAGGCTGGAGTACAGTGGCATGGTCTCGGCTCACTGCAATCTCCATCTTCTGGGTTCAAGCGATTCTCCTGTCTCAGCCTCCTTAGTAGCTGTGATTACAGGTATGTGCCACCACACTCAGCCCTAAATTATCTTTAGTGAGGTGTTTTTTGTTTGTTTGTTTGTTTGTTCGTTTTCCCCCAATATTGTAAGTATTTTTAGCTTCTGGGGCCAGAAAGCTTATGCATGAAAAAAGCAGGTCTACCAGAAGGTGGAGTACTCAGCTCTTTAGAAATTAGAGATCTGGACAAGGTGGCTCACACCTGTAATCCCAGCAATTTGGGAGGCCAAGGCAGGCGGATCATGAGGTCAGGAGATAGAGACCATCCTGGCCAACGTGGTGAAACCCTGTCTGCACTAAAAATACAAAAAAATCAGCCAGGCATGGTGGTGGGCACCTGTAATCCCAGCTATTCAGGAGGCTGAGGCAGGAGAAGCACTTGAACCCAGGAGGCGGAGGTTGCAGTAAGCCAAGATTGCACCACTGCACTCCAGCCTGGTGACAGAGCGAGACTTCATCTTAAAAAAAAAAAAAAAAAGAAAAAGAAAAAGGAAAAGAAAGAGAAATCAGAGATCCCAGCCAGGTGTAGTGGCTCACGCCTGTAATCCCTGCACTTTGGGAGGCTGAGGCGGGTGGATCACAAGGTCAGGAGTTCGAGACCAGCCTAGCCAACATAGTGAAACCCCATCTCTACTAAAAATACACAAATTAGCTGGGCACAGTGGCATACACCTGTAGTCCCACCTACTCGGGAGGCTGAGGCAGGAGAAAAATTTGAACCTGGGAGGCAGAGGTTGCAGTGAGCTGAGATCGTGCCACTGCACTCCAGCTTGGGAGATAGATCGAGACTTTGCCTCAAAAAATTACAAAAAGAAAGAAATTCGAGATCCCATTTTCATGTTGTATCTTGGGTCTCTCAGAGCAGGGATGGTTTTGGCTCCAAGAGCTGCTCAACTAACATAGCCAATGATTTTCCAATTTCTCTCCGACCAGGTCAGACAACCTGAGGCTTTCTTACCTAAATATGAAAAAAAAAAAAAAAAAAAAAAAAAGAACCCACATACCTGTGATTTCCATAAGCTGGAATTTATGCCTCCCTGCAGTATTAAACACTGACAGCAACTGTCAATTTCCTTTAAAACTATAGCTTTTGACCAGGCATGGTGGCTCACGCCTGTAATCCCAGCACTTTGGGTGAAGATCATTTGAGGTCAAGAGTTTGAGACCAGCCTGGCCAACATGGTGAAAGCCCGTCTCTACTAAAAATAAAAAATTAGCTGGGTGTGGTGGCGGGCGCCTGTAGTCCCAACTACTCGGGAGGCTGAGGCAGGAGAATCGCTTGAACTGGGAGGCAGAGGTTGCAGTGAGCGGAGATGAAGCCACTGCACTCCAGCCTTGGCGACAGAGCGAGACTCTGTCTGAAAAGAAGAAAAAATATCTGCAGCTTTTCATGCTAGCCAAAAATGGAGTACCACTCACATTTCTGTCTGGTCATACACTAGTCACAGATGGGTTGCAAGCCACATTTCTGTCTCGCTCTATTCTTAGGGATTTCATTCAAGCCTTTTATGGAATCACACAGAAGACATCTCCAAAGAGGGAGCAGAAGGATGCAGCCCTAGTCAGCGACTTGTCATCCACATGTCATCCAGAAGTCATGTGCCTTGCCACAGTACAAACTCACCCTAGGTAATCTCACGGTCAAGCACTCTTACAGTGCAAACTAACCCTGATGCCCCAAAGGCCAAAAAAAATTAGGGAGCTCAAATGCAACAGAGGGTAGAGCTCAGACCTGAGAGAGACTTGGAAATCTTGGGGCTCCATGAGGAAGACAGACTATCCCTTTCAAAAAAAGAGGATTGGTGGCACCTTTTCCTGTGTTCCTCCAGGGGTCTCAGGGTCACCAGCAGTCTTCTCAGGTCCTTTCATGGTCACCAATGGATCAAAAAGATAAAATTACTATAGACTTTAGTTTAAAGATTTCAGTTGGTTTTACTTGAAATTCTAGAATCAGGCAACATTTAATCCCATTAATTGGAGTACGTGTTCCTGTAATTAACTCTTATCTTGGGGTTTCTTAGACCACACAGTGAAGATAAAATGGCCCCAAAACAGGCTGGAGGATTGGATTTACAAGGGGAAACATTTTCTCCCACTCAGAACCATCCCTGCGCTGACGGGTGGACTTGGAGAATCTATCCTTTCACTTACGGTGAGAAAGCAACGTTCCGGCTTTATGTAGTGGTATTAAGTCCAGATCTCCATCCTTTGCAGGCTCTGGCCTATTTCCCTGTCCCTCCCCTATATAGGTATTAAAATCTATGCCCCTAGATTACTGGGCTCATAATGACTCCCTGCATGACATTTTTCTTGCCCCTCGCAGACATTACTTTAGTTCACTTCCTCATCACTCTAGTTGCAATCTTCATTTTGTTCTAGCACAAAAATGCTTCTTTTTTTCCTCTCTCATAGGCTAGCTATGCATTAAAAGTAGGTTGTGGCCTGGCGTGGTGCCTCACGCCTATAATCTCAGCACTGTGGGAGGCCGAGGCAGGCGGATCACGAGGTCAGGAGTTCGAGACCAGCCTGACCAGCATGGTGAAACCCCATCTCTATTAAAAACACAAAAATTAGCAGGGCGTGGTGGTGCATGCCTGTAATCCCAGCTACTCGGGAAGCTGAGGCAGGAGAATCGCTTGAACCCGGAATCAGAGGTTGTAGTGAGCCGAGATGGTGCCACTGCACTCCAGTCTGGATGACAGAGTGAGTCTCCATCTCAAAAAAAAAAAGAAGTCTGTATTATAATTCATCCAGCATTCATAAATTTGTTGTTAGGTATTTGGGTAAGAATTGGATGTCTGAGAGCTCCCAATATCTGTACGTTGATTTTGTACCTGCCCGAATTGCTGAACTGACATATTAGTTCAAATACGTTTACTGGTTATCTTGGATTTTCTAGGTAGACAATCATATTATCTACATTATTTCTTCATTCCATTTCAAATCCTTTGGTTAAGATCTTTAGTGCAATGTTGTATAATAGCAAAGTTAACAGACATATTATAGCACACCCAGCCTGGAGAGTGTCTTCTTTGTTTTTTTTTGTTTGTTTGTTTGTTTTGAGACAGTTTCGCTTTCACTCTTGTTGCCCAGTCTGGAGTGCAATGGTGCAGCAGTCTCCGCTCACTGCAACCTCCACCTCCCAGGTTGAAGCGATTCTCCTACCTCAGCCTCTGCAGTAGCTGGGATTACAGGCATGCGCCACCACGTCCAGCTAATTTTTTTTTTTTTTTTTTTTTTTTTTTTTTGAGACGGAGTCTCGCTCTGTAGCCCAGGCTGGAGTGCAGTGGCCGGATCTCAGCTCACTGCAAGCTCCGCCTCCCGGGTTTACGCCATTCTCCTGCCTCAGCCTTCCCGAGTAGCTGGGACTACAAGCGCCCGCCACCGCGCCCGGCTAGTTTTTTGTATTTGTTAGTAGAGACGGGGTTTCACCATGTTAGCCAGGATGGTCTCGATCTCCTGACCTCGTGATCCGCCCGTCTCGGCCTCCCAAAGTGCTGTAGTTTTAGTAGAGACGGAGTTTCTCCATGCTGGTCAGGCTGGTCTCAAACTCTTGATCTCAGGTGATCCGCCTGCCTCAGCCTCCCAAAGTGCTGGGATTACAGATGTGAGCCACCGTGCCCGGCCACTGGAGACTTTCTGATGTTTCCACCATGAAGTATGACATTTGCCATAGGTTTCTGGAAAATGCTGTTTATTAATAAAACTTCTGACCTTGTATTATTTAACATCAGCCAAAAAAAAAAAACTCTTAATGTTAAATGATTCCACTAATGCTAACATAAGCCAGAATTTTTACTTTATAACATAAGGAATATATGAATATAAGCAGTGACACTATGGAGATTTCCAAAAAGATATCACGGCACTGGGTACATTATGAGGGCCTCAGACCACTGAGGAATCTACTTCCAAATACGAAGCAAGCAGTATCAGGGAAGCCCTTTGTTCACCTCCCCAGGCCACTGGACAAACTTGCCTTTGTCCCTTGGGAGTGTCCAGTCTTGTCCCACTCAGTTTCATATTTCTGTGTGGCCATTACCGGTACAAGAGTTTACAAAAAGCCTCTTCATCCAACTTGAGAGAAATTTCACTTGTTCCTCCAGTGAAAAGCATCACAGCCAGGTCTCTACAATTCCCCCAGTGAGGAGAAAATGGCCCTAGGTGTTCGTTATCAGGCTATGTGCTCTCAATTGCAAAAGCCTTTCTAGTTTTCAAATTATTTGAAGGCTGGGACGATAACGAGGATGAGTTATCACTATGCAGTGTGACTGTCCCTTGTAGGCACCTGCACATATGGATGTCTTAGGCTTGACACAGACATTAGGTACACAGGATTTGTTGGGGGAGGGGCGGTCTTAGGAGAACAGAGCTGGGGACAGTGGTGGTGCAGGACAGGGCAGAGGAAGGAGCCATGCAATGGCAGGTTTGCAGCTGGAGCTAGCTTCAGCCTCACCCCCCAGGAGCTGGAGCTAGCTTCAGCCTTACCCCCTAGGAGCTCTGGAGCATGAATCTTAGCAGAGTTGGTCCCACCTGCAGGCCAGGGGGCTGCCCTTAGTGAGTTACGGTGGTGGGATGCCTGGGGGTGAGGCTGCATAACCTTCCTGGTAAGGTGGTTTCACTTCCGCCAAGGATGATCTTCTAGAAGTGGGAGTGGGCACTGAGCCATTAGCAATCCACACCCATAGCAGTTAGGTGTGCCTAGTCCTGCAGATCTGGATGGGACAGTAAAGTTCACTGCACCTAAGGAAACCTGTGTCTGGCTGAGGGAAAGGCTCTGTGGGCACTGCTGTGTGACCAGAGAGCAGACACCAGGTTCTCAGGACAAAGGACTATAACAGTAGTATCAATAGTCAATGTCACTTCAGGGTTTAGGGCCTGGGCCAACCCATTGGAGAAAGCTGAGACATGCAAAGGGAAACTGGTTTCAAGAAGACACTTTTTTTAAAAAAATGAGGCCGGGCACGGTGGTGTTGGTGGCTCACACCTATAATCCCTGCACTTTGGGAGGCTAAGGTAGGTGGATCACCTGAGGTCAGGAGTTCGAGACCAGGCTGGCCAATGTAGTGAAATCCCATTTCTACTAAAAATACAAAATTAGGCAGGGCACGGTGGCTCACGCCTGTAATCCCAGCACTTTGGGAGGCCGAGGCGGGTGGATCACAAGGTCAGGAGTTCAAGACCAGCCCAGCCAAGATGGCGAAACCCTGTCTCTACTAAAAATACAAAAAAAGTTAGCCAGGCATGGGGGCCGGTGCCTGTAATCCCAGCCACTCAGGAGGCTGAGGCAGAGAATTGCTTGAACTCAGGAGGCCGAGGTTGCAATGAGCCAAGATCGTGCCACTGCACTCCAGCCTGGGCTACAGAGCGAGACTCCATATTTAAAAAAAAAAAAAAAAATTAGCCGGGCATGGTGGCACACGCCTGTGATTCCAGCTACTCAGGAGGCTGAGGCAGGAGAATGGCTTGAATCTGGGAGGTGGACGTTGCAGTGAGCTGAGATCGAGCCATTCCACTCCAGCCTGGGCAACAAGAGCAAAACTCCGCCTAAAAGAAAAAAAAGATTAGCAATATGGAGGAGGTAATCACTTCTCAGTGAATCTCTCTTTAAACATTTACGTATTCATGAAAAGGCACAGGAGGCTGTCTGAAAGTTAACTCATTGTCAAAACATAGTATCTTTTTCCTCCACTTAACATTGCCGTGGTCTGACTCCATGTCCTCAACATCTTCATGCAATCCAGGGGCTCCTGCATGAGAAATATTCTATTAACTTTCCATCATTGGCTGGGCCTGGTGCCAGCTTCCTATTTGACAGTGGAATCTGTTAGAGCAGATACGTGACCTACTTTGATGTGGCTACGGACAGAGGCTTCAACCTCCTTGAACATTCAAATCCCTTTTTTGTCCCTGGAGGGAGAAAGTTAGCACAGCTACTCCAGTTGACTTTAATGAGTGGCTCCTAACCACGGTATTTCTCCGAAAAGTTTTCAGCCTTGTATGACCCCTTATTCATCAGGAAAAAGAAATGACAACAGAAGAGCATGTTTTGAAGATTTACTGCTTTTCTCCCTTTGCTCCTTCCTTCAGAAGGGAGATGTGCATTACTTTTAATCCTTGGTAAGCATGGAACATAACCTACCATATCCATCTCTTCTAGTTTGAATCCTTGATTTTATTGTGACTCTGTTCAGGACAAAGAAGTAAATTCGAGATACTTAGAGGCAAAGACGGGAGGAGAAGGTGTAAAGAGGTTTTTGTTTGTTTGTTTGTTTTGGAGATGGAGTTTTGCTTTGTTGCCCAGGCTGGAGTGCAGTGGCGTCATCTCGGCTCACTGCTACCTCTGCACCCTCTGGGTTCAAGCGATTCTCCTGCCTAAGCCTCCCAAAATGTTAGGATTACAGGCTTGAGCCACCGCGCGCCAGCCCTTATCCGCCAGGTTTGTTCAAGGATGTGAGGCAGGAGAATGTGGTCTGGAGGCAGGGAACCTAAGGCCGATTCATGATGACTTCCTAGAACTAAATCAAAACGAAAACCCCAACTTTCCACACCCAAGTAACAAAAGGACCAGAGGCTACTCCCTTTGCCACCCCCACTGTCTTCTTCCATGTGGCTGAAGAAAAATGGAAAGTACCTCTGATTGGTCCCCTCCCGTAACCAATCAGGCTGGTGGTGGGCCAAATCTTCATTTGCATAAGGCATAATTTTGTAACTTCACTTCAGCCTCTGATTGGTCCCTTCCCGCAACCAATCAGACTGATAGTGGGCCA
This sequence comes from Theropithecus gelada, assembly GCF_003255815.1. Taxonomy (NCBI): domain Eukaryota; kingdom Metazoa; phylum Chordata; class Mammalia; order Primates; family Cercopithecidae; genus Theropithecus; species Theropithecus gelada. The sequence continues at coordinate 41,673,388 of NC_037668.1, forward strand.
ATTACTTCATTTACGTAGGGTGCATAGCACGTAACCAATGGGAAACTTCTGGAGGGTATTTAAACCCCAGAACACTCTATAACCAGACTTTTTAGCCGTTTGCTTAGGCTTGTTTCATAGGGTGTGAAGTGTGCTTTCGTTTTCAATAAATCTCTGCTTTCGTTGTTTCATTCGTTCCTTGCTTTGTTTATGCGTTTTGACCAATTCTTTGTTCAAAACACCAAGAACCTGGACACTTTCCACCAGTAACAGAAGTTAAAGGGAACCGTTAACTTTGAAAAGTCAAATGCCATTTCCAAGGTCAGAGAAAAAGGTGAGAATTGTTGGCACTTCAGAACTCTAATCTAGTGCTCCGTACAACCAGGCCTTTTTTTTTTTTTAAACTCCCTTTTGCCTAATTCAGCCTATATTGTGGTGTCATCAGAGAACATTATAAAAGAGTAGGTAATGGTGGAATTTGTTTTGTTTTTGCAGGGGCTCAAAATTGATTTTCCATGTTGTCATTTACTGGAGCTTTACTGAAGAGGATCTGGTCAGTGTGATAAGTAAGTTAATTAAGCAGTCAGCTTTTCCCCCCGCTTCTCATTGCTTTGTACATGGATTTGGACAAACCCTTTCAGTTTCTCAGCAATTCTTTTTGCTAACGAATAGCTCCTTACTGGTTTCTGCTTTCTGAATAAATATGTATGCAGGCTGGTTTGTCCAAATGCACTTCAGGTCTATTTAAGGTGCTGCCTGGTCACAGTGGGGAGGAGTGTCAGAGAGAGATAAATCAAAGAGCTGTCACCTTCCACGGTAGCACATTGCAAGGGACATTAACTCACCTCCAAGCAAGACAGAGGTGGCCTGCCTATCTCTGGATAAAATCTCCCACTGCTGGAGGTTGGGGTGGGAGTTGGGACTAGGAGCTGTAATTGTCTGCATCAACCTTGGCTCTGGGGAGCTGACAGCCAGGGGACCTCTCCTCTCTGGAGTTCTCTCCCTGCACCCTCCCTCACATTTCCTTGTACTACATTGGTTCCTTCTGGTCCTCCAGGTCTCAGCTTCAGTGCCACCTCTTCCGAGAAGCCCTCCGTGACCACCTCCACTGTTCCCACCACTCACCCTGTTGATTTCCTCCACGGAACAAAGGTATCTCAGTTTGCCACGATGCACACTCTTGTTTCTTCCAGATGGCCAGCTCTAGGAAGGCAGGGGCTCACCCATCGTATTCATCCGTGCTGACCGTCCACGCTCACGTTTCAGGAATTTGAGTGGCCCCGTGGGAACAGCATCTCTGCTCCTTAATGTCTGGGGCCTCCTGTGGGGAGGCCTGCACGGCTCCACTGGGGCCATTAGTGTATGGCCTGGTCTTCTCCATGAGGTGTATACAGTGCTGGAGTGTCCGGGAGCTCCTTTGCTCACGAGTCTGGCTTCTTGGTGCTCCAGGTTTCTTCCTGTCTCTTTCCATGTGGCTTGTACCCACCAGAGTCTGCCCCACCCCCTGGGCTTCTCACAGCCTGGTGGTCTCAGGATAGCTGGGCTTCTTATATGATGCCAGATTTGAAGAGGCAAGAAGCAGAGCCTGCCAGGCCAGGTAGTCTCCTTCCCCAAAGCTGACCCAGCCTCACTTCTCAGTATACTATTAAAGCCGTCCCAGGGCCGCCCCACACCCACAGCCGACCTGCCTCTCGATGGGGGCATGGCAGAACCATGTTGCAAAAGGGCATGTGGGGGTGGGAACTATTACTGCAGCCATTTTTGGAAACTTCAATCTGCAACACAGAAAGTGGAGGGAAGGGGCTGGGTGTGGTGGCTCACGCCTGTAATCCCAGCACTTTGGGAGGCCAAGGTGGGCGGGTCATGAAGTCAGGAGTTTGAGACCAGCCTGGCCAGCATGGTGAAACCCCGTCTCTACTAAAAATACAAAAAATTAGCCAGATTACAGGTGTGCACCTGTAATCCCAGCTACTCGGGAGGCAGAGGGAGGAGAATCACTTGAACCCAGGAGGCATAGGTTGCAGTGAGCTGAGATTGCGCCACTGTACTCCAGCCTGGGCAATAGAGCGAGACTCTGTCTCAAAAAAGGAAAAGTGAAGGGAAGAAATGCAAGGTACTTAGAGGAGGTAGCCTCAGTAAAGCAACAGTGTAGTAACAGGAGGTAAAGAGGTGAACACCCATGGGGGACAATGATGAATCGAGGTAGGAATAATGCTTCATAAAATAAATATTATTTTTGAAGTTTGGAGGAGGTATTATGGAAACACCAGGAGTTCAGCCTAGGTTCTACTGCTCACTGCACAGAAAGTCAATCACTGAGTCCCTTTTTGCCCAGGAAGAAGGCTTTAATTAGGGGCTGAAACTGAGGAAATGGGAACTGGGTCTCAAATCCATCTCTGACTGACTAAAACAAAGGGTTTATATAGCAAGGAAGAAATGTAGCAATGTGTAAGAAAACAGGAACTAGGGAGGGGCAAGGAAGCAATCATGATGAATGAGGGGTCCAGTGTCTCATTGTCTAGAGTTAGTGATCTGGTGAGTTTCAGTTCTTTTTTATATATATATATATTTTTTGAGAAGACTGGAGGAAAGAACTCAGATAAACCAAATGTGAGTTTCAAGCTATAAGACCAGAAGGGTCAATTTCTATGTTTATCCAAAAAAAAAAAAAAAAAAAAAAAGATAGGACTGTTGGTTTGGTTTCAGAGAAAGAGCTTACTTGTACCTAGGGGTAGAGAAGGCCACTGCGTTTGGTTGTACAGGTTGTGCACTGCACAACTCTTGGGGGTGGCATTTCCAGCTGCATGCAGCAAGCCCTGCAGAGGAGAATCCAGGAAACTTCATAGAAGAGGCGGCACTTGAGAGTAGGATTTCAGTGGGTGGAAGAGGTTGGCAGATGGCATTCCAGGAAGAAGGAGGAGTTCAGGGAGCCCTACAGAAGTTATGGTTGTGTGAGCGCTCAGGTTTGGCAGGAACGTAGCATGGGAAAGGACAGTAAGTTGTGATAAAACTCAAAAAGAGGCTTCAGGGAAGATCACAGGCGGCCTTGAATGCCAGGTTCAAACTTCAGTTTATTCTCTCGGCCTGGGGTCAGCCAATGACAGCCCGTGGGCCAAATCTAACCTGTAGCCTGTGGGAATAAGACCTGTGAACTAAAGCCAGACACAGAAAGACAAATACTATATGATCTCATTTATATGTAGAATCTAAAATACTCAAACTCATAGAAGCAGAGAGTCAAATGGTGGTTGCCATGGACTAGGGAGGAGGGGAGATGAGGAGGTGATGGTCAAAGGGGATGAAGTTTCAATTATGCAAAGACGAGTCAGTTCTGGAGATTTACTATACTGCATAGTGCCTGTAGCTAACAACACTACTACACTGTGTCCTTAAAATGTGCTAAAGAAGGCTGGGCGAGGTGACTCACAACTGTAATCCCAGCACTTTGGGAGGCTAAGGCAGGCAGACTGTTTGAGTTCAAGAGTTCAAGGCCAGCCTGAGACATGGCGAGACCCGTCTCCACCAAACATGCAAAAATTAGTTGAGCTGGGTGTGGTGGCTTACGCCTGTAATCCCAGCACTTTGGGAGGCTGAGGAGGTAGGATGGCTTGAGGCCAGGAGTTTGAGACCAGCCTGGCCAACATGGTGAAACCCCGTCTCTACTAAAAACACAAAAATTAGCTGGCCGTGGTGGTGCACACTTGTAGTCCCAGCTACTCAGGAGGCTGAGGCCCGAGAATCACTTGAACCCAGGAGGTGGAGGTTGTAGTGAGCAGTGACCACACCACTGTACTCCAGCCCGGGTGACAGAACAAGACTCTGTCTCAAAAAAAGTAAAATAAAAATAACTGACCAGGCATGCTAGTGCACGCCTGTGGTCCCAGGAGGCTAAGGTGGGAGGTTGGCTTCAGCCTGGAAGACAGAGATTGCAGTGAGCTGAGATAGGTCCCCGGCACTCCAGCCTCGGCTACAGAGCCAGACCCTGTCTCAAAAAATAAATAAATAAATTGCTAAGAGGGTAAGTCCTGTGTTAAGTGTTCCTAACATACACACACACACACGTACAACCTGTACAACCTGTACATCAAATAATATATGTTATTTATATATTTATCAAATAGTAATGATAAAGGGACTAGAAGGAAACTTAGAGAGGTGACAGAAATGTCACTGACCTTGATGGTGGTGATGGTTTCACGGGTTCACACTTATTCCCAAACTCACAAAGTTGTGTGTACAGTTTTTTACATGTCCATCATACAACGATAAAGGGATTTTTAAAAAAATGAATAGTTGTAAAAACAAAACGAGAAATTATCAACAGAGATAGTAGATGGTTGACAAAGCCTAAAATATTGACTATCTGACCCTTCACAGGAAGAGTCTCGGAAGGTTCCACTGCTGTGTTTGACAGAGTGATTTGATGACGGATTCATCAGACACAGGAGAATAGAGGAGGCTGGGAGACCAGGTTAGATGCTACTCTACTTCTCCTGGTTCCAGCAAGGGAGAGCTTGAGCTAGGGAGGGTGACGATGGCCAGACTGCCAGACAAATGAGCACCCCCACCCAGGACCAGGTGCCTATTGTCTCATTGTGGCTGATAGGATTGCTTTCTTCAACATTACCATCACGCCTTACGGGGAGATGAGGGACATGCCAGGAGGCTCCCCATTCTGTTGGGTCCCCCATCTCCAATTTGCATCAAAGGTTCTTCATCAAGTTCTATTCAAGATTTTTTTTAGTGATGTTCTGCTAAAACTATTTCAGTTGGAAATCATTGGCAGAAAGCCATAGTCCCCCTTTCATTTCCAGGAGCTGGAGGAGCTATTTTTGTTGTTGTTGTTGTTATTTTTTGAGACGGAGTCTCGCTCTGTGGCCCAGGCTAAAGTACAGTGGTGAAATCTCGGCTCACTGCAACCTCTGCCTTCTGGGTTCAAGTTATTCTCCTGCCTCAGTCTTCTGAGTAGCTGGGATTCCAGGCGTGGCACGCCTGGCTAATTTTTGTGTTTTTATTAGAGTTGGGGTTTCACCATGTTGGCCAGGCTGGTTTCGAACTTCTGACCTGAACTGACCTGCCCTCCTTGGCCTCCCAAAGTGCTGGGATTACAGGCGTGAGCCACCACGCTCAGCTGTCAGAGGAGCTGTTTCTAACAAAGGACTGCCAAGGGGTTCTATCTTCCTGCCCACTCTTTCCAGAGCTCTTGGCTTCTGGGTGGTTCTAGGTGTTGATGGTGGGATAGGATGGTATAGTGGCCTCCGAATGGATGTGTCTCACTGGGCACCCGGCTTCCCCTGTGAGCACAAGTGCTCCCCAAGGGAAAAACAGGGACAGAAGGGCTTGTCTCAGTTGGAGGTTTGGAAGCTGTGTGAAAGGTACCTGGCTCGTGGCAGCAGGAGCTCACCAGGTAATTATTATTATGATTATTTTCATCTTCTTTATGGCTGACATCAGCCTAACACGTACGTTTATAGCCACATGACTTGAAGAATACCAGGGTTTAAAGAGATCTGTGCAGGCCAGGCGCGGTGGCTCACACCTATAATCCTAGCACTTTGGGAGGCCGAGGTGGGCAGATCACTTGAGGTCAGGAGTTCGAGACCATCCTGGCCAACGTGGTGAAACCCTGTCTCTACTAAAAATTAAAAAATTAGCCAGGTGTGGTGGTGCACGCCTGTAACACCAGCTACTCGTGAGGCTGAGGCAGGAGAATCACTTGAATCCAGGAGGCAGAGGTTGCAGCGAGCTGAGATCGTGCCACTAGACTCCAGCCTGGGTGACAGAGCAAGACTCTGTCTCAAAAAATAAAAATAAATAAATAAATAAATACAATTAAAGAGATCTGCGCAATATGAATCCCCAGGGCCTGAACCCAGCCCCATCTCTATAGTGATTTATAACAGTTAGTTTGGGGCCCAGTTGGAATGGGCTGCCTCGCAAAATGTTGCAGGTGGGAGGCCGAGGCGGACGGATCACTTGAGAACAGAAGTTCGAGACCAGCCTGGGCAACATGGTGAAACCCTGTCTCTACCAAAAATGTAAAAATTAAGCCAGGCGCGCTCTTGTAATTCCAGCTACCGGGGAGGCTAAGGCGGGGAATTGTTTGAACCCAGGAGGCGGAGGTTGCAGTGAGTCAAGATCATGCCACTGCACTCCAGCCTGGGTGAGAGAGCGAGACTCCATCTCAAATAATAATAATAATAATAATAATAATAATAATAATGTTGCAGGTGGTGCTCAGGCAGAAACCCTGCCACATCACCAATCATCAATGGCCAACCCCACCCAGAAATCCAGAGGGCAGAGCAGCTGCTTCCCTTTGGGAGGGTGAAATCCCAGTGAGCAGGAATACTTAGAATCATTTAGAGCCATCATCTTCTTCTTGCTGACTCTGGGCTTCCCACAGCTCTTCTGATTTCGCTTCTATCTCAACGTTTCCCCCGCGTCTTTTCTTCCAGACTAAACATCATGAATTCTTTCTGCATTTGCTGTCTGCTGTTTGCATATTCTCCGATGGTGAATATCTTTTTGTTCTTTCTGTCGGGACCTGCTTGTAAAGGGACTTGCTAGGCAGCTCCTGAGGCTGGGGATGGGCTGCCAGCTGCTGGCTTTGTGTAAAGATGAAGGATTGCAGGACTTCTGTGAGGCACAAGGAGAAAGAGGAGACAGCAGCCATCAATTCTCGGTTATATATAACTGTCCACCCGCAGCGGAACCAGCCCTGCCAGGGCCCAGGCAGCTTTGCTCGCTTTTTCTAAGGCCCCACTCCAGAGGGTGGGGCTAGAGAGAAGGGGAGACGGGGCTCTAGGTCCCTCTGCTCAGCAGGGCTGAATGCTTAGCTTCTTAGAACAGAATTCTCCACCTTGCTACTTACATCTTGTTCTTTGAATTTATCCCACCTCTTTCTTCAGCTTGGAGAGGGGCAAGAGGGAGAAGTTAGGTTGAACAGAACTGAGTTGAAGCACACTCATTGGCTGTGTGACTTTGGGGAAGACACTTAACCTCTCTGAGCTGATTTTTTCCATCTGTTAAATGAGCTTAAATATTTCTCTTTCATGGGAGTATTGTAAGGATTAAATGGGTTATGTGTGTATCTGTATACGTGTATATGTGTGTATATACACAGTTGGTTCTTCTTATTTGAAGTCATCATGTTTTCTTCTTTTTTTTTTTTTTTTTTTGAGACAGACTCTTGCTCTATCACCCAGGCTAGAGTGCAGTGGCGCGATCTTGGCTCACTGCAAGCTCCGCCTCCTGGGTTCACGCCATTCTCCTGCCTCAGCCCCCTGAGGAGCTGGGACTACAGGCGCCTGCCACCATGCCCAGCTAATTTTTTTTGTATTTTTTAGTAGACACAGGGTTTCACTGTGTTAGCCAGGATGGTCGCGATCTCCTGACCTCGTGATCCACCTGCCTTGGCCTCCCAAAGTGCTGGGATTACAGGCATGAGCCACCACGCCCGGCCAAAATCATCATGTTTTATAAAGTCATCTCGAACACTGAATTATGAAATACTATACTTGTTTCCCTAGGAGAAACACAGGGCTAGGTTCTTTGAGCCTCTGGTCACATTTTTATCTATCAATACACAGCCTTGTTTTATGTATGTTACTGTTTAAAAATACCTTATTTAGTATATATCGTTGTTTCATTAACATTGAACTTCCCTACAGCACTATAACTTATGCCTGGTTAAAATTTTTTTCTCACAATAGAGCGAGACTCTGTCTCAAAAATAAATAAATAAATAAATAAATATAAACCAAAAAAAATTTAATGAAAATGTGTGCATCCAGGTATGTTTCTACTTCTGAGGGTCTATGTAGTCTTCACTTTTTTTTTTTTTTTTTTTTTTTGAGATGGAGTTTCGCTCTTGTTACCCAGGCTGGAGTGCAGTGGTGCGATCTCAGCTCACCGCAACCTCCACCTCCCGGGTTCAAGCAATTCTCTTGCCTCAGCCTCCCAAACAGCTGGGATTACAGGTGTGTGCTACCACGCCTAGCTAGTTTTGTATTTTTAGTAGGGACAAGGTTTCTCCATGTTGGTCTGGCTGGTCTCAAACTCCCAACCTCAGGTGATCCACCCACCTTGGCCTCCCAAAGTGCTGGGATTATAGGTGTGAGCCACCACACCCAGCCTAATAGTCTTCATTTTTAAATTAATTTTTTTGAGACCATGTCTGGCTCTGTTGCCGAGACTGGAGTGCAGTGGCACGATCTCGGCTCACTGCAACCTCTGTCTCCTGGGTTAAAATGATTCTCCTGCCTCAGCCTCCCTAGTAGCTGGGATTACAAGTGCACACCACCACACCTGGCTAATTTGTGTGTGTGTGTGTGTGTGTGTGTGTGTGTGTGTTTTAGTAGAGACGGGGTTTCACCATGTTGGGCAGGCTGGTCTTGAACTTCTGACCTCAAGTGATCCATCTGCCTCAACCTCCCAAAATGTGATTATGCACGTTTGCACCACCATGCCTGGCCAATGTAGTCATTTATCCTAGTTGATTAAAACTGAACCAGGGAGGTACCAGTCAGTGGCTTCATTATAATCAACTTGATGACTAAGGTCAAGCTTTTAGAATCTTCTAGAATAAAAAATGTCTTACACCTCTAACCACATACACAGGTTTAAAAAAAAAAAAATCTTTAACATAGGCTGGGCGCGGTGGCTCATGCCTGTAATCCCAGCACTTTGGGAGGCCGAGGTGGGCGGATCACCTGAGGTCTGGAGTTTGAGGCCAGCTTGACCAACCTGGAGAAACCCCATCTCAAAAATACAAAAATTAGGCCAGGCGCTGTGACTCACGCCTGTAATCCCAGCACTTTGGGAGGCTGAGGCGGGAAGATCACGAGGTCAGGAGATCGAGACCATCCTGGCTAATACAGTGAAACCCCGTCTCTACTAAAAATACAAAAAATTAGCCGGGCGTAGTGGTGGGCGCCTGTAGTTCCAGCTACTCAGGAGGCTGAGCCAGGAGAATGGTGTGAACCCAGGAGGCGGAGCTTGCAGTGAGCCCAGATCCCGCTACTGCACTCCAGCCTGGGCGACAGAGTGAGACTCCATCTCAAAAAAAAAAAAAAAAAAAAAATTAGCCAGGTGTGGTGGTGCATGCCTGTAATACCAGGTATTTGGGAGGCTGAGACAGGAGAATTGCTTGAACCCGAGAGGCGGAAGTTGCAGTGAACTGAGATCACACCATTGCACTCCAGCCTGGGCAACAAGAGCAAAATTCCATCTGAAAAAAAAAAAAAATCTATAACATGTAGTTTCCTATAACAAACATTCCTAGGTTGTAAGTCACAGTCCTTACATCATCTATCATAACAAATTTTTACTATTATAAGAAGGAGTTTCCTCTCTTGGTGAACAGACAACATACAGAATAAACTTAAATTTAACATAAATATGAAATGGTAACTGGAATGCACAGACTTGCTGATCTCCACAAAAGCAAACTGTTCACTGAGTCCTTTGCATTCTCAAAATCAGAGTATTATGTTCTCTTGAGTGTCCGGCTACAGTAATCTCTAATCATAATTGGTATTCAGGCTAAATTCAAGATACATGGGGTTTGTCATTTTTTTAATTCTATAGTACAAAGCACAAACTTTTTCTTTTTTCTTTTTCTTTTTTTTTTTTTTGAGACGGAATCTTGCTCTGTTCCCCAGGCTGGAGTGTAGTGGTGCGATCTCAGCTCACTGCAACCCCTGCCTCCCAGATTTAAGCAATTCTCCCTGCCTCAGCCTCCTGAGTAGCTGGGATTACAGGCACCTGCCACCCTGCCCAGCTAATTTTTTGTATTTTTATTAGAGACGGGGTTTTGCCATGTTGGCCAGGCTGGTCTCGAACTCCTGACCTCAGGTGATCTGCCCACCTCGGCCTCCCAAAGTGCTAGAATTACAAGTGTGAACCACCATGCCTAGCCTTTTCTTTTTTTTTTTTTTTTTTTTTTTTTTCTGAGATGAAGTCTCTCTCTGTCGCCCAGGCTGAAGTGCAGTGGTGCAATCTTGGCTCACTGCAACCTCCACCTCCTGGGTTCAAGCGATTCTTCTGCCTCAGCCTCCCGAGTAACTAGGATTACAGGTGCCCGCCACCATGCCCGGCTAGTTTTTGCATTTTTAGTAGAGATGGGGTTTCACCATGTTGGCTAGGCTGGTCTCCAACTCCTGACCTCGGGTGATCCACTCGCCTCGGCCTCCCAAAGTGCTGGGATTACAGGTGTGAGCCACTGCACCTGGCCCAAACTTTCTTTTTTACTAGTTTAGGCAAATGACTATTTCAAGGCAGTTGCATGGTGGGCATTTCATAAATATTTTGGACTGAATCAATGAGTGGTTGAATGAATGAACACATGAGAATCGAGGGGTAGTTTCAACTAAAGCTTGCAGAAGGGAATTTGAAAGCTTTTTGCAAAGAGGAAAAGGACTATTGATTTTAAGGGCTAGCCTGGTCCAATGAATACACCCAGCATCTTGGATTTTCGGAGCTGGGATCTCTTCTGTACAAAGCATTGAAGAGTGTCCAGTGCCTATCACCGTTCATTCTCATGACTGCCTTAGGTGAACATATACTTTCAAGACCTTCACTTCCATCTCAGAGCAAGATGCAGGGGTCACCCCGAGTGTCTGGGCTAGATATTGGCCCTGTATCTGCTAGGTGTCATAAATCAGACCTCTGGTCACCCTGTGAACAGAGAGCAAAGAAGCCACCAACATCACATCTGTCACCCTGGTGCTCGGAACTGTCATAACTGCTGGCCAGTGTGACTCAGGCGTGACCACATTCTCTGGTGTAACAAATCCCCCAGGATGAGGCATGGCTTTCAGCAAGAGCCAGAGAAGAGGCAATGCAGGAGCTACCCACAGAGCTCAAAGCCAGAGCAACAGAAGTCAGTGGTCACGAAACACCCTTTGCCCTTTGACCGATTGCAAGGTTTGGACCTCTGCAGACTCTTCTGAAGATACCCTAACCCTCAAAAGGGGATTGTAGATCTGAGTAACAATAATATTTAATGTCTAAACAGTTATTTCCTTTTTTTTTTTTTTTTTTTTTTTTTTGAGACGGAGTTTCACTCTTGTTGCCCAGGCTGGAGTGCAATGGCACGATCTCGGCTCACTGAAACCTCCACCTCCCGGGTTCAAGTGATTCTCCTGCCTCAGTCTCCTGAGTAGCTGGGATCACAGGCATGTGCCGCCATACCCGGCTAATTTTGTATTTTTTATAGAGAAAACGTTTCTCTATGTTGGTCAGGCTGGACTCGAACTCCAGACCTCAGGTGATCCACCCACCTCGGCCTCCCAAAGTGCTGGGATTACAAGTGTGAGCCACCGCGCCCAGCCTCTAAACAGTTATTTCTAAGGAAGAAAGGATTTGACCTTCTTGCCTTGGTCAAGGTTCTCAACCTCTCTCTGCCTGTTTCCCCAACTGTAAAATATGGAAAATAGAGTAATCCACCTTGTAGTGTTGTTGTGAGGATTAAATGAACAAATTGCATACAGCACTTAGAGCAATGCATGCTCAATGCACAGTAGGTGTTATCTGTTGTTGTTATTTGTGCGCATGTACAGAAAAATTGGAACACAATTATTATTATTATTATGAGACAGGATATCCCTTTGACACCCAGGCTAGAGTACAATGGCACAAACACGATTTACTGCAGTCTCGACCTCCCAGGCTCAAGTGATCCTGCTGCCTCAGCCTCCCAAGTAGCTAGGACTACAGGTGTGCCACCCTGCCTCGCTAATATTATAATATTTCTGTTTTGAGGCTCAGGACAGAGCCTTGTGGTTCCCTATCATTTTACAGCCATCTTGCTGAGTTAGGCAGAGTGGGAAGAATGCACGATCTTTTCTTCACAGTTGAGGAAACTGGCTGTATTGGTGTCATCGGTATCTCCTGTTCCTCCCCTCCCGGCCTCTCAAGGGGTTTGTCTGGAGCCACAGTGTCTGCAAAATTCTCTTGGTGTTCTCCCTGCTGCTGACCTCTGGGAGGCAGTGATCTCACTAAGAAGAAAAAGAACCTCAATGTCCAGCAAAGAAATCTCCGAGCTGGCTACCAAAGAACCAAACAAATCCGAGTGCAAACGCTTTCGGGGCCAGATGGTGGTGGCAGTTTTCCAATCTGAGATTATCCAAGAGTATAAACCCCTAGGTTCCTCCAGCAACTCAGACAGGGAGTTGGCTCAGACATTTCCTCCTATTGGCAATGTTCCTAATGAGTAAGTGTGAACTCCGTGACCTTGCCCTTACTCCACAGAATTAATGGGTGACGATTCTTTTCTGTGCATTGACTAAGAAAGCCTTAGCTCCCATCTTTCAGATGCCCACACTGAGGCCTGGTGCGATGAAGGCCAGACAACTTTGCTTTTTTTTTTTTTTTGAGATGGAGTCTCGCTCTGTCGCCCAGGCTGGAGTGCAGTGGTGTGATGTCCGCTCACTGCAAGCTCTGCCTCCCGGGTTCACACCATTTTCCTGCCTCAGCCTGCCCAGCAGCTGGAACTATAGGCGCACGCCACCACGCCCAGCTACTTTTTCTTAATTTTTAGTAGAGATGGGGCTTCACCGTATTAGCCAGGATGGTCTCAATCTCCTGACCTTGTGGTCCGCCCGCCTCGGCCTCCCAAAGTGCTGGGATTACAGGCGTGAGCCACCGCGCGCGGCCTCATAACTTTGCTTTTCAATCTGATCAGGGTTACCAAATTCAAATTCAAAATACCACTTCCAAATTTGATTCACTTCATATCCAGTAAAGCCACAATGAGTATAAGTATGTCTTAAATTTTGGAAGAGATATACTAAAAAAGTTTTTTTTTTTTTTTTTTGTCGCCCAGGCTGGAGTGCAGTGGCACCAACTCAGCTCACTGCAAGCTCTGCCTCCCAGGTTCATGCCATTCTTCTGCCTCAGCCTCCCAAGTAGCTGGGACTACAGGCGTGAGTGACTGCACCAGGCCAGTAATTCTTTAACTAAAATTTGAATTCAACTGGGAGTTGTCTTTTATCTGGAAACTCTACGTCTGCTTGTACCTCCATTAAGCTGGTTGTTTTAGGCAGTAGAACAAAAAGAAAGATACTAGAAGGTGCTAGGCCAGTGTGTGAGCTCTGAGCTTAATCTACCTGGGTTTAAATTCTAGATCTATAGCTGGGGATGGTGGCTCACGCCTGTAATCCCAGCACTTTGGGAGGCTGAGGCAAGTGGATCACTTGAGGTCAGGAGTTTGAGACCAGCCCGGCCAACGTGGCAAAACCCCGCCTCTACTAAAAATACAAAATTTGGCCAGGCATGGTGGCAGGTGCCTGTAATCCCAGCTACTTGGGAGGCTGAGGCAGTAGAATCACTTGAACCTAGGAGGCAGAGGTTGTAGTGAATCAAGATTGTACCACTGCACTCCAGCCTGGGGAACAGAGCAAGACTGTATCAAAAAAAAACCATCTAGATTTACCCTTTTCGAGCTTTGTGACACTGGATGAGCTATTTACCCTCTCTGTGTCTCTTGTGTAAAATGGAAATAATAATTGTACTCTCAGGGCTTTGTGGCAAATTAAATAGTACCCATAATGCATATAGTAGGCACTCGACAGGTGATATTATTATTTAGAGTATTGGGTAAGCTAGGATATTATGTAACTATGCCTGGGGTTCAGCTTCACTTCCAGTCTTCCCTTAGTTTTCATTGTCATTTGCTGACAATCCCAGACCCCTCACACTCAGGCACAGAGGGCAATGACCTCATTAGGACTATGTTCGATAATGTCCTAAATCAAGCTTGTCCAACCTATGGCCCACAGACCACATGGGGCTCAGGATGGCTTTGAATGTGGCCCAACACAAATTTGTAAACTTTCTTAAAATATTATGAGATTTTTTTGTGACTTTTTTTTTTAGCTTATCAGCTATCGTTAGTGTATTTAATTTAATTCAATTAATTAATTTATTTTTTTGAGACAGAGTCCCATTCTGTTGCCCAGACTGGAGTGTAGTGGCACGACCTCGGCACACTGCAACATCTGCCTCCTGGGTTCAAGCAATTTCCGGCTAATTTTTGTGTTTTTAGTAGAGATGGGGTTTCACCAGGTTGGCCAGGCTGGTCTCAAACTCCTGACCTCAAGTGATTCACTTGCCTCGGCCTCCGAAAGTGCTATGATTACAGGCGTGAGCCACTGCACCCAGCCATTAGTGTATTTTATATGTGGCCCAAGATAATTCTTCTTCTATTGTGGCCCAAGGAAGCCAAAAGACCGAATACCTCTGTGTATAAATGCTAAACCCCATACCCAGTCTTGGAGTCACAAAAGCAGCTCGGGGCTGGTAGATGGGAGACCTCAGAAGAGTGTCCTGGATGCCTCTCAATACCCAGTCTCCCCCTCTTCTCAGTTGAAACACAACAATAACAACATTTCAGGCAGTCACATAACTCCCCAGCTAAACGACATTTCCCAGCCTCCCTTAAAGGAGTTATGGCCTGAAGGCCAAGTTCAAAACAGTAAGAAACCCAAGTGTTGTGTGGAACTTTGGGGAAGCCCTCTTTTTAAAATTTTTTAATTAATTAAGTTATTAATTATTATTATTATTTTTAGGGGGAATGGAGTCTCACTCTGTCACCCAGGCTGGAGGGCAGTGGCGTGATCTCGGCCCACTGCAACCTCTGCCTCCTGGGTTCAAGCAATTCTCCTGCCTCAGCCTCCCTAGTAGCTGGGATTACAGGTGCCTGCCACCACGCCCGGCTAATTTTTGTATCTTTAATAGAGACAGGGTTTCACCATGTTGGCCAGGCTGGTCTCCAACTCCTGACCTCAGGCGATCCACCCACCTCAGCCTCCCAAAGTGCTGGGATGACAGGCGTGAGCCACTGGAAGTCCTCTTAAAAGGGAGTGGGGATTCCGAACCCCTCTTTCCCTTCAGTTCTTTCTTCTTGCTGACTAGGATGGTGAAGTGATGACTGCAGTACAAGCGGCCATCTTGGACCATGAGGTTCCTGGAAGCCAGAGCCACAGTGAAAAAAAGCCTGGGCTCCTGGAATTGTGGAGTGGTCAAGAAGTCCTCTACTGACCACCCAGTCTGAGAGGGAAATAAGCTTTTGTCTCATTCAAGCCACTGTTATATTTTTTGTTGTTTGCTTGTCTGTTATTATTTGTAGCCAGACTGAATCCTGAGTAATACACGGGGATTTTCCTCCTGCTTCACCATTAACCAGCTTTATTTATTTATTTATTTATTTATTTATTTTGAGACAAGGTCTCACTCTGTCGCTCAAGCTGGAGTGAAGTGGTGCAATCTTGGCCCACTGCAAGCTCCATCTCCCAGGTTCAAGCGATTCTCCCACCTCAAGCTCCCGAGTAGTTGTGATTACAGGCACGCGCCACCACACTCAGCTAATTTTTGTATTTTTAGTAGACACAAGGTTTCATCATGTTGGCCAGGCTGGTCTCAAACTCCTGGCCTCAAGTGATCCACCCGCTTCGGCCTCCCAAAGTGTTGGGATTACAGGCATGAGCCACTGCGCCCAGCCACCATTAACCAGCTTTATAACTTTACCGCAGTCATTTTACCTCTTTATGCTCAATTTGCACATCAGCAAAACAATGTGGGAATAAATTAGTAGAAATGAAGTAACTTTCTTGTTCTAAAATCCTGATTCCAATCAATCTGAGACATAAGCCTTCCATAGCCTGTATTCGTAGGGTCATTTTCTTTTTTTTTTTTTCTTTTTTTTTTTTTTTTTTTGAGACGGAGTCTCGCTCTGTCGCCCAGGCTGGAGTGCAGTGGCGCGATCTCAGCTCACTGCAAGCTCCGCCTCCCGGGTTCACGCCATTCTCCTGCCTCAGCCTCCTGAGTAGCTGGGACTACAGGCGCTGCCACCACGCCAGGCTAGTTTTTTGTATTTTTAGTAGAGACGGGGTTTCACCGTGTTAGCCAGGATGGTCTCGATCTCCTGACCTCGTGATCCGCCCGCCTCGGCCTCCCAAAGTGCTGGGATTACAGGCGTGAGCCACCGCGCCCTGCCCGTAGGGTCATTTTCTTAAGGTAGATGGAAAGTAAGATGTGGTTGTCACGGAGATGCCCCAGGGATGCTGCTCAGTGCCAGTTGTAGCAGAGAAGATGCCCAATGCCTGTTTGCTGGACAAACGGAAGGAACTTGTGCCAGCGTGTGGTCAGAAAGCCACTAGTGGGCTTTATGATGAATTGGAAGGATGACAGCCTTTGTCCTGGCCAAAGAAAGCCACTGTTCTTGCCTCAGGAACCCGGGGATGGAGCAGGGTAACTGTTGAAAGTGAAGGTTTCTTATGCAAGAAAGCCAGAGATTGCTCAAACTAGACCACAGGCATAGATGCCCAGAGGAGGGAGTTCCAGGACACCTTGAAAAATAGACCTTATAGGTACAGCCCGTCCAATGCCCCTACTCCCAGCAGCAGGTGAGGCTTCCCTGACAGGGGGAGGGATGTAGCCCAGAAAGGGGTGGGGTTTCAGTTCAAGAGAAGGGCTTCCTTGCCCGGGTGACTCTAGGGCCAGGGGCTACCTCCATCTATAGGTGTCCTCTCTGTTTTGGAAGTTCTAGCTGTTTATTTCATTTTATTTTATTTTATTTTTTGAGACGAAGTCTTACTCTGTCATCCAGGCTGGAGTGCAGTGGCGCAATCTCAGCTCACCGCAACCTCCACCTCCCACGTTCAAGCGATTCTCCTGCCTCAGCCTCCGGAGTAGCTGGGATTACAGGCGTGCCCCACTGTGCCCAGCTAATTGCTGTATTTTTTTTTTTTAAGAATGTTTATTCAAGACTTGGCAGGGTGAGGCGCTTATGCTTGTAATCCCAACAATTTGGGAGGCCGAGGCAGGCAGATTACTTGAGCCCAGGAGTTCAAGACCAGCCTGAGCAACATGGCAAAACCCGTCTCTACAAAATGTAGAAAAAAATAGTGAGGCATGGCAGCACGTGCCTGTAGTCCCACTACTTGGGAGGCAGAGGTGGGAGGATCACATGAGCTCAGGAAGTGAGGGCTGCAGTGAGCTGTGATCGAGCCCCTGCACTCCAGCCTGAGTGACAAAGTGAGACTTTGTCTCAAAAAAAAAAAAAAAAAAAAATTGCTATCTTCCCTTTCCATATGGGAATTGCATGGAACTATTGGAAACAAGACTCAGGGTTAAGTTGGCCAAGGAGATCCAGAAGTGCTTCTTGTTTCTGTTTCTCTTTCTTTTCTTTAAAAACAACATATTTCCATTCTTTTCTAGGGCAGGGGCTGCTCCCCCACTGCCTCCCCACTCTCAGCCCTAATCACCCACTGCACTATTTATAGTCCTCATGCAGGATCGCAGCAGAAAGGAGGGCAGGGCTGACAGCAGTCGACCCTGCAATTGCAACTGATCCTCTGTGTCTGCAACACTGGAGCTGAGTTCTCCTCCCAGCACCCCGACCGCTCAGGGCGATAGAGCTGCTGCTGCCTGTGAGGTCACGGCCAGCACAGAGGGCCCCAGAACCCTGGGCTTTCCGACGTTCTCTCTCTCCACAAATTAAGATCTCAAGGAGATTTTTTTCAGACTCTGAGGCAGTAACTGCACAGGGAGAAATCCCAGGCTGGACAGGAAGGTCCTGGAAGACGTGCACAGTGTTCTGAATCTCAGGAAGAAAGACAGGCAGGTAGTGGTTCCTCAGGAATCTGGTGTCTATTTACCACTGAGGAAACTGAGGCCCAGAGAGATCGAGTGACCTTCTTAAGGTCAAAGAGCATTCCAGACCACTCAGCAATAAAAAGGAATGAACTATTGATGCACGCAGCAACACGGATGAATCGCAAAATAGTCACACTGGGTGAAAGAAGTCGGCCCAAAGGGGAGAACGTACTCTATGGTTCCATTCATAAAAATTGTAGAAAATGCAAATCTAAAATCCCCTATAGGGACAGAAAGCAGATCAGCATTTGTCTGGGGATGGGATGGGGAGAGGGAAGGATTCCAGGGCGGAAGGAGGAAAGCCTTCGGATGGGGACTATGGTCATGATCTTGACTGTGGTGATGATTTCATAGGGATAGATAGATGATTGATTGATAGATAGATATAGAATTATATTCTTTAAACACTTTTACATGTCAAATATATCTTAATAGAGCTGTTAAGGGCTAGGCGAGGTGGCTCACACCTATAATCCCAGCACTTTGGGAGGCGGAGGCAGAAGGATTGCTTGTGCTCAGGAGTTTAGCACCCGCCTAGGCAACATAGCGAGACCCTATGTCTACAAAAAAATAAAATCAGCTGTGCAGCATGGTGGCGTGCTCCTGTCGTCCCAGCTGCTTGGGAGGCTGAGGCAAGAGGATCACTTGAGCCCAGGAGTTCAAGGTTGCAGTGAGCTATGATCACACCACTGCACTCCAGCCTGGGTGATAGAGTAAGACCCTGCCTCTTAAAAAAAAAAAAAAAAAGGTTGGGTTTAGTGGCTCACACCTCTAATCCCATCACTTTGGGAGGCCAAGGCAGGTGGATCACCTGAGGTCAGGAGTTCAAGACCAACCTGACCAACATGGAGAAGCCCCATCTCTACTAAAAATACCAAATTAGCCGGGCGTGGTGACGTATGCCTATAATCCCAGCTACTCAGGAGGCTGAGGCAGGAGAATCACCTGAACCCAGGAGGTGGAGGTTGTGATGAGCTGAGATCACACCATTACACTCCACCCTGGGCGACAAGAGCAAAACTCCATCTCAAAAACAACAACAACAAAAATCTGCCCCAGTCAATCTTCCTTAATCCACTCTCTCCCCATCGTTTCAAATAGCACTCAGAGAACAGATACTGTCTTTGATTCCAATCTCCTGATACTCACTGGCTTCTGACCAAGATGCCTTTCTCCTCCCACCCCCCATCTATTAATGTGCTCTAATGAAATTACTACACATTTTGCAGCTTGAAAAACAACACCCACGTATCGTCTCCTGGTTTTAGAGGGTGGGGAGTCTCAGCAGAATTTAACCATGCCCTCTGCTCAGGGTCTCACCAGGCTGCAACTGATGGGTAAGCCGGGGCTGGGATCTCATCTGAGGCTTGCAGTGGCAGAATTCACTTCCTCGAAGCTGTACAACTTAAGGCAGCTTGCTGCTTCAAGGCTAGCAGGAGACAGTCTCTCTTCAAGATCTTCCTTTACAGAGCTCACCCTATAGTTCAGACTCACCCAGGATAACTCCTCTTGGATTGACCCGAAGTCTTCAGCTGCAAAGTCCCTCCACCTTTGGCCACATCCTACCTCCTTATCCTGAGAGTGAAATCCAGCATCTCGTCTGTCCCACCCACACTCAAGGGGAGGGGATTAGGCAGGGTGTAGTCCCACCCACACTCAAGGGGAGGGGATTAGGCAGGGTGTAGTCCCACCCACACTCAAGGGGAGGGGATTAGGCAGGGTGTACACACCAGGGGCTGAATCTTGGGGGTGATCGTAGAATTCTGCCTCCCTGCGGCGGAGCTGGCAGTGAGCTGAGATCACACCACTGCACTCCAGCCTGGGGGACAGAGCAAGACTCCTTCTACAGAAAAAAAAAAAAAAGAATTCTGCCTCCCTGCGATTCTAGCGCTCTCTGTCCGGTAACATACAAGTAAACAAGTAAGTAAATAAAACCTTACATACACCACTTCAGAAAGAAGAGCAAAGCAGCTTGGATTCCCGCTCTGGTGGCACTGTCGACTCACTGCTTGCCCTCCTTCATTTCTTTCTTGGTTCTGAGTTATAATAAGCTACAGTGTCTCCCTTACCTGTGAGTTAGCTTTCTGGGGTTCCAGTTACCCGAAGTCAACCATAGTCTGAAAATATTAAGATATTTTGAGAGAGAAGAGGCCACATTCATATGACTTTTATTACAATACATTGTTATAATTGTTCTACTTTATTAATTATCATTGTTCATCTCTTACTGTGCCTAACTTACAAATTAAACTTTATCATAGATATGTATGTATAGGGAAAAACCTAGTAGATTTAGGGTTTGGCACTATCCACAATTTTTTTTTTTTTCTTTTTGAGATAGAATTTCGCTCTGTTATCCAGGCTGGAGTGCAATGGCATGATCTAGGCTCACTGAAACCTCTGCCTCCCAGGTACAAGCGATTCTCTTGCCTCAGCCTCCTGAGTACCTGGGACTACAGGTGTCCGCCACCATGCCCAGCTAATTTTTTGTATTTTTAGTAGAGACGGGATTTCATCATGTTGGCCAGGCTGGTCTTGAACTCCTGACCTCAGGTGATCCACCCTCCTCAGCCTTCCAAAGTGCTGGGATTACAGGCGTGAGCCACGGTGCCTGGCCGACTATCCACAATTTCAAGCATCCACTGGGAGTCTTGGAATGCATCCACCTCGAATAAGGGGGACCTACTGTATTGCATTAAAGAATACCCCCATCTTTTGAGGGATCTCAGGCCCCTCTGCTGGCTTGGAGTAGCCGAGAGCTCCCACCTAGACAACAGGAGGTGACAAGACCTAGGGAACACGTCAAAGCTGAAACCGTACTGGGGAACATAGTCACTTTTCTGGAGACCAATGACACAAATGGCCAATTTTGAGGAGCCATAAGCATGGCTGGAGTTTGCAAGTAAGGAGTCTTGACTGCAGCCCAGGAAATAGCATCAAGGAACTCAATTTAGGAGCAAAATGTGAAGAGTCAGTGGTGAGCAGGGGGCAGCCCTTTCGCAGGGCAAGTGTACACCTTGCCAGCAGGGACTGAATTGGAGCAACCATTTGCTGCAACGCCTGCAGTTGGAGTTACATGCTAGTGCATGCCTGTGCCATCAGGTAAGAGTATAGAAAGCCGAGGGGAAGGAGCTGCATCCCTTCCGTGGGTCTCCTGGCTGAGACCAGGCTCCCCCTTACCCCAAGCCTTGCCCTCCTAAAAACAAGCCATCTTCACCCCAGCTGGGTCAAAGTAGGTGTTCTAAGACCTGCTTCCTTTCCCCAGAGCGCTGGCCTCCCTGTTGGGGCATGGTTCAGGACCAGACTCTCCACTAAAGAGAGGTTGTGACGATGAGGACAGGAAATGCTGCAGCCAGAAGGTTCTTTACTTGGGCCTCATTTCACCTGAAATGATTGGGCCTATTTCACCTGAAAGAACCTGGACCCACAGCCTCACAGCTCTGGGTTACCTGCCCTGGTGAAGTGTTTCTCAGTGGCGCTTCCAGAAGAGCGGGGGTTGCAATCTGAACCCCTGAGGTTGAGGCGTTCTCTTCAACTTACGAGATTTTCTCACCAGCCTTCAGGAGGAGCTGGAGAGGAGTCTGGTACCGCTGTGTACACAAAGCTAGAAGCAGGGAGGGGTGAATGAGAATGAAGGGACAAGTAGCCATGCGCCACTTCACACCCCCAGGATGGCTGGAGTCAAAAAGATGGACCATAGCCAATGGGGTTGAAGATGTGGAGAAACTGGAACCTTCGAATATTGCTGGTGAGAATGGAAAACGGTGATGTCACTTTGGGAAACAGGTAGTTCTTCAAAGCATTAAACAGAGTTACCGTGTGACCCAGCAATTCCACTTCCATATATACACCCAAGATAACTGAAAACATATGTTCATAATAACAATATGTACATAAGTGGGCCAGGTGGGGTGGCTTCCACCTGTAATCCCAGCACTTTAGGAGACTGAGGCAGGTGGATCGCTTGAGGTCAGGAGTTCAAGACCAGCCTGGACAAAATGGTGAAACCTCGACTCTACCAAAATTACAAAAATTAGCAGGGCATGGTGGGGCACACCTGTAATCCCAGCTATTTGGGAGGCTGAGGTGGGAGGATCGCTTGAGCCTGGGAGATTGGAGCTGTAGTGAGCCAAGACTATGCCATTGCACTTCAACCTAGGTAACAGAGTGAGACCCTGTCTCAAAAATAAAAATAAATGTATACAAACGTTCACAACAGCATTATTCGCAAACCAAAGAGCAGAAACAATCCAAGCGCCCATCAGCTAATGAATGGGCAATCAAAATGGGGTCTGTCCACACAATGAAGTATTATTCAACCATAAGAAGGCACTGCTGGCTGGGTGCAGTGGCTCACGCCTGTAATCCCAGCACTTTGGGAGGCCGAGGTGGACAGATGGTTTCAGCCCAGGAGTTCAAGACCAACCTTGGCAACACAGTGAAATCCCTTTCCTAACAAAAATACAAAAATTAGCCAGTGTTATAACCCAGTCTCAAAGTAAATAAATAAAAATGTAAAAATAAATTTTGGTTAAAAGGAAGCACTGATCCATGCTGCAACATGGATAAACCTTGAAAACGTGATGCTCAGTGAAAGACGCCAGACACCCAAGGCCATGTACTGTATGATTCCATTCATAGATGTCCAGGATAGGCAAGTCCACAGACATAGTGGTTGCCATAGATTAGTGGCTGTCAGGGGCTGGGGAAAGCAGGGAATGGGGGTGACTACTAACGGGTAGGAGTTTCTTTTGAGGTGATTAAATGTTCTGGAATCAGACAGTGGTGATGGTTGCACAACCTTGTGAATACTAAGAACCACTGACTATACATTTTAAAAGGATGAACTTTATGGTATGTGAATCGTAACTAGATTTGGAGTTTTTTTACTCTTTCTAGTGCTCCAAAGGAATGGTTTTTGGTTGGTTGGTTGGTTGGTTGGTTGGTTGGTTGAGACAGTGTCTTGCTCCATTGCCCAGGCTGGTGCGCAGGGGCATGATCACGGTTCATTGCAGCTTCAACCTCCTGGGCTCAAGCCATCCTCCCGCCTCACCCTCCTGAATAACTGGGACTATGGGCGCATGCCACCATACCCAACTAATTTTGGTATTTTTTGTAGAGATGGGGTTTTGCCGTGTTGCCCAGGCTGGTCTCAAACTCCTGAGCTCAAGCAGTCCACCCAGCTCAGCTTTCCAAAGTTCTGGGATGACAGGTGTGACCCATCGTGCCCAGCCTAACTCTGTTTTTAAATGGGGGCTGGAGGAATGCGTCAGCAGCATCCTCGTGGATGCTGGGACAGCCCCAAAGCAGCCCCTCAGGGACAGGGCAGGGCAGGCTGAGAGCCTGCTGGGTAGAGCTGATCGGGAAGAGGGAAGGAGGCTGGATGGGTTGGGAGCAGCTCCAGTGAGGCCAAAGGCTCCTGACACCTCGGTGAGAGGCGGTCACTGGGGATAAAAAGGGCTAGGACGGCCTTGCACCAACAGGGTGGACCAAAGACCTCCTCCCCTTTCTGACTCCAGCTTGTCCAAGCCTCTTTTGACTTCTCCCTTATTCTCTGGAACATTCTTGCCTGCCCTGCCTCTGTGCCTCACACTCACCCACGAAGCCAGACGGACTAACTGCTGCTGAGCTTTCCAGCTTCAGACACAATGCCCCTCCCACAGCACCAAAGAGAAACAAAGCCAGGTGTGAGTTAAAGCAGTGAAAACAGATGATATCCAAACAGTGGCCGAAAGGGCTGAGCTCCATCCTGATTTGTGCAGAGGGGACCGGGTGTTCCGAAGGCAGAGTGAGGGAGGGAAAAATGGGCTTAGTAGAGCCTAGAAGTGAAAAATCACAAAAGGTTGGTCGATGTGAATGTGACGAGGCCAGTGTCTTCAGGCTGGCAATGACTAAAGTCAGGATTCTAATTCCTACAGGGTCTGGGAATTGGAGGTGCCATCCTTCCTGATTACATTTCAAGAAATGGCTGTAAGTCCTGGAGAAAGACACTTCTGAGTTGCAGGAGATACAAATGCATCTCAAAGGGACAAAAAAAAAAGAGTTTATCATTAGCCCCTTTCAGTAAATGCTCTAAGAAAGGGAGACCAGGTCCTATGTCAGTTGCTGGACTGGCAGCCCTGGGCTTTCCTAGGCAGGCATCTCAAGGAGGCGCTGGCGTCATGCTGGAGTTCAGCTGTCTCTGAGTGCAGGTGTTTGGATGGAGTTGTTATGTGCCGAGAGTTCTGCAGTTCTTGCCAGGAAGCCTTTTCCTGATCCCTGACCCTGAGATGGTCCCAGTTCTAGGCTCCCCAAGCAGCCCATGTTTCCTATCGAAACTCATTACATTTGTTGCAAGCACTTATTTGTCTTCTCTGATAGAAAGATGCTTGTGGTTAGAAACTGTGTGTTCTGTTTGCTGCTCTGTGACCAGTCCCTTGCATGGGTTAATACTTAATAAATCACAAATGAGTGAATGAATGAATGAGTCTCAAGTCAGAAGCATCTAGGATAAGGAGGATTTAGCCAGGACAAATAGGGGAAATGGGGGGAAAGTGAAGACTCAAATAACATGGGTGCCTGTTACACCCTCCCTTGAAGCACTGGAGGGCTGGGGACAGGTACCATGGGCATCAGGTGATGGTTTGAGGGGCAGTGGGAGCTGTGGGTGTTTGTTTTGTGTTGTTTTGTTTTGTTTTGTTTTTTGAGAGAGTCTCGCTGTGTTGCCCAGGCTGGAGTACAGCGGGGCAATCTTGGCTCACTGCAATCTCCGTCTCCTGGGTTTAAGCAATTCTCCTGTCGCAACCTCCCGAGTGGTGTGATTGCAGCTCACTGTAGCCTCCGCCTCCTGGGTTTAAGCAATTCTCCTGCCTCAGCCTCCTGAGTAGCTGGGATTGCTGGCGTGTGCCACCACACCCAGCTAATTTTTGTATTTTTATTAGAGACAGGGTTTTGCCATGTTGGCCAGGCTGGTCTCGAACGCCTGACCTCAAGTGATCCACCAGCCTCCGCCCCCCAAAATGCTGGGATTACAGGCGTGAGCCACTGTGCCTGGTAGTGGAAGCTGTAGGTTTTTATGCCACGCTTGAACTTCTGTACCGTGGGCTGGGTTGCTCCACGCTGGCCTCTCCTTGGATGTAAGAACCAGAGAGGGGACCCCAAAACAACAGAAGTGGTTAATTCCGCAGGACACAGATGACAAGGTGCATCCCCCCTCCCTCCTTCTCCTGCTCTCACACTTGTTTCCCCCATCAGGCAATCAGTCACCAGAAGATTCAGGATTAGTGAAAGAATAAGCTGTTCAAGGGAACCTATCAGAATGACAGACGGACCTCAGTCATGGCTCAGAATCTGAGAGAACAGATCGTTGGGAAATTGAATAACCTGCACCGTGTACCGCCTCCTTCCTCCTGGGACAGGTGGTGGACAAGGACAGATGAAGGACATCCCCTTCCCGCTGTCCCTGGGTTTTAAGCCCTTTTGGCACAGAAAGCCTGTCCAAGTAATTAACAGAAGTAATTAGAGGTCAGATGGTCACAAATGGAAATCACTCAGTACCCAGCCACCGATGCCAAGGCTGGCGGTGCCAGGGAGGCGGGAGGGCTCAGAAAGGAGAGGGCAGCCTGACCAGACATGGTGATCCAACTAAGGGGCTTATTCCCCCGGCCTCTCACAGGAAAGGCAGGCTGTGAAGTCTGGGGTTTGCCTCTGTAACCAGCAGCCCGAGGTACAACAGGAATAGGCAACTGCTAAGAAAGGAAACACCACAAATGGCTCCTGCTGTTGCTACAGCCCTGGGTTCAGAACTGTGCCCCAGGGAAGATGAAGAAGAGGAATTTTTCTTTAATGAGCTCAGTATGAGTCTTGTAAATCCTTCCTTGGTCATATTTCTTACACATTATGTGTGGCTTTCACATCTTTGGAAAGGATAGGACATTTATGACCTACCCATCTACCCATTCACCCATCTATCTACCCACCCACTCATCCACCCACCCACCCATCCACAGGTCAGTCACCTACCCATCCATCCATTCATCCACGCATTCACCATCCACTTCACAAATATTAATCAGGCTCCTGCCAAGTTCAAGGCAGGTCTAGGCTCTGGGCATACAGAGTAAGCAAGGCAGGCATGGACTTTGCTCTTGAGGTTTATAATCTAGCAAGGGAAAACAGTATACAAGCAAGCAATCAAAACCCACGAAGCCCACACAGTCATGAATGCTGTAAAGACAAACAGGATGACAATGCATTAGAGGGTGTATTAGTCAGGGTTCTCCAGAGAAACAGAACCAATCGAATAGATAGGTAAATAGATGATGATGTTAGATGATTGATTGATAGATAGATAGATAGATAGATAGATAGATAGATGGATGGATGACAGGTGATAGACAATAGACAGATGATAGATAATAGATGATGGATGGATGGATGGATACATAGATAATAGATGATAGATGGATGGACAGATAGATAATAGATGATAGAATGATTATAGATAGATAAATGATAGATGACTGATGGATGGATGGATACAGAGAGAGAGAGAGATTTTTAGGAGAATTGGCTCATGGGAGTAAAGAGACTGAAGAGTCCCACAGTAGACTGCAGGCTGGAGCAGGCAAGCTGATACTGTGGCTCAGTCCAGGTTCAAAGGCCTGAGAACCTGAGGGTCACTGGTGCAAGTCCTGGAGTCCAAAGGCCAGAGACCTGGAGTTCTGATATCTAAGAGTAGGATAAGAAGGCATCCCAGCGGCCGGGCGCGGTGGCTCACACCTGTAATCCCAGCACTTTGGGAGGCCGAGGCAGGCAGATTATGAGGTCAGGAGATCGAGACCATCCTGGCTAACACGGTGAAACCTTGTCTCTACTAAAAAATACAAAAAATTAGCGGGGCGTGGTGATGGGCGCCTAGTCCCAGTAGTCCAAGTAGTCCCAGCTACTTGGGATGCTGAGGCAGGAGAATGGTGTGAACCCAGGAGGCGGAGCTTGCAGTGAGCCGAGATTGCGCCACTGCACTCTAGCCTGGGCGACAGAGCAAGAAGCCAGAGGGAGGAGTGAATTTGCCTTTTCTCTGCCTTTTTGTTACGTCCCAGCCCTCAATCAATCGGATGGTGGCTGCCCACACTGGCTGAGGGCTGGTCTTCCTTACTCAGCCCACCACTCGAATGCCAGTCTCTCTGGAAACACCCACAGGCACGCCCAGAAGTAATGCTTGACCAGCTACCAGGGTAGCCCTTCATCCAGCCAAGTTGACACCTAAAATTAACCATTACAGAGAGTGGCAACAAGTGAGGGTTTCTTCGGCAGGGATGGGCAGGGAAGGCCTCTCCAAGCCGAGACAGTGACCTGGAGGCCTAGAAGGAGCAAAGATCTCTGGGGAAAGCATCCCATGCAAGGGGATGTCCAGGTGCAAGGACCCTCTGGCTGAAGCAAACTAGGCCTGGCTCAGAAACCGAAGGAGGACTGAGGGGCTGAAGGACATGAGTGATGGGGACAGGGACAGGGCAGGCTGGCAAAGTCTGGGACCTCTCATGACAGCACTACAGAACCTAAGGGCCGGCTGGGTGGGCAGCGGGCCCAGCTCAGCTGCCCCCTAAATACTCAGGTAGAATGTGAATACTCTGATATTCGGCTTGAATATTTTGTTACTCTGCTATTCTAATACTTGGGTAACACTACTTCCAAATATTCTATTAGAACCACTTCAATCATTGTGGGTTTCTGAAAAGATCAACTGCAATCAACTCTAGCTTGGGCCCCAGCTTGGACTCTGCCATGCCTCCTCAACCCACCTTGGACTTACTTCCTTAAGGCAGGCCACACGGTATGGCCCTCTGCAGGTTAGGAGCTGCATCCGTGTTCCTCAGTTCATGCTCTAATCGAGGGTTCCTGTCTGCCAAGCCTGCATCAAGGCTTGGTATTTACTGAGGAGTGACATCCATTAGTCCTGACCTCATGGAGCTCACAGTCTAGGGCATCTCTGGGGACAGAGGATTCCATGGGGAGGAGGGGAGATGTCCCGTGGTGCCCCAGTCCCTGCGTTCCTCGCCGTTTCAGGCAGCAGCTCCTAAGGATGTGTGGAGTCCACGGCTTTCTGGTCACCAGCAGAAAGAACCCTGCAGTCTCCCTGGCGATCAGGAAGGAGCAGAGGTGCAGGCTCACAGCCATGCACTGTCCCACCTGAGCCTGCTCTGGAGTTAGGAAGCTGGCCGGCTGCTGTAGCTTCAGGATCTTCCCTGCCCCGGGAAACCTCATTTATTACATTGATTAACCTGTGTGGAGGAGGCTGATGAAAGGGAGGTTTTGATGTCCAGAGAAGAGACTGGAGCGATGGGGAAACTGGGGTGATAGGAGGAAATCTGGCCCTGAGGTTGGCCCAGGGAGTAGGCCTGACCTCGCGGAGGGGACACTGTCCCTGTTTCCGGGAGAAACACTGTGGTCCTGTGGGGTGAATACGAACCAAAAGGAAGCTCATTCTATGAGGGCACCTCCAGGGACTGGCAGTTTGGGATTAAACACCTGGGCAGGGGCCAGGTGCTATGGCTCACGCTTGTAATCCCAGCACGTTGGGAGGCCAAGGCAGGTGGATCACCTGAGGTCAAGAGTTTGAGAGCAGCCTGGCCCACATGGTGAAACCCTGTCTCTACTAAAAATATAAAAATTAGCCAGGTGTGATGGCGCATGCCTGTAATCCCAGCTTCTGGGGAGGCTGAGGCAGGAGAATCGCTTGAACCCGGGAGGCAGAGGTTGTAGTGAGCCGAGATTGTACCATTGCACTGCAGGCTGGGCAACAGAGCAAGACTCCGCCTCAAAAATAAATAAGTAAATAAATACCTGGGCAGGGTGGACAGTTTCAGGAAGGGGACCCCAAGAGGGCCGGTGGAGGCCATACTGCCCCAGGGCAAGGGTGAGCTCTCAGCAGATACCCTGCACACGAGTTAGGCTTGGCTTTAAGCCCAAGAGAGCTTCCCCGTCCCCAGAAGTCCTTAGTGCCCACGGGCTGGAGCATGGAGCATGGGAAGGTGCACTTTCACTGGGGTGAAATCTTGCGTTCAGGTGGTTGAATGACCAGGACAGCATAATTTGGACATTCATATGGCCTCATTTGTATGCCCAGGTGAGTGGACTCTGGGGCGTGTGGGTCACATGTGTAAAAGCCGCCTCTGACATTTATGCAGATTCTCAAGCACTGAAGTGCAGCTGGGTCATTAAGCCAACAGCAGGGGGGCCTGGGGACTAATTATGAAACAGTACAAATGAGAACTAAGGTCTTCCGGCTGCTGGCTGTCCGTTCTGTTATCTGATGCTGGGAATTGGGCTCTGAGGCTAGGGTCCTCTTGCCACTGCATCCTCTTCCATCCACCTGTGAATCCTCAAGGAGGCACCACCAGGATTCTGGAGGAGGAGAGAAGGGAACCCACGTTTGCAGGGAAGTCCCTCTCATTACCTCACTGTGCTCTCACTGACTGCCAAGCAATCAGTGTGACTGTTTACCAGAGGAGGACCTGTGGCCCTAAGAGAATCCATAGCATGTCCAAGGCCACTCGGCTGTGAGGATAGAGGGGACGCTCCACTGAAGGGCTCTGTAGGGACCAGTTAACAGGCGATTGCTTCCTGCTGTGATTATTCACAATCAGAGACTCAGACAGGGATGAGAGCTCTGTGCTGAGTGTCAAACTCTGAGAGAATGATTCTCGGAAAACCAACTCCCAGCTTGGGTTCCAGTGGAACTACAGAGAGCAAATGAGTTCATGACTACTGGTCCTGAATGTGGGTATAAAGTTTTACCCTAAAAGTACCTTGTATTTTTTTCCAGCCAAAATATAATAACTCATTTGCACCCTGGAAAGTTATGTTTATTAAAAAAAAAATAGATTGCATTTGCAAACAGTAGAGAACACTGCTCCTTTTTATTAAAAAAAAAAAATCTTTTCCATGAAAAACAATGGAAAGTTTGCATGTGTGTTTATTGGTCTGGGGACTTAAAGAACAAAAAGATACCTTGTGGATTGCGGGCAAATGAAACCCACAGACGTTTGCTTTGGGAAGGTTTCACCATACAGGTGTTTGAATAGACCACTTTGCAAATAATAAATTACTTAACACTCAAGGCCGCTAGAGGCCACTAAAAAGGAGTTTATGGCCAAGGCACAGGGCTGGTGGCTGGCTCTGAGCGGCAGCAGGATATTAATGAGACTCAGAGCCTGGATGTGCTCTGGGTCCAGTTAAATGTAACAGAGTTGGAAAACCACCTGCCCCCAGCTAGTGACTGCACCTAAGATTGGTGCCTGTCACTTTGAGCATCTGAGCCTGTAGGGACACTGGGGAGGAGAGGGAGGGTGAAAGGAGGCAGTGGTAACAGCAGCATGGATGTTCCATGCAAACCCTTGTCTGTCACCAGGGAAAGCAGTCTGCGCACATGCATTTCTTAGCCCCTCTTCCAGGATAAAGCCTTGTTTGGACCAGCATTGCAAGGTTGAAGTGTTACTGCATCCTGGGGCCAGAGCCAGGGCGTGTGGCCACCCCCTTGGTCCCTGCTGTGGTACCCAGAGTCACCTGGAACATCTGTGAAGCCAGGACAAGAGTGCAAATGCCCTCCAGATGCTGATATCTAAATATTTACACGTCACAAATACACATAAACTGCAAAAAAAAAATGTTCTGGCCAGGCGCGGTGGCTCACGCCTGTAATCCCAGCACTTTTGGGAGGCCGAGGCGGGCGGATCACGAGGTCAGCAGATTGAGACTATCGTGGCTAACACAGTGAAACCCCGTCTCTACTAAAAATACAAAAAAATTAGCCAGGCGTGGTGGCAGGCACCTGTAGTCCCAGCTACTCTCAAGGCTGAGGCAGGAGAATGGTGTGAACCCGGGAGGCGGAGCTTGCAGTGAGCCAAGGAGTGAGCCACTGCACTCCTGCCTGGGTGACAGAGTGAGACTCTGTCTCAAAAAATAAAAATAAATTTTAAAAAAATGTTCTATCCAGTTGCCTTGACAAAAGTACCTTTTTTTTTTTTTTTTTTTTTTTTCACTCTTGTTGCCTAGCCTGGTGTGCAATGGTGCTATCTTGGCTCACAGCAACCTCTGCCTCCCAGGTTCAAGTGATTCTCTTGCCTTAGCCTCCCAAGTAGCTGGGATCATAGGCATGCACCACCACGCCCAGCAAATTTTGTATTTTTAGTAGAGATGGGGTTTCTCCATGTTGGTCAAGCTGGTCTCAAACTCCTGATCTCAGGTGATTCGCCCACCTCGGCCTCTCAAAGTGCTGGGATTACAGACATGAGCCATCATGCCCGGCCAACGTAAGTAACTTCTTAATGACTTTGAAGACCAGGTTTAGATGGTAAATTATTAAATTATTGGAAATCTGCTGCAGAATACGGCATTGTGGGGACAGCCGAGCTGATTGGAAACTGCTCCCTTTCTCTTCCCACCCCCAGCTCCATCCTGCACCTTAGGGGTCTATGCACACCTGTGTGGACATCCCACCCTCACATCCAACCTCTATTCACATTCCCCGCCACCATCTTGTGTGGCCACTCAGCCTGCTCTAAAGCAGGGATGCTGGGAAGATGCCCACATCTAAGCTTGCAATCGTTTTTGCCAGAAATCGGGGGCCCCAAGTACCCAGAAAATGTTCTAGAAAGGGACATGTGTGGGTGGCCATGGATTCCTTCCTCCCTAGGGAAGAGCACAGTTGGAGGACTGGAGCAGGGCCCCCTAAAGCCTGGAGGAGGACTGGAGCCAGGCCCCCTAAAGCCTGGAGGAGGACTGGAGCCAGGCCCCCTAAAGCACTGGACCCAAGATAGCGCCCCTCTTGCCCAGGTCCAAGGGCTGTACTAGTGGTATCCGCTGTCATCATAGCATTCATTACTGATGAATTTGATTGTGATGTTGGAATCCTCTAGTCATAAGGTCTTGAGAGCAAGACAATAAGACATTTTGGTGGTTTTGACTCTTCACTGGGGGGATCTGAGATGTTGGATTTGAGGCTTGGAATAAAGTCATCTTGGGTGCATATGGCAACTGCAGGCTGCTTTTCCAGAAGCTCAGCATGCAGCCTCAAGAAACATGTCCCTCCACGCTGCTCTTGCCAGGCCTGCACCTGCTGACCTAAGAAGGGAATGCAGGTGGCTAAGAGAGGCAGTGCATGCAGGGGTCAGAGCACCTGTGGCCAAATCCCACTCTGTCAGTGACAGACTGCATCCCCCCGGCAAGTTACTCCCAGACCCAAACCAGCTCTCTCAATGGCAAAATGGAAATGATGGAATCGTAAAGACTAGGTAGTAATGGTACCTGCCTCATACAATTTGAGTGGTTTATAGGAGGAAATCCGCATAAAGGCTTGGTCCAGCATCTCATACAGAGAATGCCTCTAATACACATGAACTATGAGCAGAACCAAGAGCACAGGCTTTGGAGTCCAATAGCCACAAGTCTTTTCGGGCTCAGTTGCTTCCTGTAATCTACCTACTTTCTCTGAGCCTCAGTTTCCTTATCTACAAAACTGGGATGATAGTGGTTCTTACCTGGAGTTGTAAGGATGTGTATATAGACCTCAGGTTTGTGGGGTAGCTAGTGTGGCAAACCATTTGCTTGCTCTTTCAACCAATACCTATGCTGGCTGTCCCACTGCTAAGTGCCGGGTATNCTCCGCCTCCTGGGTTCAAGCAATTCTCCTGCCTCAGCCTCCTGAGGAGCTGGGATTACAGGCATGAGCCACCACACCCAGCTAATTTTTGTATTTTTACTAGAGATGGGGTTTCACCATGTTGGCCAGGATGGTCTCAATCTCCTGACCTCATGATCCGCCTGCCTCAGCCTCCCGAAGTGCTGGGATTACAGGCGTGAGCCACCACACCCGACCATGCTGGGCATGGTTCTAAATGCTGGGCACATGAGCTGCCCAAGTCTCTGCCCTTGGGGAGTTCAAGTTCTAGTCCAGGACGGAAAACAATAAACATGTGCACACACACATAGATCAGATCGCGGTATGAGCTGTGCAGAAAATAATACAGGGTGGTGTGATAAGGCTGACACTGAGGAAGTGATGTTTGAGCGGAGACCCAAATGACACCTTTGGAGATGTGGGAGACCCTAAACTGGTGTGTAGCCTTGTCGCTGTTAATAACGGCAATAACTTGAGGCCCAATGGTGAGTCAGAGAGCTCTAAATCATTGCCTATTGTTTGTGCAGTGTCACGTCTCAAAAGGCATTTCCCCAGTTGAGCTGTGGCTCCTGGTCAGTTTATTTTCTTGGGCCTGACTGCACATCCTCCCCACTCCCAGGTCCCCCGTGTTCTCAATGTTTTATAAAAATGTTATATGCAGGCAGTAAAGGACCGTTTTAACTGGACATCTTTTAAAGCTCCTCTTCTTCCCAAGAATCACGTTCACTCCAAAATTCTTTGGTACAGCCAGCAGAAATGACTGCCCCTGCCCTGCTCACTTGTTTATTCCGTGAAGGAACCCTGGCCCCTATGCCACGCAGGGTTTGTGCCTTCTAAGGAAACAACTGAACCTGCTGACCAGCATGAATCACCTGAGGCAGACAGAAGGAATAAAGCAGACTCATTAAATGGGAATTCATCCACTAGAACCTACTAGAACAAGGGTCTAGTGCTATTTCCCCAGCTTAGGGTACCATGTCCCCAGGACTCTTGGAGGTACATATTATGACCTTGGCGGGGGCCAAAACCCAGTTGGGTTCAGGCCTTTAAGTCTCAGTAGTGGTGCTCCTGGGGTAGGGAGCAGGCCACGGCAGCAATTCCAACCCCATGTAGGTCTCAGCTGAATGTGTGGCCAGGCTGGGGAGGTGCTGACTTTAGATTGTGTGTCTTGCATCTAAAACTCCCAGGGGGAGCAGTGTGTGCACCAAGGGTCACAGAACATAGATGGGGCTCTCACAGGAGCTGAGGTTACCATGGAGTTCTGGAAGATGCCACTCACTTCTCTGCTGGCCCAGGGTCTCTGTGAGAAGGTAGCCCTCCTGAGTCAGGGGTCTCTTCCACTGGAGACTGCAATGCTGGGGAGCAGAGGGGTGACCCAGAGTCTCCTCTAGGCCGAAGGGCAGAAGAGTGGAGAAAGAGAGTGGGAGAGTAGGCAAGAAGGGAGGAGGTTAGGAGGCGGGAGAAGGGGGAAGCAGGACTCAGCCCAAAAGCCACCCAATCATAGGCCTTCTACGATGTGATGGTTAATTTTGTGTCAACCTGACTGGGCCATGGGGTGCCCAGATATTTGGTTAAACTATTTCCAAGTGTGTCTGTGTGTTTTTGGATGGGATTAACATTTGAACAGGTGGACTGAGTAAAGCAGATCTCATCTAATCCAATAAGGGCCTGAATACAACAAAAAGGTGGAGGAAGGAAGAATCCGCTGTTTTTCTACCTGACTGCTGAGCTGAGTCTTCTCCTGCCCTTGGCCCGGGACTACACCATCAGCTCTCCTGTCTCCAGCTCACCAACTGCAGATCACGGACTTCTCAGCCTCCATCATCTCCTGGGCCAATTCCTTACAATAAATCTCTTTGTCTGTCTGCTGTTGGTTCTGTTTCTCTGGAGAACCCTAACACACCCCACTGCCTCCGCTGGAGTGTCTTCTCCCAGTGACTCTCTGTCAACGGACCTTGTTTATTTCCTTCATGATACTTTACCTGCAATGGTAGTTTTGTTTCCCTGGTTTTGTGTGTGTGTGTGTGTGTGTGTGTGTGTGTGTTCTACCCATAAGAATGTAAAGCACAAGAGAGCAGGGAACCTGTGTTTCCTATCCAATGCATAGCCACAATGCCTGCACCAGTACCTGGCACTTAGCAAGCACTCAATAGCTATTTATGAGGGCAAAGATGGAAGGGAGCAATGGAGGAAAGAAACAGGAATATATGATAAGAAACAGGAATATATAATAGAGAAATGATTCTCAAAAATATCTCGAGAGTTGGTGTGAGCCCCTCATCCAAGTCTTAGCCCCCAGCCTCATCCAATGCTGCTAACACAAGCTATCTTGTATTAACGCACTGGGGCGTAAGACTTGTTTGTTTCGTATTGTCTCTGAACCAAAGTGCTGCATTCCACATCCTGGAAAACACTGCCTGTCATAGCCTGGGCACCAAAGCAATGTCACATACACCCTAAGGGCCACTGATGGGAGTTTTTCAGAGGCTAAGTCCCAGTGTTTTGTTTTGGTTTGTTTGTTTTTTTAACCATTTGGTTGATCCAATGCAACATGCTGTGTGGAATACTGGCCTCCAGGCAAGTTTACCCAAAGATCTGGAGATGATGAGTCCAGAACTGTGCCAACATAGAGAGTAGCTGGGAAGGGACTCAGGAAGCGGGTGATGGAGAACCACCTGTCTGTACTTCAGAAGGAAAAATGATGCTGAGCAGAGACCATCACAACGGTACAAAGCAACTAATTCTTCCTCTACAAGTCGCTACTGCTTAGGATAAAGATCAGGGTTTGAGTTATGTCAACTCAAAGTTTCCCCAACAAGCTTACCAAAATTAACAACAGACACCCTCTGGCCAGTTCTTAGCTTCTTCATGGGTCCATTTCAGCCACTATAACAGAATACCAGAGATTGAGTGGCTTACAAACAACAGATATTTATTTATTTCTCCCAGTTCTGGAGGCTGGAAGTCTGAGATCTGGGTGCCAGCATGGTTGGGTTCTGGTGAGGGCCTGCTTCTCAGCTCATGGGCGGCTGATTTCTTGCTGCATCCTCAAGTGTTGGAGGGGTGAAGGAGTTCTCTGGGGCCACCTTTCATGAGGGCACTAATCCCATCATTTGGGCCCCATCCTCATGACATCATCTAAACCTAATCACCTCCCCAAAGCCCCACCTCCAAATACCATCACATTGGGGATTAGGTTTCAACATATAAAATTTAGGGGGAAATAAACATTGTGTCTATTGCACACGAGTTTATTAGTTCTCAGTATAACATCCCAAGGTTGCTGAGGCCTATTATATAAAGATCAAAGTTCTCGCTCTTGTGGTGAATGACCCGAATTTGAATCTCCACTGTTTGAGCTGCTGTTTCTTGGAAGGAAGGCAGATGCTTCATGATCTCCCAGTACAGGTCAGAAAAAGAGTGGCGCAAAATTGTCTTTGCCATTGAAAAGCTACCAGTCTTCATATCTCCTGGGGGAGGCTTTTAGTCATCAGCTATGAAGCCCGACTGGGTCATCCTCTCCCCCAACACACACCTCAATCTGAGAGGCAGGTTATGCTCCAGGAATAATTCCCTCCATCCTTCCTGGGCTTCTCTGCTCTGTTGATTCTAAACTCTGAGATTGGTGGTCCCAGCAGGTGTACCCAAGGGCCAAGACACGGAACAGGCTCTGTTCCGTTCACGGACGGTGGCCAGTGCTTTTCCATTTGCAGCATTTCCCTCTCTTCTTGGAGAGAGCTTCTGGTTCGGTGCTGGAGAGTAAGAAACGGGAGGGAGGAGGTGGCTCACTCATCCTCGTCCTCGTCTTCATCCTCCGCATCTTTGTTGGGTGCACACCTCTGGAAGCACTGCACCACGGTGGCCAGGAAGAAGCTGGAGATGATGGCCGCAATGGACACAGCCACGCCGGAGAAGATGATGATGAAGAGGTCTGTGAGCGACAGGCTGAACCTACACTCGCTGAAGCTGGCCTCCGACAGCTCGCGCAGGGATATCCTCCTGCTCTCCATGGGCAGGGAGCACTGGATTTCATCAAGGCCTGAGAAAAGGCAGGCAGAGGAGAGAGGGGTTTAGACTGCAGCTCAAGGTTGCCTAAAAGTTGACAAGGCAGGTGCTTACAAAGCTAGCAATATGCAAGCATCCTCCCAAAAATAAAGGGGGGAAAAAGACTAATTTAAATGGAATTTAAACTATTTTAAAAAAGCCTTAGAGTGATCACCATGGGAAAAACTGGAACGTGCTGGTCTTCACTGACCTATTTTCAGGGTTTGTTTTTTTTTTTTGAGACGGAGTCTGGCTCTGTCGCCCAGGCTGGAGTGCGGTGGCGCGATCTCGCCTCACTGCAAGCTCTGCCTCCCAGGTTCACGCCATTCTCCCGTCTCAGCCTCCCGAGTAGCTGGGACTACAGGCACCTGCCGGCACGACCGGCTAATTTTTGGTATTTTTCGTAGAGACAGAGTTTTACCGTATTCGCAAGGATGGTCTCAATCTCCTGACCTTGTGATCTGCCCGCCTTGGCCTCCCAAAGTTCTGGGATTACAGGTGTGAGCCACCGCGCCCGGCCTCTTTCTGTTTTGTTTTGTTTTGCCTTGTTTTGTTTTTATGAGATGGAGCCTCTGTCGCCCAGGCCGGAGTGCAATGGCATGATCTCGGCTCACCTCAACCTCCACCTCCTGGGTTCAAGTGATTCTCCTGCCTCAGCCTCCCGAGTAGCTGGGATTACAGGCGTGCACCACCACACCTAATTTTAGTATTTTTAGTAAAGACAGCGTTTCACCATGTTGGCCAGGCTGGTCTTGAACTCCTGACCTCAGCTGATCCACCCACCTCAGCCTCCGAAAGTGCTGGAATTACAGGCCTGAGCCACCGCGCCCAGCCAGGTTTAGTACTCTTTTGATTTTGAATTACTCAGTGCGGGGATGGAAGGGCACCATTATCTGTTTCAGGTTTAGGACCTCTGTAGACCCTAATCCAGACCCGGCTAGTAGCAGGGAGTGGAGGTTGGGGCAGATACCGTGGGATGGGTCAGTGCCAATTAGTGGATGGACCCTCCACTTGGTAGTGCTATTTTCCAAGTTAGATACTGTCCTCCTTTTCACTGTCCTCTGAGTGGAAGTGAAAGGAGAGTTAGCATGGCATTGTGGGAACCCCACAACCCTGAAAGGATTTTCCCTTGACAGGGGTGGAGAACATAAGGATGTATCTGAAGGTGGCCTTCAAATAGTACTTGGTACTTGGAAGCTTGGAGGAAGCTTCCATGTGCTTAGGAGTCACCTAAAGACTGTTAAAATGCAGGTTCCGAGGCACCACCCATGGGGAATCTGATTCAGTAGGTCTGGGGTGGGGCCCCAAACTCTGTATGTTTAATAAGCTTTTTTTTTTTTTTTTTTTTTTTTTTTGAGACGGAGTCTCGCTCTGTCGCCCAGGCTGGAGTGCAGTGGCGCGATCTCGGCTCACTGCAAGCTCCGCCTCCCGGGCTTACGCCATTCTCCTGCCTCAGCCTCCCGAGTAGCTGGGACCACAGGCGCCCGCCACCTCGCCCGGCTAGTTTTTTGTATTTTTTAGTAGAGACGGGGTTTCACCGTGTTTGCCAGGATGGTCTCGATCTCCTGACCTCGTGATCCGCCTGTCTCGGCCTCCCAAAGTGCTGGGATTACAGGCTTGAGCCACCGCGCCCGGCCTAATAAGCATTTTTAATAACCAGGTGTTTCTGATGCTGTGTGAATCCTGAGGCCCACTTCAAGAAGCATTATTTTCTAGTTGTCAAGAGGAGGATGGGAAGGGATTTGAGAACTTCTAGGACACTCACTTCCACTAGGACCAGAGAAGCCCTTTTTTTTTTTTTAATTTATGTACTCATTTATTTTTGAGACAGAGTCTTGCTCTGTTGCTCAGGCTGGAGTGCAGTGGCACGATCAGGGCTCACCACAACCTCCACCTCCTGGGTTCAAGTGATTCTTGTGCCTCAGCCTCCCGAGTAGCTGGGATCACAGGTGTGCGCCACCACAGCCAGCTAATTTTTGTATTGTTAGTAGAGATGAAGTTTCACCGTGTTGGCCAGGCTGGTCTCAAACTCCTGGCCTCAAGTGATCTGCCCACCTCGGCCTCCCAAAGTGCTGGAATGACAGGTGTGAGCCACCGCACCTGGCCTCAGAGGAGCCCTTCAAAACTGTGTTTTGTATGTTAGGATTGTCTTCCCAATTTCACTTGAAGAGTGTTTGACTAATTCATGAAGACGTTTCAAACCCTCCAGCCTAGAAAAAGACCACAAGTGAGTATGTGCTGAGCGAGAACTTTATAATTACTAACATATACACACTACACAGACCTTACCACAGGCCAGGCACTGCTCTAAGCATCTGGCTATATCGATTCATTTAATCCTTCCAACCACTCCATGGGGCTATGTTCCATTATCATCCCCATTTTACAGACGGGGGACAGGCTCAGAGTGGGAATGTAACTTGCCCAAAGCTGTACAGCTAGTAAGTGGCTGAGCCTGGATTACAAGTCAAGCTATCTGTCTCCAGAGACCTGGCCTGTAGCCACTATGTCTCCAAAAGGAAGAGAAAGGAGAAGAAAGCCAAGAAGAGAAGCGCCAGGGATGCAGGTGATGCAGACACAGGAAAGTGATGCTTTCTTGCCATGGCTGCTATCACATGACAGTGACAGAAGCTGCCAGTCAGCTGGTGGTGTCCTAGCATAATGGGCTTATAACATTCTAGAGACACCTCCCGAGGACGGTTCCCTTATCACTAAACTACCGCTTTTAGGGAATCCCACCGGCCACCACGTGCGGTAGAAGGCAGCTTTGAGAATGACAGACAGGTGGATTCTGTACCCTTCATCTACTCATATGAATCAAAAGGGAGACCTGCCTGAGAGGTGAGAAATTGGGCACCATGAGAGGTGGCTCTCCATATGCTCATTTATTCATTTAATAAGATGTACTGGCTGGGCGTGGAGGCTCATGCCTGTAATCTCAGCACTTTGGGAGGCCGAGGTGGATGGATCACTTAAGGTCAGGAGTTCGGGACCAGCCTGGCCAACGTGGTGAAACCCTGTTTCTACTAAAAAATACAAAAATTAGCTAGGCATGGTGGTGTGTGGCTGTAATTCCAGCTACTCAGGAGGCTGAGGGACGAGAATCACTTAAACCTGGGAGGCGGAGGTTGCAGTGAGCTGAGATCGCGCCACTGCACTCCAGCCTGGGTGACAGAGTGAGACTCCATCTCAAAAAAAAAAAGAAGTATTGAAGATGGGGTTTCACCATGTTGCCCAGGCTTGAACTTGTACTTTTCCTGGGCCAAGGGGTTGGTGATATACAAGGCAACTAAGTCCTCTACCCTCAGAGAGTGTAAATTCTAGTTCAACAAGATAGACATTGATTTATGCCGCCGATGTTTTTGAGTATTTGCCATGTACTAGGTCCTGGGGATACAGCAGGAAACAAAACAAAGCCTTCATGCAGCTTACATTTTAGACAATAAATGAATAGTTCAAGACATATGTAAAACGTGTAGGATGAAACAGCAGAGTAGAATGATAAAGTCTGGGACACATAATTGTCTTTAGAAGGGATGGTCAGGAGGTATTATTTCAGTTAAGGGTGAAAGGATGAGATGAACCAGCCATGAGAAGAACACTCTAGGCAGAGACAAGAAGCTGGGAAAGAGGCCGGGTGTGGTGGCTCATGTCTACAATCCCAGCACTCTGGGAGGCCAAGATGAGAGATTCACTTGAGCTCAGGAGTTCGAGACCAGCCTGGGCAACACAGCAAGACCCTGTCTCCACAAAAAATTTAAAATTTAGCCAGGTGTGGTGGTACACACCTGTAGTTCAAGCTACTCAGGAGGCTGAGGCAGGAGGATCATTTGAGCCTGGAAGACTGAGGCTATGATCACGCCACTGCACTCTAGCCCAGACAACACAGTGAGACTCTGTGTCAAAAAAAAAAAAAAAAATGTTAGGAAAGAGCTCAGCATTTGGGGAACACAATGTAGCCAGGGGTAGCTTAGTGAACATAGGATAATTTAGCATTAGCTTAGGTGAGAAACATAGCATGTGTTGAGATGAAGCCCCTGATGGTTAAGGTCTCTGAATAAATATTGTGAACAGAGCACCCCTCCCCATCCCCATTACCAGCCCTCCTTGGACATGAACCAAAGAAATAGCTTATGTGGTACAGAGCTGCTGAAGACTGTTTGTTACCAAGCATAATCATCCTGACTGATACACAATACAAGCTATGTTCAAATTCAAATGATGACCATGATTTTACAAACCTCAGTAATAAGAGAATGAATGGTATTAGAATGCATAAAGAGCTCAGATCTTTTGTTTCTGATCTGGAAGAGGAGAGAAAAATAAAGTAGTAGTAACTAATGGTCATGTTGCACTTACTATGTGCAGATCTTGTTCTAATCGCTACACACGTTTTTACTCACAACAATCTTATGAGGTTAAGTACTGTTATTATGCCCATTTCATGAATGAGAAAACTGAGAGCATTTGCATAGCTTGACTTTGGCAATACAGCTTCACAGTGATGAAGCCAGGATTTGAACTCAGCCATTTGGCTGTGGAAGCTTACTTTTATCCTCTGATTAACAAGGTGCCCTTTTCCCAGTGAGAATAGCCAGAGAGATGCAAGGACGCCATGTTGACATGAAGCTCAACTGCCTTCAGCCACTGCGTGCCTCTGGCTTCGTTCAACTCTCAGGAAAACCTTCACCTACTCTCTTTTTTAGTGCTTCCAGGTTTCAAAAAGCTGACCCTTAACCCATTTCCAGCATCATGTGAAAATTGAAATGATGTCTTCACACCTCGCTAATTAGCAGGCCTCTGTCCTGCAAAAAGCAACCCTGCTAATTACACAGCAAGCCTGCAACCACCCTGGGGGGTTTTGTGTGTCTTTTCTTCTCCATCTCAGAAACTGAAGATGGAGGAATAGTGTCTGAGCATCCTCCTTCCTTCTGTCCTGCGCCATCTTTTATGTAGTCTACAGCCAACCCATCAATGCTTCTGTCCCATGGGAACCATTGCCTAGCAACAAGACTCTGCCATTCCCTTCTTTGCCGGAATCAGTGTCTGCTTTATATACCCAAGGAATTAGCTGGACCAGAGCTCTGCAGGCCTCCTAAATTTACACTTGATTACTGTTTTTGACTGGTTATTTTTCTTAAAGAGGCCAAACTTCTGCCTACTTCTGAGAATTTTAAATGTATTTGAATAAAACAGGAGAGATTTATCTTTTCAAAAATAAAAATAAAAACAGGAGCACTTTAAAACAAAGTTATACTGGGCTTTTTTTTTTTTTTTTTTTTTTGCAGACACTGATGTCTTCAATGAAAAAATGGAAAAATAGCAATCAACCTGCCTCCTAACAGCCCACCCCAGCCAAAAACGTTACGAAAATAAATAAGATGGACACCAACAGACTGTGTGAAGCACAGACAGTTTCCAAAGCCAGCAGATTATTTGCAGCCTCCAAACAAGTGACAGATCATTATTTAGCTGGAGAAATTTTCTAGAAATCCTCATCTTCAGGAAGCGGTATCAACCGGAAAACAACCACAACCCAACAACGTAATCCCACAGCACCTGCCGTTTAAATCCAACCTTTGCAAACCACGACTTCCCAAGTCAGTTCTGGTGCCTTGAGACTCATCTTGGCATCTTTGCAAAGTGACAGTTTTAGAAAATGTCATCTCACATTTCTGTGTGGCTAGAAGAAATGGACTTGTTTGGAAAATGGTGCACACAAGCCCACCAGGGTGGGGACTTTGGAACGGCAGTGCTTAGTGGAGCTTTCATAATAAGATCCACTGACTTGATGAGCTTTCATAGCTCACAAAGGGCA
Source organism: Theropithecus gelada (assembly GCF_003255815.1). Classification (NCBI taxonomy): domain Eukaryota; kingdom Metazoa; phylum Chordata; class Mammalia; order Primates; family Cercopithecidae; genus Theropithecus; species Theropithecus gelada. The sequence goes on from NC_037668.1 coordinate 41,715,546, forward strand.
GAGAAATACGAAGAGTTGGACAAAGAGAGTCTGCCAGGCAGACAGAGCCCAGCACAAGGCTGAGGGGGGTATTGCTACAAAAGCTGTCTACAAAGGCTGTGAAGCCAACAGCACAACTCTGGACTTGGCATAGGCAGATTCCAGGGTCCCGTCTTCTCCCCTAGCGGACCCTTGTTTAGACCAAGGTTTCTCAACTTAGCCATTACTGACATTTGGGACAGGATCATTTTTTGACATAGGGCCTGTCCTGTGTCCTGTAGAATGTTTAGCAGCATCCCTGCTGGCCTCCACCCACCAGACGCCAACGGCACACCCCACCCAGTGTGACAATCAAAACTGTCTCCAGTCCGGGTGCAGTGGCTCATGCCTGTAATCCCAGTACTTTGGGAGGCCGAGGCGAGTGGATTACCTGAGGTCAGGAGTTCGAGACCACCCTGGCCAACATGGCGAAACCCTGTCTGTACTAAAAATACAAAAATTAGCTGGGCATGGTGGCACATGCCTGTAATCCCAACTACCTGGGAGGCTGAGGCAGGAGAATTGCTTGAACCCAGGAGATGGAGGCTGCAGTGAGCTGAGATCATACCACTGCACTCCAGTCTGGATAACAAGAGCGAAACTCCGTCTCAAAAAAAAAAACTGTCTCCAGACACTGCTATATGTCTCCTGGATTGGGAAGGACAAAGTCACCTCAGTTGAGGATCACTGCTTTAGACTGAAATGCTCTACTAAGTATGCAGCTATTATGTAGACTTTTAAATTTTTTTAAAAGATGGGGTCTCGCTATATGCCCAGTGATATGGTTTGGCTGCGTCCTTACCCACATCTCACCTTGAATTATAATAATCCCCAACTGTTACGGTGGAGATAATTGAATCATGGGGTTGGTAGGTTTCCCTCAGACTGTTCTCCTGGTAGTGAATAAGTCTCACTACCATGACATTTTTATAAGGGGAGTTCCCCTCTACCTGTGCTCTTGCCTGCCACCACGTAAGACATGAGTTTGCTCCTCATTCGTCTTCCACCATGATTGTGAGGCCTCCCCAGCCATGTGGAACTGTGAGTCCATTAAACCTCTTTCCTTTATAAATTACCCAGTCTCAGGTATGTCTTTATTAGCAGCATGATAACAGACTAATACACCCAGGCTGGTCTTGAACTGCTGTCCTCAAGCCATCCTCCCACCTCAGCTTCCCAAAGCTCTGAGATTAAAGGCGTGAGCCACCAGGCCCAGCCATTAGGTGGCTATCATGGACTAAACATTTAGATCCCCAAAATGCAGATATGGAAGCCCTAGCCCCCAGTGTGATGGTAGTTGGAGGTGAGGCCTCTGGGAGGCAGTGAGGGTTAGATGAGATTAGGTAATTAGGGTGTGGACATCCTGATGGGATTAGTGTTCTTCCTCCCCACCCCCGCAAAAGATGGACTCTCACTCTGGAGTGCAGTGGCACGATCTCGACTCACCACAACCTCTGCTTCCTGGGTTCAAGCGATTCTCCTGCCTCAGCCTCCCGAGTAGCTGGGATTACAGGTGTGCGCCACAAGGCCCCGTTAATTTTTTTTTGTAGTTTTAGTGGAGACGGGGTTTCACCATGTTGGCCAGACTGGTCTCAAACTCCTGACCTCAAATCATCCACCCACCTTGGCCTCCCAAAGTGCTGGGACTACAGATGTGAGACACCGCATCTGGCCAGGGATTAGTGTTCTTATGGGGTTTTTTGTTTTTGTTTTTGTTTTTTTTGAGATGGAGTCTCGCTCTGTCACCCAGGCTGGAGTAGAGTGGCTCACTGCAAGCTCCACCTCCCGGGTTGACGCCATTCTCCTGCCTCAGCCTCCAGAGTAGCTGGGACTACAGGCACCTGCCACCATGCCTGGCTAATTTTTTTTGTATTTTTTTAGTAGAGACGGGGTTTCACCATGTTAGCCAGGATAGTCTCGATCTCCTGACCTCGTGATCCGTCCGCCTCGGCCTCCCAAAGTGCTGGGATTACAGGCGTGAGCCACTGTACCCGGCTAATGCATTCTTATAAGAGACACCAGAGAGCTCTCCCAATCTGTCTCTGTCTCTTTCTTTCTCTCTCTCTCTCTCTCTCTCTCTCTGCCATGTGAGGACCCAGCAAGAAGGCGACCATCTGCAAGCCAGGAAGAGGGCCCTCTCCAGAGATGGAGAGGACCCTCTCCCAGCCCTGCTGATATCCTGATCTCAGACTTCCACCTTCCAGAACTGTGAGGAAAGAAATGCCTGCTTGTTAAGCCACCAATCTATGGTGTTTTCTTATGGCAGCCTGAGAAGACTAAGATAGTAACCTTCTAAGACAGACCTATTTTTAGTCAATAAATAGACATTTAGTTATTAAATGGCTTCCTTTAATTCATGCATTTAGCGAAACAGGTGAGGCTTCATGCTACATGCCATTCAGGATACAAAAGGAAGGAAGGGAGGATGGAAGGGAGGCAGGGAGAGAAGGAGGAAGAGAGAGAGACAGAGAGAGGTGGCCCTGGCCTCATGGAGCTTAGGTCTTACAGAAGAGGCATCAGGACACAGGCACAAAAGAGAACATTTAAAGTAGAAAGTGCAAAGCCCTGCCAGGCACAGCGGCTCACGCCTGTAATCCCAGCACTTTGGGAAGCCGAGGCTGGTGGATAGCCTGAACTCAGGAGTTCGAGACCACCCCGGGCAACATGGTGAAACCCCGTCTCTACTAAAAATACCAAAAAAACTAACCAGGTATGGTGGCACACGCCTCTAGTCCCAGCTGCTTGGGAGGCTGAGACAGGAGAATCTCTTGAGCTCCAGAGGCAAAGGTTGCAGTGAGCCGAGATCGCGCCACTGCACTCCAGCTTGGGCTACCAAGTAAGACTCTGTCTCAGAAAAAAGAAAAAAGAAAGTGCAAAGCCCCACAGGAGAGGTCAAGGGCAAGCCCAGAGGGGGCTTTGGGGGCTGGATCAGCAGGACAGTGGAAGGGTGGGCTGGCAGGCGGCATGTGGAGGTAAGGATGGGATCCCTGCAATGTTCCTGCTTGACCTTGGAATGTTCTTTTCCCGACCCGTCCCTTCAGCTGTCTAAGTTAAGAATAGCTAACGAAAGCCAATACTTCACAGCACCTGGTGTGTGCCTGGCACACTTGAAGCTTCACAGAACGTACTCGCCTTGTTTATTCCTCAGGCCAACCCGATCGGAAGGCCACTGCAAATATCCACATCTTACGGCTGACCAAACTGAGGCACAGAGAGGGCAAGTCACTTGCCCGGGGCCACGCAGCAGGGAAATACCAGAGCTGGGCCTGACCCCAGCTGGTCTGGCTCTGCAGCTTGGCCACTGCGTCGAGACCCAGGGCTGCACCAGCCTGGCCCAGCCCCTCCCAACAAGCCCCTTCAAGGCACAGTATCTTTTTAATTTTATTAATTAATTTATTTAATTTTGAGACGGAGTCTTGCTCTGTAGCCCAGGCTGGAGTGCCGTGGTGTGATCTTGGCTCACCGGGACCTCTGCCTCCCGAGCTCAGGCAATTCTCCTGCCTCAGCCTCCCGAGTAACTGGGATTACAGGTGCACGCCACCACCCCCAGCTAATTTTTGTATTTTTAGTAGAGATGGGGTTTCACCATATTGGCCAGGCTGGTCTCGAACTCCTGACCTCAGGTGATCCACCTGCCTCGGCCTCCCAAAGTGCTGGGTGAAGCCACAGGGCATCCAGGGAGCACAGTTTCTGGAAACCCTTGTCAGAAGGGCTTCCTGGATGCCCCGAAAAACAGAATGGAGAGATGCTGCCCATGTTAGGGTTAGGACGGACCCCAGGCTGGGCCACTGTACCTCCTGGTGCCTGTGTGACCCTGGGCCAGGCCTAGCCACCCTGAGTGCCACCTGGAGGTGACACTGTGAACATGAAACAAGGGAATATCTGAAAAGCTCTCACCACAGTACCTGGCCACACACGTACTCAAGAACCCTGTGGTTAGCATTGTTCAGATTTTTGAGGTTGCAGACTGAGCCTGCATCTGACTCCAGATATATGAGGAGGGTGCCCATGTTAGGGTGCTCCAGAGAAACAGAACCAACAGGGAGGAGAGGAGCAGGGAGTGGAGGAGCAGGGAGGAGTGCGGAGGCGAGGGGAGGAGGGGAGAAGGAGCGAGCACGCGTGTGCGTGTGCGCGCGCGTGTGTGTGTGTAGAGAGATTTATTATAAGTACCTCTAGTCATTCCTCTGCTCAACCACCCTCAGTGGCTCCCCATCTCTCTTAAAATGAAATCCACAGTCCGTATCATCCCTGCTAAACCCCTCCACTCTGCCTTGCTTGCCGTTCCTCAAACACCCCGGCAGAGGCCGTGCCCTCGCGGCCTCTGCACCTGCCTGCTCTGCCTGGCTCACTCCTTCCCTTTCTTCAGGCGACTCTAGGCGGTCACCTTCTCAAAGAGGCCTCCCTGCCTCCATTCAAAGCAGGTGCTCTCCCCACCTCATCATCCTCCATCTCCCCCTTCCTTCTTTAGTTTTCTCTGCGCAGGTATTTATTTTCTGCCTCCCTGCTCCTCCCCCACCCCCAGGTCGGCTATGTGAGGTCCAGCATTTTGTTTTGTTCCCTGCTGTATACCTAGGACTAGAACTTGTAAATGATATTTTTGAATCAACCTATGAATAAAGACAGGATCAGAGAACATGGCTTAGATGCGTGGCCACAAAGGAGTTCTGAAGCCAGCTCCCCTATCAGACAGGTGGATCCCCAGTGGCCGATGGTGCTGGACCGGCACAGGCCCCTGCCTTCCAGGAGAAAAGTTCTTTTCCCCAAATTCACCAGCAGGTAACTTGCAACTCTCTGGAGGAGAGAGAAGCTGTGTATGTTTTCATGCTTTCCTCTCTTGGGAGGCGGAAATTCTCATTGATCTTTGGAAACAGAGTGGAGATGCATCAGCCAGCCTCTCCTGCAGCCTCACCATATGCCAGATATTCTTCTAAGCACCCTGCATTGCCTGCACGCCTTTCGTCTACAGAACAAATTCTGCGGCTGGTCCTGGGATGATCCTGGTTTGCAGATAAGCAAACTGAACAGTTATGTTACCTGCTTGAGGTTATCCAGCTAAGATAACTGGAAGAGCCACGATCTAGAATCAGGTGATCTCACCCTAGTGCCTATGCAGTCAGCCAGTACCCTTTCCTGTTGCCTTAAGAATGCTTGCACAGGCGGGGCGCAGTGGCTCACACCTGTAATCCCAGCACTTTGGGAGGCTGAGGCAGGCGGATCACTTGAGGTCGGGAGTTCAAGACCAGCCTGACCAACATACAGAAACCCCGTCTCTACCAAAAATACAAAATTAGCCAGGCATGATGGCGCATGCCTGTAATCCCAACTACTCAGGTGGCTGAGACAGGAGAATCGCTTGAACCCAAGAGGCAGGGGTTGTGATGAGCCGAGATCGCGCCATTGTACTCCAGCCTAGGCAACAAAAGCAAAACCTCGTCTTAAAAAAAGAAGAAGAAGAAGAAGAAGAAGAAGAAGAAGAAGAAGAAGAAGAAGAAGAAGAAGAAGAAGAAGAAGAATGCTTGCACAAGTTATTGCCAGGACACTAAGACCCAGAGGGTCCTATAATGATGCCAAAGCTGCACAATGTCTTGTCAACCTGGTTTGGGGCCCATGCTACCTCCATTGGTGGCCTGAGCCTGGAGTACTCAGGGCAAAGAGCACTAAAAGGTCATTCTAGGAGGGTTGAATGCTGTGTTTGTTTTTTGGGCTGCTGTTACAAATTACCACAAACTGAGGGGCTTAAAACAAATTTATTATCTCATAGTTTTAGAGGCCAGGATTCTGAAATCAAGGTGTCAGCCAGGCTGGGCTCCCTCCGAAGGCTCTGGGGAGAATCCTTCCTGGACTCCTCCAGCTTCTGGTGGTTCCTCTTTTTTTTTTGAGATGGAGTCTCGCTGTGTCCCCAGGCTGGAGTGCAGTTTGCCTCCCAGGTTCAAGAGATTCTCCTGCCTCAGCCTCCCGAGTAGGTGGGATTACAGGTGCCCGCCACCACACCCAGCTAATTTTTGTATTTTTAGTAGAGATGGGGTTTCATCATGTTGGCCAGGCTGGTCTCAAACTCTTCTGGTGGTTCTTGACATCTTTTGGCTTATGCCTGCCTCTCCCTCTGTCTCCACACAGCCTCTGCTCCGAGTCTCCAATTTGCAAGTCTCCCTCTGCCTTTCTCTTACAAGGACATCTGCCACTGGATTTGGGACAGTCCTACCCTCAATCCAGGATGCCCTCATCTCCAGATCCTTCATGTAATTGCATTTGCAAAGACCCTTTTTCCAAACACAGGTCACATTCATAGGCGCCAAGGCTTAGGACTTGGACAAGCCTTTTCAGGGGATGCAGTTCAACCCACTATAGGTATCACATATTTCATAGCCACCTGTTGCCCCCTGGCTTCTCCCCCTTCATCTCTCCTGAGGCAAATCCCCAGCTTCTTTTGGGGCAATCACTTCTCACCCATTAAATATGTCTTGGTGCAGCTAGCTTCCTTCCTTCCTCCCTCCCTCCCTGCCTCCCTCCCTCCCTCCCTTCCATCTTTCTTTCTCTCTCTCTCTCTCTCTTTCTTTCTTTCTTTCTTCCTTTTTCTTTTTTTTGAGACAGGGTCTCATTCTATCACCCAGGCTGGAATGCAGCGGCATGGTCATGGCTCACTGCAACCTCCACCTCCTGGGTTCAACCAATCTTCCCACCTCAGCCTCTCAAGTAACTGGGGCTACAGGCATGTGCCACCACACCGGGCTAATTTTTATATTTTTAGTAGAGACGATTTCGCCATGTTGCCCAGGCTGGTCTTGAACTCCCAGACTCAAGTGATCCACCTGCCTCAACCTCCTAAAGTGCTGGGATTACAGGTGTGAGCCACTGCACCTAGCTTAACTTTCTTAAAATGTGGGGCCCTCTCCTGGCATAGAGGTTGGTACCCAACCCACACTGAGCCAGAGTCTGTCTGTCCCAGGACACTGAGTCTTGGGTGGATTGACTGAACAGAAGGCTGGAACCCGTTCAGTCCAGCCAGCAGCTCTGCCTGGAGAAACTGTCCATTCGTTCTGCGTTCTCCACCTGCAGAGCTACCCCATTCTCTTCTGAGCCTGCCTCTCCAGGCTTCTCTTCAGTTCTGTGAACTATCTGACATCCCTGCAACAAATTCCTTCCCTCCCTACATTAGACAGAGTTGGCTTCTGTTTACGCTCAAGACACCCAACCGATGGATTCTAGGACAATGGAATTCAGGAACGAATTGGGCTCCTGTCCTAACTGTCAGCCTTTGTCCCACAGCCACAGATCATTTAACTGGGTCCTGCTGTTCTATAAAACCACGTGCGTGGTGGCACGAGGGCTTCGGGAGGCAGCGGGAGTCATGCGGCTCTCACCTCCCCACAATGGGCAGGCTCAACTAGCGGGAAGTTGACCTACCTTTCGTCTTGTGATGGGTCTACCTCCAACCCACTGAAACCAAAGTGGGCTCCATCTCATTCTGGCCTAGGCAGAACAGGGTCCACAGCACCCTCCCCTTATAACCACGACTTCCTTCTCTTCCAGGGCACATTCAGAAGAGACAGGCATCTCCCTTGTGCAGGGCGGCTCGGTGGCCTGCCTGTCACCACCTGTCTGGACTCCCTCCCCTTGAGTGATGCCTTCTCCCCAGCAGCTGACACCTGAGCTGGAGAGGGTGAGGAGCTGCCATTCTCCAGAAATAGACAGTGACACAGCGGATGTTAGATTGAGATTAATCTCTTGCACCGGACCAGCCCCTTGCCAACAAACAGGCCTGCAGCCAGAGGATCTCTCAGGGCCTTTCCCCTCATCTGGCCCCCTGGGAACTGCGTAACTCAGATTAACAACAGGCTCTGGTAAGCACTTTTTGTCATTAAAAATATATTTTTGTTTTCCTAACTCCACTTATTAGGCAAAGCTCACATATATACTGAGACAATAAAAATAATCAAAGAGAAGGTAGAATTAAAAAAAAAACAGTTAACACTTGGCTTATACCTTTCTAGACTGTGTGTGTGTGTGTGTGTGTGTGTGTGTGGTGTGTGTATGTATGTACATAAAACTACCAAGTAGAAATATACTCCACCACTCTGTCGGATAACCATACTGGGAACGTCTTTCCATTCAACAAATATAATTATAAGATATCATTTTTAATGGCTGCAGGGTATTTTACTGTGTAGATGAGCCATGATTTACTCACCCAACCCCAGGATGTTTCCAGTTTTCTCTCTTAGAACTAATGCTGCTATGAACAGCCTTGTACACATTTTTTTTCTTTTTTCTGAGACGGAGTCCTGCTCTGTCACCTAGGCTGGAGTGCAGTGGTGGTGGGATCTCAGCTCACTGCAACCTCCGCCTCCTGGGTTCAAATAATTCTCCTGCCTCAGCTCCTGAGCAGCTGGAATTACCGGCACTTGCCACCATGCCTGGCTAATTTTTGTATATTTAGTAGAGACGGGGTTTTACCATGTTGGCCAGGCTGGTCTTGAACTCCTGACCTCGTGATCCGCCCGCCTCGGCCTCCCAAAGTGCTGGGATTACAGGCATGAGCCACCGCGCCTGGCTGAACACATTCTTAATTATTTCCCTAAGATACATTCCCACAAGTTGAAGGTTGTGGGTGAGTCCTTGAACTTGTGCCAACACTGGATTTTGTCACTCTTTCATCTTTATCAATCTGATAAGCCATGAAAGGGTATATTGTTGATTTGGTTTGCATTTATCTGATTATCAGGAGAGCTGAACGTTGTATTACGTGCTTACTGGAAACTTGGATGTGTCCTTCTGTGAACTGCCTGCCCAGGAGCTGTGACATGAGCTTTGCAAGTCTTCCCAAGGTGAGAGGCCGTCGTGCAAAGGGGGAATTGGAGAGAAATACAGTGGATCCAGCCCACCCAACCCCACCCATTTCCACAAACTTCAACTTGTGGGAATGTGTCTTGGGGAAATCATGAAGAATGTGGGCAAGGCTGTTCACAGCAGTATTGCTTCTAGGAGAGAAAACTGGAAACCTCCCGGGGCTGAGTAAATCGTGGCTCATCTACACAATAAAATATCCTGCAGCCATTACTGTAGCTACAACTTCAGGGAAGGCAGGTTCTTCCTCCCATGGCCTAGAGGAAGGACCAACATGGAAGGTTCTCCAGGGACCACTGGGCATTGGTCCCTCTGCTCTTGGCAAGAGCTTACTACTCCCTGTCACTCTCTTCTGCTTTCCCTCCCTGGTTAAGACAGCCCAGCCTATGCTGGTAGAATACCTTCCCCTGCCCTCCCTGCCAGCCTCCAGGAACTCCAATCCCAAAGGCCCAGGAAATAACAGCGGCTTTTTGGCCTTTCAGGCCACAGCCAGCCTTGGTTTCACAGTATCATAGAGGATCTGAAGCCATCTTTGGTATCTCTCACTTTCCCTCCCTCCCTACCCCTCTCCCTTATTTTACAGATGAGAGGCCCAGAGAACTTGGGCAATTTGTCTAAGGTCACTTGGAGTCTAGACTGGAACCCAGGTCTCCTGACTCCCTGTGTAGTGCTCTGCCCAGGCACCAGGTCCTTAATTCGCCCTGAGCATCTGGGGAAGCTGCACGTGCTACAGTTGCTGCTGCAGCTGCTTCAAGCCGCAGAAAAATGTTATTCGTAAGGGGGCAGCTGAGAGGGGACCGCAGGGCTTGCTCCTCTCCTGGGGACACGGGTGCCAGGAACACCAGCTCTAATTTCTGATAGTGCTGACCTGTGTTCTCCACCACCACTTTCATTAAATATCGACAGTGGCATAGGGCAAAAATTCCCAATTAAACTCCCGTCTCGCCTCCACCGCAGACACTTCGTCTGATTGAGTAATAAGCTGATTTTGCTAAGAGGAAGCTGCATCTGCAGCTTTGGGTCAAGGGTTCACCCTGGCTTGTCCTGGCTCCACAGAGTGTGTCCTGTAGAAGGGGCAGTGCAGTAACGGGGACCCTGCACCAGGGGTGTGACCTGTGTCTGAATGCTACACGCTAGCCTGAGTCCCACCCCTCATCTTAAAACCCTGACATCAGTCACACACATAAGCGAGGAAAACCGACTGACCGTTTATGTGATTTTTGTAATCTGTCCTTCCTCTGGTAAGAAACGAGCAGAGGATGATCACAGAATTTTCTTTGTTTGTTTTTAAAACAGAGTCTCGCTCTGTCACCCAGGCTGGCATGCACTGGTACAACCTTGGCTCACCATAACCTCTGCCTCTCGGGTTAAAGTGATTCTCCTGCCTCGGCCTCCTGAGTAGCTGGAATTACAGGCACCTGCCACCATGCCTGGCTAATTTTTGTATTTTTAGTAGAGACGGGGTTTCACCATGTTGGCCAGGCTGGTCTTGAACTCCTGACCTCAAGTGATCTGCCTGCCTCGACCTCCTAAAGTGCTGGGATTACAGGCATGAGCCACTGTGCCCGGCCTTATAGATAATTATACTCTTGAGAAGGAAGCAAGAGTTTCCACTATTCTCACTGATGTCACCATCACCCCTGTCATCTCGATCATCCCTGCCACTGCTGCTCCCATCACCTCCCCACGTCCACCCCTACCCCCACCTGCTCCATCATCCAAAATAAACACTTCCTAAGAGTTGAGCCCTAGGCTGAGTACTAAGGAACTAACCTGTGTCTGGTGACTACAGATGATCTGGTTAGAGAGAACCTTCTGGTTAGGCAGTGTGAGGAAATCCAGGAATGGTCCATGAGTCTCGTACCTCCCATAGGCTGTCATGGTGCTCAGAGCTCCACACGGCCTCTGGATGGTCAGGCACCCACTGTGGCTCCCTCTCAGGCCTGCCCTTCTAAAGTCTCCATTGTCCCAAGTTCATCTGTAATGGTGGGCTCACCGGCACGCTGGAAGCAGAGATGTGTTGTGTGTCTCAGGATATGCAGAGGTGTGTGTCCCCTCCCATGACACTGTCAAGCAGGCATCCTAATGGGAAGTAACATTTCTAGAAACTCCTGCTATTTATCAGGAACTACAATGAGTACTTCCCAATTACCATTTAACCCCTTTGCCCAACAACCCTTCAGGGCATTGGTTCTCCGCTGGGGGTGATCTTGCCCATCAGGGGGATTTGTCGATGTCTGGAGACATTTTTGGTTGTCACCCTGGGTGGGGCACCAGTAGCACGTGGAAGGTGGAAGACAAGGATGCCATGGAACATCCCATACTGCACAAGACAGCACCCACAACACAGAAGTAGCCAGCCTCACTCACACAGCAGCTGTGCTGAGTGTGAGATGCCCTGCCTTGGGGTATTTTTAAAATCCAGTTCAAAAATTTTTATTTTTCATTTTTTAGACAGGGTCTTACTCTGTCGCCCAGGCTGGAGTGCAGTGGCATAATCTCAGCTCACTGCAGCCTCGACCTCTTGGGCTCAGGCGATCCTCCCACCTCAGCCTCCTGAGTGACTGGGATGACAGTCATGTGTGACCCCACTCCTGGCTAATTTTTTGTATTTATTTGTAGAGATAGGGTTTAGCCATGTTGCCCAGGTTGGCCAAAACAAATTTTTTTTTTTTTTTTTTTGAGACAGTCTTGCTCTGTCGCCCAGGCTGGAGTGCAGTGGTACAATCTCGGCTCACTGCAAGCTCCGCCTCCCGGGTTCACGCCATTCTCCTGCCTCAGCCTCAAGAGTAGCTGGGACTACAGGCGCCTGCCACCACGCCTGGCTAATTTTTTGTATTTTTAGTAGAGACAGGGTTTCACCGTGTTAACCAGGATGGTCTCGATCTCCTGACCTCGTGAACTGCCCTCCTCAGCCTCTCAAAGTGCTGGGATTATAGGCATGAGCCACCATGCCTGGGCCCCAAAATAATTTTAATTGTGGTAAAATTTATAACACAACAATGTGAAGGTAGCTTCATGCTAGAGAAACAAACTGTCCACTTGAAAATGGCTAAGATGATATATTTAAATCTTAGCTATTTTCTTTTTTTTTTTTTTTTTAGACGGAGTCTCGCTCTGTCACTCAGGCTGGAGTGCAGTGGTGACATCTCGGCTCACTGCAACCTCTGCCTCCCAGGTTCAAGTGATTCTCCTGCCTCAGCCTCCAGAGTAGCTGAGATTACAGGTGTGTGCCACCATGCCCAGCTAATTTTTGTATTTTTAGCAGAGACGGGGTTTCATCATGCTGGCCAGGCTGGTCTCGAACTCCTGACCTCAGGTGATCCACCCGCCTCAGCCTCCTAAAGTGCTGGGATTACAGGCGTGAGCCCCAGCGCCCAGCCAAATCTTAGCCATTTTCAGGTGGAGAGTTTCTCTAAGGTTGTTAACATTCACGTCGTTGTGCGATCATCACCACCATCCACCTCCAGAACTCCTTCCATCTTCCCAAACTGAAAGTCTGTCCACATTAAACACTAACTCCCCATTCCCCCTCCTCCCAGGCACAGGCAAATATTATTCTACTTTCTCTTCTATGAGTTTGACTATTCTAGGTACTGCATAGAAGTGAAATCATACAATATTTGTCCTTTTGTGATTAATTTCACGTAGAATAATGTCCTCAAGGTTCATCCATGTTGTAGTGCATGTCAGAATTCCCTTGCTTTTTAAGGCTGCACAATAATCCATTTCATGGATAGACAATATGTTGTTTTTACATTTAATTGGAGGAAAAATATAATGTAAAAAATAGAGAAATTTTTCATTCTTTTTTTTTTTTTTTTTTTTTTGAGACAGAGTTTCGCTCTTTTTGCCCAGGCTGGAGTGCAATGGCGCGATCTCGGCTCACCGCAACCTCCGCCTCCCGGGTTCAAGCGATTCTGCTGCCTCAGCCTCCCGAGTAGCTGGGATTACAGGCATGTGCCACCACCCCGGCTAATTTTGTATTTTTAGTAGAGACGGGGTTTCTCCATGTTGGTCAGGCTGGTCTTGAACTCCCGACCTCAGGTGATCCACCTGCCTTGGCCTCCCAAAGTGCTGGGATTACAAGCGTGAGCCACTGCGCCTGGCGAAAATTTTCATTCTTAAAAAAAGCACTTTTGGCCGGGTGCGGTGGCTCACGCTTGTAATCCCAGCACTTTGGGAGGCTGAGGCAGGTGGATCACCTGAAGTCAGGAGTTTAAGACCAGCCTGGCCAACATGGCGAAACCCCATCTCTACTAAAAATACAAAAATTAGCCGGGCGTGGTGGTGGCAGGTGCCTGTAATCCCAGCTGTTCGGGAGGCTGAGGCAGGAGAATCGCTTGAACCTGAAAGGTGGAGGTTGCAGTGAGCAGACATCGCACCAATGCACTCCAGCCTGGTCGACAGAGCGAGACTTCATCTCAAAAAAAGAAAAAAAAAAAGCGGAGGGGCACTTTTAAAAAACATACTATTACCCAGCCCTGAAACTCTATGAATTCTTCTCTTACTCATCCAGGATCTGTTTGACTGGCGCCTCTGTAGACCCTGCAGATCTCAAGCCAACATAACATAGCGTTCACAATCGTATCACAAAGATGTAACACATCTCTGCTCTGCCACTCCCCTCTCTCCTCTGACCCAGGCCTAACCTCTGACCACGTGAGGCCTGTGTCTCTTGGGAGTTCCCTGGGAGCCACGCTGTCCCTGGGATGGGGATTCTCCCTCTGTGTCTGTGCTGTGTGTGAGTTATTCCAGGGATATCTTCCTGTGAATGCCAGCATCTCAGCCTCAGCTCACGAAGTGCTCTCTATGCTTCAAATAGCTGCAAAACAATTTACCAATAAAAGTAATTCCGATTTTCCTGGCAAGTCGGAAATCAAGTTGCTTTTTTTTTTTTTTTTTGAGATGGAGTCTGGCTCTGTCGCCCAGGCTGGAGTACAGTGGCCGGATCTCAGCTCACTGCAAGCTCCGCCTCCCGGGTTTACGCCATTCTCTTGCCTCAGCCTCCCGAGTAGCTGGGACTACAGGCGCCCGCCACCTCACCCGGCTAGTTTTTTTTTGTATTTTTTAGTAGAGACGGGGTTTCACCGTGTTCGCCAGGGTGGTCTCGATCTCCTGACCTCGTGATCCGCCCATCTCGGCCTCCCAAAGTGCTGGGATTACAGGCTTGAGCCACCGCGCCCGGCCCAAGTTGCTTTTTTTTTTGTTTTGTTTCTGTATTTATAATTTTTCTAGCAGCAAGGGCCATGGTAGACCTAGGTTCCCAGCAGCAGATATCTGCACCTGGTGGTCTTTAGCGGGGTTCAATACTGCAGCAACTGCTGTCACCAGGGCCAGAGTTGTGGTAGGGGAAGTGACCTCGAGGTGGGGCCTTTGGGGTGGACAAGGGGAGGTTTCATGAGAAATGAGCCTACACAGGTGGAGGAGACTTCGCCATTATCTGACCTTCTGCCGTCACGGTGGGGACACAGCAGTGAGATTACTTCCCTGGAGGAGATACTGACCGACCCTCTAAGTCGTCCACATGCTAATCCTCAGAATCTGTGAATATGCTGCCTTGCAAGGCAGAAGAGGCTTTGCCGATGTGATTAGATTAAGGTTCTTGGGATTGGGGGATGATCCTGGATGTGCAGGCAGTCCTGATAGAATCACGAGGGTCCTTATAAGAGGGAGGCAGGAGGATCAGAGTGGGAGAAAGAGATATGCCGATGTAAAGAGAGGTCACGGGGAGGTGCCCAAGAGCCGGGGGGTGCCGGCACCCTGTAACCTGGAAAGGCAAAAGGACACAGACATCGTGATTTTAGCCTGTAAGACACATTTTGGGCTGGGCACAGTGGCTCATGCCTGTAATCCCTGCATTTTGGGAGGCTGAGGTGGGTGGACCACAAGGTCAGGACTTCGAGACCAGCCTGCCCAACATGGTGAAACCCCGTATCTACTAAAAATACAAAAATTAGCTAGGCATGGTGGCGCGCTCCTGTAATCCCAGCTAATCAGGAAGTTGAGGCAGGAGAATCACTTGAACCCAGGAGGCAGAGGTTGCAGTGAGCTGAGATGGCGCCACTGCACTCCAGCCTGGGCAACAGAGGGAGACTCCATCTCAAAAAAAAAAAAAAAGAAAAAAAAAAGACGCATTTTGGACATCTGACCTCCAGAACTGGAAGATAACAGATTTGTGTCATTATAAGCCCTACAACGTGGTCGTTTGTTCCAGCAGTAATAAGAAACTCACATGTACCCCTAGGTCACACAGTGAGTCAGTGGCAGAGCTGAGCCCAGGAGCCAGGTGTCCGCACTCTCAGTTCCACCCATGTTCAGCAGTTCGTCATTGAGACACATCTGTGGCTCAGTGTGAGCCTCAGGAACTGGGTCCTTTGAGTGTTAACACTGACTGACTGCAGTGACAATAACAGTGGCACTGACGTGCTCTGTGTGCCAGGCACTGTGCTAGACTTTATTTATTTATTTATTTTTTCATTTCTTCCTTGCTATATAATGTGGTAGGCTTTTTACAGGGATTCTCTCTCTGGCCCTCATGGTAGATTTGTGATTTTTTTTTTTTTTTTGAGATGGAGTCTCGCTCTGTCGCCCAGGCTGGAGTGCAGTGGCACAATCTCGGCTCACTGCAAGCTCCGCCTCCTGGGTTCACGCCATTCTCCTGCCTCAGCCTCCCAAGTAGCTGGGACTATAGGCGCTAGCCACTACGCCGGGCTAATTTTTTTGTATTTTTATTAGACACGGAGTTTCACTGTGTTAGCCAGGATGGTCTCGATCTCCTGACCTCGCAATCCGCCCACCTCAGCCTCCCAAACTTTGGTTTCCAAAGTGCTGGGATTACAGGCGTGAGCCACTGCACCCGGCCTTGTGACTATTTTTGTCCACTTTTTATACATAAGAAAACTGAAGCACATAGCGGTGAAGCAGTTTGCCCAGGCTCACACAGCTGGTAAATAAAGGCACTGAATTTAAACGATGGTGGATCGAAATCAAAAGTCTGTGTTCCTAGCCACTGTGATGTATCTATCCCCCTCTAAGGGGTGCCATGCAATATGAGGGGAGCAGTGCTGAACCAGGAACTGGGGGGCTTGGCTCTTGCCTCGGCTTCTCACTAGTTCGCTGTGTGACTTTGTGCAAGTCACTTGGTCTCTCTGAGCTGTGGTTTCCTACCTGAAAATGAAGAAAGGCAGGTTACCTGACCCTACAGTCTACACATGTGTCTTCTGGAATGTTGGCTCCACGAGGGCAGAGCCATGGTCAGCCTCGCTATGTCCTAGGCAGCTGGACTTAAATTTGCTTTCGGCAGGTGTTTGGTCTGCTCTGGTTTCTGCTTATATGTTCAGGTCACCTTTGGTTTAGCCCCTGCGAGGCCAGGTTCTGAAGCAGGGAAGCTAAGTTTGGCTCTCAGCCTAAAGCAGGAGCCATGGACACAAAGGGGTGGGGATACAAGTTTCTGCTATGCGATTTGAGACCACAGAAGAATCAGGGACAAAGATCCTGGAACCGGTCTCTCTGAAGCATGGAGCAGAAGCAAGACAAATATTCATGAAGGAAAGAATGAGGATGAGCTGGTGACATACACGGTGGGATAGCCCCAGCGTGTCTGGGAGCCCAGGCTGCACAGGCCCACAGGAAGAGCTGTAGAAGGTCAGTATTCTGGCTCAAGGGTAGCTGAACATAAACTAGATGTACGTGATACATATTTAGAAGCCGATTCTGGTTGCTGGTGGGTGATCCAATTTCTGACAAGGATCCGGTGTGAGCAGAATGAGACCTGAGACGTGCAAGAGGCTGGGAGCTTTGCATGTCCTCTGCTGCAGGCTTAAGGGCTCTGTCTATTTAGGTTCAGAAAGGAATATGGTGGAGACGGGGAGGGAGGGAAGAGGAGTGACTGCTCTGGGTATCAAAGGAGGCACAGTCACTGGTTTATAAGCACTCTGGACCCTCCTTCAAGACCTACTCCTTTGGTCAGCAGAAGCAGAATAGGAACCCCAGAAAGAATCACAGGACTCAAGCACCCTGGGCAGAAATCCCACCTGATACGTGATGCTCCTTGCAGCACCACTAAAAAGTGGTCATCTGGACTCTGCTCGAATGCCCCTAGTGATGGCAACCTCATTACCTCCCAAAGGCAGCCCATTTTCAGAGCCCTAATGAGGTTAGACAGTTCTCATTATGGTACATCGAATTCTGTTTCCCTGTAGCTCCCAATCATGGGCCCATCTTCTGAGGTCAGAACAAGTCTCCGGTGTTCAGTGACAGCCCCTCAGGCGCCTGTAGACAGGCATTATGTTCTTCCAAGTCTCTACTCTTGAGAGTTGAACATCAATTTTCCTGTATCAGCACAGTCTTACTCACCGAATACAAAGAGTGTCTGACATTTTCTAATGAACAGGAAACCCAGGTAACGGCTTACAAATTGTGATTAGAAGGGGTCTGGGGGCCTCAACCTTCCTACTCTCCGAACACCCCTATCCAAGCATCACCATGTCTGAGAGTCTATACAAACTCATGCCTCAATGATCGACAGCGCTTATCAGATATATATAAATATTATATATAATATAATATATAATATATATACATTATATATATCATATGTATAAATTACATATGATATATATACATATATTATATATATATTATATATATATAATGGAGAGAGAGAAAGAGAAAGAGAGAGTCTCGTTCTGTCACCCAGGCTGGGGTGCAGTGGCAAGATCCTAGCTCACTGTAATCTCAAACAATCCTGGCCTCAAGTGATCCTCTTGCCTCAGCTTCCCAAGTAGCTGGGACTACAGGTGTGTGCCACCAAACCTAGCTATTTTTAAAAAATTTTTTTTGTAGAGATGGGGTTTCACTATGTTTCCTAGGCTGGTCTCAAACTCCTGGGCTCAAGCAATCCTCCCGCCTCAGGCTCCCAAGTGCTGGGATTACAGGCGTGAGCCACCTCACTCAGCCCCCTTCTGTCTTTACTGCATTTATCTCTGGTTAAGCCTCAAGTTGCTAACACTCCAGCAAGAACCAGTTGACCATACTGGCTTCTCTCAGCAAAGGACAGCTCTGGAGGCCTATTCCTCTCCATTTCTCCTCCCTTTGCCTTGGCTCAGCATCCACCCACCATGTCATTCATCCCTTCAACGCATAGGTATGGAACACCTGCAAGCGCGGTCCTAGCACTGTGGCTAAAACACTGAACAGAACAGACAAGGCCATGCTCTTGTGGCTATAACTAAGTGAAACAGATGATGGGTAAATGAGTAAAATGTATAATATGACCCATAGGGACTGGTGCAACAGGAAGAGGAGCAGGGGGACAGGGAAGGAGAGCCAGAGGCAGTGGGGTACAGGGTGGAATGGGGCTGTGGCTCAGGGATAAGGTGGCATTTGAGAAAGGGTCTGAGAGGAGGGAGGGGCCTAGTCATGCTGACACCCAGAGGGAGGTCATCCTGGCAGAGGAAGTAGCAGGTGCAAAGGTCCTGAGGTAAGGAAGTACCTGATGAGCTTCAGGAATGACAAGGAATCTGAGGTGCCCAGGCCAGCGTGAATGAAGAGAGAAGAGCAAGAAATTTGATCAGAAAGGAACTAGGAGGAGGACAGATCACAGGAGGCCTTGTGAGCCGCTGGAAGGGCTTTTACTTCTGCTCTTCACGATACGGGAGCCCCTGGAGAGCTCTGAGCCGAGGAGGAACATGACTTGATACCTGACAAGCAGGGAGGGGTCACTGCTCCAGAAAAAGCTCTCATAGGAGAAGGTAGAAGTCAAATTTGTTTTTAACACGTGTTTAATCCACTCTGGTTTCCACTAATATGGTCAAGTTACCTTTGATTTACCTCCCTCCAAGTCAAGGTTCTAACTCAGGAAGACTCACTGAGTTTGGTTCTTAGCCTGAAGCAAGAGTGGAAGCTCATGGCTAAGAGACTCTAGTTTCTGACATGAGATTTGAGGCGCTGCAAAATGGTTAGCAACAAAGATCCTGGAGTCACACCTCAGCTCTGCCACTTCTTGACTGGTGACCACCTTGGTTTCCTCTCTGGGGGAATTGCTCCACATAAACTGGAGTGATTCTGAAGACTTCATATGAAAAAAAAAGAAAAATAGCTCATGATTAATTTTTCTATGATTACAAGTTGAAATGACATTTTGGGCCGAGCACGGTGACTGATGCCTGTAATCCCAGCACTTTGGGAGGCCAAGGAGGGCAGATCACCTGAGACCAGCCTGACCAATACAGAGAAACCCCATCTCTACTAAAACTACAAAATTAGCTGGGTGTGGTGGCACCTGCCTGTAATCCCAGCTACTCAGGAGGCTGAGGCAGGAGAATCGCTTGAAGCCTGGAGGCAGAGGTTGCCATGAGACGAGATTGCACCACTCCACTCCAGCCTGGGCAACAAGAGTGCAAAACTCCATCACATATACACACAAAAAGACATTTTGGATATGCTGGATTAAATAAAATATCCAAGATCATCTCATCTGCTCATTTTTCTGTTTTAAATACGGCTGCTGGAACATCTGGAATTATCTCTGCAGCATGCATTCTATTTCTATCAGGCCACGGAGCCCAAGAGTTTTCAGCTCAGCGCCTGGAATCGAGCAGATAATTGACAAAATGAAGCCAGGGGAGGAGCCTGCTCCGGGGCAGGAAGCAGAGAGGACCCCCAACCAAAACATAAAAATAAAAAAAGGGCCCAGTTTGTGTTTTAGTGCTTATTTCCCCACATGCAAACCAAGGAAAGCAACTTATTTGGATATTATAAAATCTGAGGGCTGAGAGGCAGGGCATGGTGGCTCACATCTGTAATCCCAGCACTTTGGGAGGCCGACGTGGGCAGATCACAAAATCAGGAGTTCAAGACCAGCCCGAACATGGTGACACCATGTCTCTACTAAAAATATAAAAATTAGCCAGGTGTGGTGGTGCGCGCCTATAGTCTCAGCTATTCGGAAGGCTGAGGCAGGAGAATCCCTTGAACCTGGGAGGCGGAGGTTGCAGTGAGCCAAAATTGTGCCACTGCACTCCAGCCTGGGTGACGAAGCAAGACTCTGTCTCAAAACACAAACAAACAAACAAACAAACCCTGAGGGCTGGACCCATTCTGGAGGCTGTAAACCACTCCCTGCCTCTGACACGTGAGCTGTTAGCATTATACCCTGCAGGTGTCTCCTGGGGTGGCTGCAATGCAATACCACCAACTGGGTGGCTTATACAACAGAAATGCTTGTCTCAGAATTCTGCAGGCTGAACATCTGAGATGAAGGCATCGGCAGTGCTGGTTCCCTCCAAGGGCTGTAGGAAGAATCTGTTCCCGGCCTCCCCACTGGCTCCAGTGGTTTGCTGGGAATCTCCGGCTTTCCTTAGTTTGTAGGTACAACACCTCCACCTCTGCCTTCCTCTTCACAGGGCATTCTCCCGGTGTGCGTGTCTGTCGCTATGTCTGTCCAAATTGCCCCTTTTTATAAGGACACCAGTCATACTGAGTTCAGACTAACATCTGCAACGGTGATCCTACTGCATTTTTTGTTTGTTTGTTTGCCTTTTTGAGACAGAGTCTCACTAGTCTCACTCTATTGCCCAGGCTGGAGTGCAGTGGCATGATCTCAGCTCACTATGCAACCTCCGCCTCCCAAGTTCAAGCAATTCTCCTGCCTCCACCTCCCAAGCAGCCGGGATTACAGGTGCCCGCCACCACACCCGGCTAATTTTTGTACTTTTAGTAGAGATGGGGTTTCACCATGTTGGCCAGGCTGGTCTCAAACTCCTGACCTCAAGTGATCCACCCACCTCCGCCTCCCAAAGTGCTGGGATCACAGGCATGAGCCACCGCGCCTGGCTGGATGATCCTATTTCTAAACAATAGAAATAGGATCAGGTCACATTCTGAAGTATTTAGGGTTAAGACTTCCATGTATGAACTTGGGGGTGACAGGGAGACACAATTCAACCCAGAGCATCCTTTTCCGTTGCTCCTTGCTCAGAAATCTACAGGAATTTGCTTCCTCTGTCAGGATCCTGGCATGGCCCACTCAAACAGGATTATTTGAAGAGAGTCTAACAAAGGGGCTGGTTACAAAGGTGTGTACTGGATTTAGAAAGTCAACAGGGGGCCGGGCGCGGTGGCTCAAGCCTGTAATCCCAGCACTTTGGGAGGCCGAGGCGGGTGGATCACGAGGTCAGGAGATCGAGACTATCCTGGCTAACACGGTGAAACCCCGTCTCTACTAAAAAATACAAAAAATTAGCCGGGCGTGGTAGAGGGCGCCTGGAGTCCCAGCTACTTGGGAGGCTGAGGCGGGAGAATGGCGTGAACCCAGGGGGGAAGCTTGCAGTGAGCCGAGATCGCGCCACTGCACTCCAGCCTGGGAGACACAGCGAGACTCCGTCTCAAAAAAAAAAAAAAAAAAAAAAAAAAAAAAAAAAAAAAAAAAGAAAGTCAACAGGGATACTGCGGTACCCCAGGGCTCAGGCCAGTGGGCGGGGTGGTCTTACGGCCCCAGCCTGAAGAGATAAGGGGAGCGGGCAGTTACGTAAGGCAGAGAGGCAGCAGGACTGGAGCTGTGTGCGGCCTTCCAGACCACAGTGTGACCCACGGGAGGTTGCTCGCAGCAGGTATGCACACTTTCCGTATGTATACTGTGAAAGAAAAATAAATCTCACCCAAATCTCTAAGCCAAAGGGAAAAGTCAAACCGGGAACTGTGTAGGGCGAACCTGCCTCCCATTCTGTTCCTAAATAAGATAGCTACAAAGATTGGCCGGGCTCGGTGGCTCATGCCTGTAATCCCAGCACTTTGGGAGGCCAAAGCAGGCGGATTACCTGAGGGCAGGAGTTGGAGATCAGCCTGGCCAGCATGGAGAAACCCCGTCTCTACTAAAAATACAAAAATTAGCCAGGCATGGTAGCACACGCCTATAATCCTGGCTACTTGGGAAGCTGAAGCAGGAGAATCACTTGAACCCGGGAGGCAGAGGTTGCAGGGAGCTGAGATCATGCCACTGCACTCTAGCCTGGGCGACAGAGTGAGACTCTGTCTCGGAAAAAAAAAAAAAAAAAGCTACAAGATTTAAAAAGAAAAGAAAAAAGCTACATACCTCCCTCACAATTTGCCCACAACGAAATTCTCTGTGGACAAAGGGCAGGCAGAGCTCAGAGTCATCTCTCTGTTCATATGAGACAAATGCCCATCTGATTGCTTCCTTTAACCTACTCTTTCACTCAGACAGACTGTGGCATAAGTGACTATTCCTATAAATTGCGCATTCAGCAAAAGACTAATCAGAAACTTGAAAGAATGAAACTGTTTGTCTCTTACTTACCTATGACCTGGAGGCCCCCTCCCCACTTCGAATTGTCCCACCTTTCCGGACCGAACCAGTGTACATCTAACATATATTGACGGATGTCTCATGTCTTCCTAAAATGTATAAAACCAAGCTGTGACCTGACCACCTTAGGCCCATGTCGTCAGGACATCCTGAGGCTGTGTCACAGACACATCCTGAACCTTGCTAAAATACACTTTCTAAATTCACTGAGACCTGTCTCAGATACCTTTTGGTTTACGGTGTTATACTAAAACAAAAGGTTATAAAGTGAACACCAGAAAGCATACGAAAGAGAAATTTTAAATGATACGACATTCTGGAAAAGGCAAAGCTAGAGGCGACGAAAAGATCAGTGGTCACCAGGGGTTGAGGAGGGAGGGGAGAGGAATGAATGAGCGGGACACAGAGATTTTTAGGGGCAGTAAAACTATTCTCTGTGATTCTATGATTGGGAAGGATGACATGACATAATCCACTTGTCAAAACCCATGGAATATGCAACACAGAGTGGACCCTCATGTAAACTTGCTGTGGGCTTCAGTGAATAATCACGGTCACATTGGTTTATGCAATATATGGTACGGATGTGGCATACTAATATATATACGCATATGTATTAGTATATACTAAATAGTATGTGGCATAGTAATATATATATGAATATATACAGCATATATATAGAGTATATATACTATAGATAGTACTTAGGTGTTTACGGTACAGAGGTGACATATTAATGTAAGATGTTAAAATACGGGAAACTGCAGGGTCAGGAGTAAAGGAAAATCTTTACTGTCTGCTTAATTTTCCATAAACCTCAAATTGCTCTTAACAAAGTCTATTATTTATTTATTTATTTAGAAACGGAATCTCACTCTGTTGCCCAGGCTGAGGTGCAGTAGTGTGATCTCGGCTCACTCCAACTTCCAACTACTGGGTTCAAGCAATTCTCCTGCCTCAGCCTCCCTACCAGCTGGGATTACAAGTGCGCGCCACCATGCCCAGATAATTTTTGGATTTTTTTGTTTTTTTGGTGGGTTTTTTGTTTGTTTGTTTTGAGATGGAGTCTTGCTCTATTTCCCAGTCTGGAGTGCAGTGGCGCGATCTTGGCTCACTGCAACTTCCAATTCCCAGGTTCAAGCAATTGTCCTGCCTCAGCCTCCCTAGCAGCTGGGATTACAGGTGTGCGCCACCATGCCCGGCTCATTTTTGTGTTTGTTTGTTTGTTTTTTGAGACGGAGTCTCGCTCTGTCACCCAGGCTGGAATGCAGTGGCGCGATCTCAGCTCACTGCAAGCTCCACCTCCCGGGTTCACGCTATTCTTCTGCCTCAGCCTCCCGAGTAGCTGGGACTACAGGCGCCCACCACCACGCCAGGCTTATTTATTTATTTATTTATTTATTTATTTATTTATGTATTTTGAGACAGAATCTTGCTCTGTTACCCAGGCTGGAGTGCAGTGGCACGATCTCAGCTCACTGCAACCTCCGCCTCCCGGGTTCACGCCATTCTGCTGCCTCAGCCTCCCCAGCAGCTGGAACTACAGGTGCATGCTGCCACGCCCAGCTAATTTTTTATTTTTTTTTGTATTTTTAGTAGAGACGGGGTTTCACCGTGTTAGCCAGGCTGCTCTCGATCTCCTGACCTCAGGTCATCTGCCCACCTCAGCCTCCCAAAGTGCTGGGATTACAGGTGTGAGCCACTGTACCCAGCCAAAGTCTATTAATTATTTTAAAAAATAAAATAAAACCACCTTTTCACCCAGAGAAAATCACTATTGACACTAGGCTGTCTATCCCTCTGGTCAGTTTTCTAGGGAACTTACTTCTTTCCCCTGACCTCAGGGCTCCCATACCTGCCCCCTCTTGCTTCCCCAGCCTTGCTGCTCCCTGGCCAAGAGGGCAAGAGGCATTGGCCAAGAGGGTTCCTCACCCCCTCACCGCCTCCTCCCTCTGACTCGTGCACACACAAATGAACGCTGGAGCCGGGGTTTCCCATCAGCAAGCAGTTCTTGTGGCCTGGCCCATCACCCTCTCTCCTTCTCTGGCTGCCCTGTTGTTATTCTGTGGCTTGCCATGTGACTTGGAAGGGGAGATGAGGAACGGTCTATAAACCACTGTCATTTTACTGGGCTAACACGAGCCCTCCTCATTTGCAAGCGCTCCTCCATTCTCTTCTAAAGATTTTTCACATCTGTGTTTCCTCGATCCTCTCGACAACCCTCAGGATGACAGGCAAGGGAACAAACACCCAGGGAAGTTAGGTGACCTGTCAAGTCAACAAGGATGTCCTGACCCTCGGCCCTAAGCCCTCTGCCCCCTCCAGGCGACCACCTCAACTTTCACTTCTGATGTAGATGATCACTTATGATGGTAACATCTAAAAGTACACATCATCTCATTGGGGTCTTATGAAAAAGCAATGCTATTCTTTCCAATAACGCAAAGAGGAAGGTATTTTTTCATATGAAGACAGGAACATATTCTTGCACCTCCTGATTTGAAAGAGATGTCCTGGGGTGGTGGGGCATTGCCACAGGAACCCACCCAGGGGACCTTTGCTGGGAGCCTCAGACTCTTTCATCCTGTGCCCTGCAGGAGGCTGGCACAAGAGGCCCCAGCTCAGCTTACATCAGAACGAACAGGGGCCTTCTTGGTCACCTAGAGCAGGGATCTACCACTGGTGGCCAGTGGGAGGAACACGTTTTGGAGTTCAGCCAGCGTTCAAAGTGTGTGTTTGTTTGTTTGTTTTTGAGACAGTCTCGCTCTGTCACCCAGGCTGGAGTGCACTGGCGTGATCTTGGCTCACTGCAAGCTCCGCCCTCTGGGTTCACACCATTCTCCTGCCTCAGTCTCCCAAGAAGCTGGGACTACAGACGCCCACCACCACGCCTGGCTAATTTTTTTTTTTTTTTTTTTTTTTTGTATTTTTAGTAGAGACGGGGTTTCACCGTGTTAGCCAGGCTGGTCTCGATCTCCTGACCTCAGGTGATCTGCCCGCCTCGGCCTCCCAAAGTGCTGGGATTACAGGTGTGAGCCGCGGCGCCCGGCCCGCTCTGAATTGTTTATATACCTATATTCTCTGCTGACTCCAACCAGCTGCTTCTCCTGCTAACCTCACCCAGCAGACCCAGGGGCATCTGGGGTCTCACTCCTTCACTCCTTATCTGGGAAAATCCACTCTCTGGGAGGTGAGAAGGATGAAGCCGAGAGAAGCACGTGACTCTTAGATCCCACTGGGAGCTAACGTTGGAGCCAGGATTGGGACCACGGTCCTTGTCTGTTCGGTTTCTATTGGCCTTTGAGAAGCTGCCCCTTCATCTTGAATGGCCCATAGCTCCCTCGATGTCCTGACTACCTGACCTTGACATTTACCACATATCCAGCTGGGAGGATGGAGAAGATGGGACGCCAGGGGACTCCTGATTGGCAGCCTCCGCAGCGCGAGAGCCGGCCGAGAGCCGCTGGGAGGACGTGCTTTCCCAGATCCTGCTGTCTGCGTGGGTTGTCACACGTTTGGGATTTGACAGGCAATTCCTTAGTTCAGTGGGTTTTGTAAGTCTGTATACGTATCTGGTCTATTTGGCTACACTTCTATGCTTTAAACAAAGACAAAATAATAACAGCTTCTATATGTGGTGATGGAGGAAATCGCTCAAAAGCTTCTTTATATGACTATCATTTGAGGTCAAAGGAGAGACGCTATCACCTACATTTGACCAGGGGACACTGAGGACCAGGAACATCAGGGGACTTATCTGCCATCAGACAGCTCACTGGAAGCACAGACAGTCATGGACGCCTGGGGGTGGCTGCCCAGCCCTGCCCCAGACCCATGGTAACCACAGTACATATTTTTTGCCACACGGATAGGAAAACAGAGAAAGCCCATCAATACGCAGAGAGAAAAATAAGAAAACAGCATGAGGCTGGGCACAGTGGCTCACGCCTGTAATCCCAGCACTTTGGGAGGCTAAGGGGGATACTTTACTTGAGGCCAGGAGTTTGAGACCAGCCTGGCCAATGTGACAAAACCCCGTCTCTACTAAAAATACAAAAAAAAGCTGGGTGTGGTAGTGTACACACCTGTAATCCCAGCTACTCAGGAGGTTGAGGCACGAGAATCGCTTGAACCCGAGAGGCAGAGGTTACAGTGAGCCGAGATCGTGCCACTGTACTCCAGCCTGGGCAACAGAGCGAGACTCTGTCAAAAGACAGAGGAGAGGGGGAGGGGAGGAGAGGGAAAGGGAGGGGGAAAAAGAGAAAGAAAGAAAGAGAGAAAGAAAGAAAGAACGAACGAACGAAAGAGAAAGGAAGGAAGGAAGGAGGGAGGGGAAGGGGAAGGGGGAAAAGAAAGAAAAAGAAAAGAAAGAGAGAAGAAGAGAGAGAAAGAAAAAGAGAGGGAGAGAGGGGAAAAGAAACGAAAGGAAATAAAGGAAGAAAGAAAAAAGAAAAGAAGAAAGAAAGAAAGAAGAAAAGAAAAGAGGAACAAAGAAAGAAAAAACAGTATGAGAAGCAGAGACAAGCATAGCAGCGAGGAAAGGGGGTGCTGTGTTTCCTGTGCCCCAGTTCTGCTCCCACGACTTCCTGGGGCTTGACTGTTGAGGACCAAGGGCTCCTGTCCAAACCTGCGTCTTTAAGGGTAACTCTCCTATTTGCTTACTCCAGATGACGTTGGTTTCTGTTTCTGTGAATTGATAAGCAAAGCTGTCCAATTCAGCTGGGGTTAAACTGAGACCTGTGGCCTCGGCATCCTGAACTCTGTCCAATGGCCACGCCCACTGTGCCTAGCAGAGGAGGGAAGAACATCGCAGCGCCTCTCCAGGACTCCTCACCCCTCCTAGCACCACTCCCGCAGATGGGGGCAGAGTAGCCGCTCCCTCCCTGCTGCATAGCAGGAGGCTACCAGGGATTTGACCAAGATCGCAACAACCCAATCTCGGAAAGAAACCCTGAGAATGTGCATTCTGGGCCCTGCCTTGGCTGAAGGCAATCCGGATATGCTTTGCTGACTGAAGTCACCGAGGGGTATTTGCTGAAAACAAAAACAAAGGCCAGTGATTTGGGCCTGTCCCTGGATGACCCTTAGGAATATGCATTCCTCGGCTCGCTCACTCCCACAGCCCCACTGAGACCCTCCTAGTCTCCTACGCGGGGTGCGGCTGACAGCAGCAGGCTGGAGGTCCTGATGCTTTTCGTTTTTTGTTTGTTTGTTTGTTTGTTTGTTTGTTGAGACAGAATCTCACTCAGTCGCCCAGGCTGGAGTGCAGTAGCATGATCTCGGCTCACTGCAACCTCTGACTCCCAGGTTCAAGCAATTCTCCTACCTCAGCCTCCCAAGTAGCTGGGATTACAGGTGTGTACCACTGTGCCCAGCTAGTTTTTTGTATTTTTAGTAGAGATGGGGTTTCACCATCTTGGCCAGGCTGGTCTTGAACTCCTGACTTCAGGCAATCCGCCCGCCTCGGCCTCCCAAAGTGCTGGGATTACAGGCTTGAGCCGCCACGCCTGGCCCTGATACATTTTCACAGCCCGCACCAACCCGAAGGTTGATAAGGCCGGGCAAGCACCTCATCCCTGCAAACCATGTTCCACACCACAAGATGCTAGGACAGCAGGAACCACACAGCCACTTGGCTTAAAGGGCTTAACACTTTGGGTAACTGAGTCGGCTGGAACTTGCCTGCTGTACCTACTGGTGATACTGTCCTCTCCAAACCAAATCCCCTCCTGGGTTCCCCTGGGGCTATCTGTCCACTGTCTTATGTTGTTCAGCAAAAAGGGGTCCCTTTGAGTTCATTGATAGAGTAACTGGATGAGTGGAACATTTTCAGAAAGATCTGGTTTTTGAGGCCAGAGTAGGATGACCCTGTGGGGGCTGTCCAGGGAGCAACTAAGGCAGACCCCTCGGTGAGGTTGCCTTAGGTGAAGCTTGCAGTTGGCTTGGCACCAGACAGCCAGACCACAGTGCCCATAAGAGCTGGCACCTGGCTCCTAGACACTGATAATGGTGAGAAAGGTGACACCCCAGTGACTCAACTCTAAGAGACAAGTTAAACATGCAGTGGACTGTGGCACACAGGACATGTACCGACTCATCAACAGCAAGACAGCTTTTACTTGCATGAAAACTGAGACCTCAGTAAGCCTCTGCCCAGGAACACGGCTCTCGCAGGTATAAACACACACAAAATGTTCACTTGACTGGTAAGCAAATAACGCAAATTAAAGCAATAAAGAGATGTTGTCACTTTGCCCAGCAAATTGAAAAACATTTTTTAAAAATGAGAATAAAAAATGTTGGGGGCCAGGCACGGTGGCTCACACCTGTAATCCCAGCACTCTGCCAGGCCGAGGTGGGTGGATCACCTGAGGACAGGAGTTTGAGACAAGCCTGGCCAATACTGTGAAACCCCATCTCTACTAAAAATACAAACATTAGCCGGGTGTGGTGGCATGCGCCTGTCATCCCAGCTACTTGGGAGGCTGAGGCAGGAGAATCACTTGAACCTGAAGGTGGAGGTTGCAGTGAGCTGAGATCATGCCACTGCACTCCAGCCTGGGTGACACAGCGAAATTCCATCTCAAAACAAACAAACACAAACAATGGGAAAGGTGTGGCTGCGCCTGTACTCTCTGCTAATGGTGCCAGGCAGCTGGCACCATTAAGGCATTCAGGGGTTTAAAAAAAAGGATAGACTTGGCTGGGCTCGGTGGCTCACGCCTGTAATACCAGCACTTTGGGAGGCCAAGGTGGGCAGATCACCTGAAGTCAGGGGCTTGAGATCAGCTTTGCCAACATGGTAAAACCCCGTCTCTACTAAAAATACAAAAATCAGCCGGGCATGGTGACGGGCACCTGTAATCCCAGCTACTGTGGAGGCTGAGGCAGTAGAAGAGCTTGAACCCGGGAGGCGGAGGTTGCAGTGAGCTGAGATCGCGCCACTGCACTCCAGCCTAGGCAGCAGAGCGAGACTCCGTCTCAAAAAAATAAAAAAAAGCATAGACTTTCACCCTGTGTTTCCACCCCAAACAAAATAACCAGAGGTTTCCACAGACTTTCCATGTGTAAGGATATTCAGCTCAGCACTGTCTACATACAAAAAACAAAAGGAAACAAACCCACACTTCTAACAACAGGGTATGGGTCCAATTCATAAATCTATAAAATGACCTATTCTCAAGGCCATTTCAAGTTAAATCCTCCGACAACTGTAATGACAGGAAATGCTCCCAATTCAGTAACAGAAAAAAATCATTTTGCGAATGTATCGTATCATATCAATCTGTTTAAATATACATATATGTAAGAATACAACTAGAATAAAATGTAGCAAAACTTTAATAGCAAGGGGATTCTGGATACCTTTTATTTTCTTCATGATACTTTTGGCATTTCCCCAGTCTAATAACAGGAGCCTGTTATTTTTATCAACAGGAACATAAAGCTGCTTTTATTTTCTCAAAGAAGAAAAAGAAATAGAGTCACCGGGAGAAAGGACCAGTGTGACCTTCAGGCAAGCACTGGGTTTGTCCCTCAGGCTGAAATACCATTTATGCTGTCAGTATGACAAGAACTCCTCATTCCTCTGACCAACCCAGGCCCTCACAGGGTCTGACATCAGAAAACAGAAGTGGAGCTTCGGGGAGATGGGGAGCGGCTCCCCCAGCAAGCCCCAAGTCAGGCCTGGTAAGCTGATAGGGTTAAATGATGTGACCTGCCTGCCATGATGCCCTTCCTAGACCGGATGGTGCCTTCAGGGTCTGCCCCATGAGGCACCCAAGCCCCTGAATGCTCAGATGCTCCAGACGCTCTTTAGTGGATATTTTCTGGGAAGCTGTCTCCACCCAGGAGCCAGGGTTCACCACAGACCCAAGGCATGACATGTGGTTCTGTTTAATTCCGCCCCAGTCCATCCTTCCTCCCAGCCTTGCCCTCCCTACACCTCCGTGCATCAAGGTCATACAGCGAGAGAATCAGCTCAAATCTCTTTCCTAGTGCTGTAGGCTGTGACCTTCAGGCTACACGTGGCTGCGGCTAGAAAGGGAGGTGCCAGAGGGTGCCTGGGTGAATGCAGCTTCCCACCTTGACACCTGCAAGTGCTCCTCCTACGATACACTCCCAGGCATGCTGTGGGCTGTGTCAGCTGCTCTGTGCCCCTCCAAAGCCAAGCCCAGAGTCCAGTGACCCCTACCAAGCCTCATGCCCACTGGCCTCGGTTTCTCAAACCCAGCGGCATTTTCTCCCTATGGCCCAGGACCAGGGCTAGGGACAGCACGTGTAAAGTCCTTCCACACTGTGACAGCATTTCAGGCCCATGAGTCCAGAGCCCCAGTGCACCCAAGAGCTCTGCCCTCCCAAATGCACAGAGACTACGGCCCCCTGAACTCCAGCAGAGGGGTCTTTGGAGGTCACCTCCCCTGGGGGCCTCGACTTCCTAACTTTTAAAACCAGGTCAATCTCCCCTTCCCTAAAACTGTAGAACTTCAGACTTGGAAGGAGC
The DNA here is from genome assembly GCF_003255815.1 of Theropithecus gelada. NCBI lineage: Eukaryota > Metazoa > Chordata > Mammalia > Primates > Cercopithecidae > Theropithecus > Theropithecus gelada. Next base: position 41,746,241 of record NC_037668.1, read on the forward strand.
CTTATGGTCTTCCTACCTACACTCTTTGTTTATAAGAGAAAAATCTAAGGCACAGAGGACAGGCAACTTATACACAGTCCCACAGTGAGTGAGTTACTGCACCACAGAGCCAGCGAAAAGCCCCAGCTCTCGCATGCATAGGAATCCCCTGGAGGTGTGGAGCTTGCTAAAATGCAGATCCCCAGGCCTCAGCCCCCTACCCCCAAGCCCTCATTCAGTCTAGATCTAGGGGCCTGTGAATCAATCTGTACTTCACACAAGCCCCCCTGGAGATTCTCATGCAGATGGTTCTCAGGTGACGCTTTGAGAAACACCATGGTGCTCCTTTTGTGTCTTTATCTCCTGCCCACTTCGCTGGGCTGCTATGCAGAGAAGATAATGGGACGACGTGAAAGGCTTTGAAGATCACTGCCAGGCGAAGACAGTCCTTGCACTGCTTCCTGGTCTCCTCTGAGCCCTCCTCACTCTCCCGCTATGCCTTGGCTTCCAGATCTGGAGCCCTTTCTAATACTTAAAAAGAGATCAGCCGGGCATGGTGGCTCACGCCTGTAATCCCAGCACTTTGGGAGGCTGAGGCGCGATCACCTGAGGTCAGGAGTTCGAGACCAACCTGACCAACATGGTGAAACCCCTTCTCTACTAAAAATACAAAATTAGCCGGGTGTGGTGACGCATGCCTGTAATCCCAGCTACTCGGGAGGCTGAGGCAGGAGAATCGCTGGAACCTGGGAGGCGGAGGTTGCAGTGAGCCGAGATTACACCACTGCACTCCAGCCTGGGCAACAACAGTAAAACTCTATCTCAAAAAAAAAAAAAAAAAAAAGGAGATCATCACTGTCCTTTTGGCGATACACTGTCCTAAACTGCCTGGAACCCACCCCACTGTCTCACAGGAGAACCACCAGACTAGGCCACTGTCATCCAAATGGATCAGTGATGTCGGGGGCGGGGCGTGCTGGGGATACTCTCATTTTCCCTCTTTTTTTTTTTTTTTTTTTTTTTTGAGACAGAGTCTCACTCTGCCACCCAGGCTGGAGTGCAGTGGCACAATCTTGGCTCACTCACTGCAACCTCCGCCTCCTAGGTTCAAGCAATTCTCCTGCCTCAGCCTCCCGAGTAGCTGGGATTATACGTGCCCACCACCATTCCCAGCTAACTTTTTTTGTATTTTTTTAGTAGAGACGGGGGCCTCATCATGTAGACCAGGCTGGTTTTGAACTCCTGACCTCAAGTGGTCTGCCCACCTAGGCCTCCCAAAGTGTTGGGATTACAGGCATGAGCCACTGCGCCTGGCCTCATTCTCGTTTTCTATGCGTATCAGAAAGAACTGGGTGTGGGTTCAACACTCCTGAATTCAAGTTCACCTCAGCCACTATGTAACCTGTGCAAACTTCTTCACTTCTTTGTACCTCTTTTGGTTTCCTGTTGGGTAAGCCGTAGGTAAAGGTACCTGCTAGGCACTGGGGTTGTATTAAAAGAGACAGCACTTGTAAACTACAAGGCGGCTTGTACCCATAAGATAGGGTGGTAGGGTTGCCAGATAAAATGCAGGATCCCCAGTTCATGTTAAATTTCAGAAAAACAATAAATAACGTTTTGGATACGTCCCAAATATTACGTGGGACCTACTTATACTAAAATATTATTTGTCATTTATCTGAAATTCAACATTAATTGGGCATCTTGGGTGTTTTGGTTTGTTGCATTGTCGTGTTTTGGTTTTTGCTGATTGGCTGCTGGGTATTCTGGCATCCGTTGGCCCTCCTCCCACCAGCAAGGCAGTTCCTCCTAAGTCCTCAGACTCAGATTCCCCCAGCTCCTGGACCATGGAAGGGCCTGGACGGAGGGTACCACTGGGCCTTGACAGCCTTTTCTTCCTCCCCTCTGCTGCATGCTCTGGGGCCGAGTGCTCCCCGTCAGCCCTGTGGCCACAGGGGGAGGCTCACCTGGCAGACAGTACAATGTCTGCAACTGTCACAGCTAGACAAGGTCACAGGGAGAACGCTCTGGGCTCTGTCTTGTTTATCTGGGGGACAAGGGGGCAGGGAGGCAAGGGAAAGCAAGGGCAGGCTCCTCTTTGCTCCTTCCTTCAGTTGCCTCCCCTGGAAGAGGCAGAAGGCCTGCCTAGAAAGCCCTGGAACTTGTACCCTAATGGAGCCTGGTTTTCTCTGGCAGGAAGTGGGTGGTCCTCAGGGAGGAGGTGCTTTGAGCCAGGAGATCCTGGTGCACCCCCAGCTCTGGGTTTAACTCTCTGTGTGATCTAAGGCAAACTACATCACTTCTTTAGTCAAAACAGGATAATAACTACAGCGCCAATTAAAACACTGATATAGTACACACTGTAAGCCAAGCACTGTTCTTGGTCCTTTATAAATAATGCCCTTTTAACCCTCCTAACAAGCCTAGAAGGTGGGTACTGTATCAGCCCCATTTTACAGGTGAGGAAACGGGTACAAAAAGATCACACAATCAGTAAGTAGAGGCAGGATTTGAAGGTAAGCAGCTTGGTGCCGGTCTGGGCTCTGAGCTGTCTCTGTGAAAAGTAGAAAAAGCACAAATGCAGGAGGAGGTGGGAGGGGGCGATGAACACCTATTGAGCACCTACAGCACGCTAAGCAAGACAGTGTCCTTTACAGAGATGATCTCATTTAAATCTCACAGCAAGCATGGCAGAGGACACCGTTACCACATTCTGAATCCAGATGCAGAGAAACTGAGGCTTGGAGAGGTCAGGGACTTGCCTAGGATTATAAACCTGAGTCCAAACCTGAATGTGGGTCTCACTTCAAGGTATGTGCTGGGACCTCCACCACCCACCCTGCATCTGGCTCACAGTTTAGGAGACACTCTCGGGCCACACAGCATGGACAGTGGCAGTGAGACCAGAGCTGCTCGTGACACTGCACCCTGCGAGGTGCTCTGGAGCTGCGTCCATCCTCTCCCTACTGACTGAGACAAAGCCACACCCCCAACCCCTGTTCCCAGGGCCCTGGATATAGCTCCTTGCTCTGAACCTGTCCATCCTTCCTCCAGTCTTTCCCATCTTAGTCCAGTTTCTTCCCCACATCACAGAGAGCAGGAGGAGGAACATTTTGCCTCGATTGCTCTTGTTACTCTCACCCACATCACCTTGTTTGGATCCCGACAACCACTGGGTGGGATGGACTACACAGCATTACCCATATCCTGATTTCACTCAAAGGGAAGGTGAAGCTTAAAAAAGTGGAGTGACCCGGCCGGGCACAGTGGCTCACGCCCGTAATCCCAGCACTTTGGGAGGCCGAGGTGGGTGGATCACAAGGTCAGGAGATCGAGACCATCTGGCTAACATAGTGAAACCCTGTCTCTACTGAAAATACAAAAAATTAGCTGGGCATTGTGGCAGACGCCTGTAGTCCCAGCTACTCAGGAGGCTGAGGCAGGAGAATGGCTCGAACCCAGGAGGCAGAGCTTGCAGTGAGCCGAGATCGTGCCACTGCACTCTAACCTGAGTGACAGACCGAGACTCTGTCTAAAAAAAAAGAAAAAAAACTGGAGTGACCCACCCAGAGTCCCCCAGATTTTAGGCCAGGACTTAAACCCATGTCTTCAGACTCCAAATCCAGGGCTCTTTGGAGATCTTAGAGGTCAACTCAAGTATTCTAGAGATGAGGAAACTGAGGCCCAGATGGGACAAGTGGCCCGTTCAAGGTCACAGCCACCACGGCAGAACTGAGACAAACCCACAGCTCCCGACTTCATAACACCTTGCCTTCACTTGGAAGACAACTGGAGCCAATAAACCAACCCAACCAACAACAGGGGTGAATGGTGCCAACCCCACTGAAAACGAAAGGCGGAAGCAAGCAGGACGGAGGTGCACCCCATGCCACCGTGAGCTCTTCATCCGGTCACTCCTGTCTCCAGGACCGAGTCTACTGGTGGGGAGGGTCTGGGGAGCCAGACAAGTGGATGAGGACACAGTTTAAAGGTGGGGACTCTGCACCCTGCAGGCCAGATCCTTTTCGGAATTTCAGCCAGCCTGGGCTGAAAGTGCTGGCTCAGGGGCCTGCCTTTGCTGAGGAGTGAGCACCCCGAAGCGTGGGGTGTGTTTGATGACAGTTGGGAATGAAGATATGAATGCAGGAGTTCAGCACACAGATGAACAGCATCCTTGATTTCTCCATAAATGGGGGAAAAAAGATATTCTGAAGCTAAATCTGCATGTATGTCACCTTTGATGATGTGTGCCTTGCAGCTGTGGTTCCAATTCTGCTGAAATCTTGGGAGCAAAGTGGGAGACAGATTTCAGCTCTGAGAGGTCACTGCGGGCACCGGTGCTCACAGGGTCACAAGTGGAAGGCTGGAATCCACTTGGGGGAAGGACACCCACCTGCCACCTCACTCTGGGTACTCATCCCTGTGGATGCTGGGGTCCCCTCCTTCTCAGCTCCACCCCTGCTCCCTTCCTGTGGGCCTTAATGGAGCCCCTTAACTCCTTCTGCCCTGGTGTTCCCGTCTGCCAAGCGGGTATGTATGCCCCTGCTGCCATTGGAAGGGTGCACCAGGAAAGCAAAGGGGGCACCAGCCCACTACATTTTGGTTCAGCTTTTTCACATCTGGCTGAAAAGCCACAGAGAACTACAAATCATTACTGCATCATTGGCTCTTAATGGGCTGCCATTATTCCTCATCAGAAATCTTTCTCACCCATATTAGACAGAAGAACAAACTGGAGCTGAGAAGCTGAGAGGCCAGGTTAGGCTCGGGAGGCTGCTGGAGAGCCCGTGGAACTGGCTGACTCCCCGTGCACGGTACTGAGAATAGGGCCTTTTCCCATACAGTAGGCTGCGTTCTGCTTACCAGAGACCTACAAGTAATCCACACCCGCCAGTCCTAGGACCCAAAGCCCAGGGAGATGATGGGGCATCCCGAGAACAGGAAGGTCCCTAACTTGGGAAAGTGAGTTACTGGAGAAACAGGGGAAGAAGTCCAGCCCCGGGGTTCAGAAACTCCAAAGAATTCCAGATGTGTCCCTCTCCACCCACTTCCTCAGCGGAGACCCAGGAAAAGTTCAGGATCCCCCAAGCCTCCTCTTCCAAACTCAACCTAAGGCTCCTCGCACCCAGACTGGGGTCTGGGGTGGCCTCTCCCTGGCCCCCTCCCTCCCCCAGCCCAGCTGGCCCGGCTCACCTTTGGGCAGTTTGGATGCGTTTTCCTGGATCCAGGAGAAGAGGTGGGCGAAGTCACAGTCACAGAGCCAGGGGTTCCCGTCCAGACGCAGGGAGCGCAGCGCGGGCAGCGCGGCCAGGGCAGCCACGCTGAGGCTGCGCAGGTTGTTGTCGTTGAGCTCCAGCACCTGCAGCGACTCCAGGGTCTCGAAGGCGGCCTCGTGCACGCCCGCCAGGTTGTTGTTAGCCAGACTAAGCTTCACCAGCCTCCCGGCCGAGCGGAAGGCGCCGGCGCCCAGCTGGGTCAGGTTGTTGTAGCTGAGGTCGAGGAATACGAGCTTGGCCGAGCCGCTGAACGTGCCCTTCTCCAGCGAGCGCAGCGAGTTGTTCCTGAAGTCCAGGTAGACCAGGTCGCCGTAGAAGATGAAGAAGTCCTCGGGGATCTGCTGGATGCGGTTGCCGGCCACCAGCAGCTTGCGCACGTCCAGGGGGAAGGGGTCGGGCACGCTGGGCAGCCCGCGGTCGCTGCAGTCCACGGTGTGCGGGTCGGTGCAGGCGCAGCCCGCGGGGCACGCGTGCCCGGGCGCGAGCAGCAGCAGGAGGCTGCAGAGCCGGAGCGCCGCGGCGGCGCAGGCTGGGGCGCGGGGGCGCATGGCCGGGGGGCCCGCGCCGGCCGCGGCGACACTGAGGCGGCTCTCGGAGCGAGTCCTGGCGCGGGGCGGCGCGGGGCGGCGCAGTGAGGCACTGGCTGCCGGGCGCCGGGAGCCGGAGAGCGGCCCGGGCGGGGAGGGCGTGCGCCCGGGCGCGCGAGGGCTATGGAGCGCGGCGCAGAAGGACTGGGGGAGCCCGGACAGTAGGGACGGAGAGGGGAGGGGCGGGGAGGGAGGGGCGAGGGACTCACCAAAGGATTTCCCCGGACAGGAAATTAACGCGCTAGAAAAATCCCTTGGGAGAGGCAGGAGCGGTAGGGGGGGGGCCGAGTGGCCGTCCCCAAAACGCGGCCCCACCCTGGCAGCTGATTTCCGAGATCGGGAAGTAAGACGCCGCGCGCACTGGGCCGGCTGCACTTGACGTCTAAGTTCAGTTACCAAGCCTAGGAGCGGTTTCCTTAAGGCGTGTCCCGGGCGTGCGCCCCGCCCCCTCGCGCCCGCCTGGTGCCAAAGCACGCTCCCTGCACGCCACCCCATGTCGCCAAAGGGAGTGGGACCTGGGTCACTCTGACTGTACTCCGGGGGCAATCCCCGCAGTCTCTCGGGTGCCGCGCCAGGGGCTGCTGGTCTGAATTTGGGCGGGGTTCCAAGGAGAGAGATAGTGGCTAGTCTTCCCTTTTCCCTCCCCCACCTGCACTTGAACTATCTTAGGCCGGAGGGTGAGTGAGGCAGGTGGTTGCCAGGGCCCCCGCTGTGGCCTAAAGGAAGGCCAGGGCCAGTCAGCACTTTCATGCTGGCCCCGAACTTCTGGATGGAACTGGCATCCACGCAAGGATCAGCTGCGGGTCTGACAGGTCCAGCATCTGAGGCTCTGAGGCCTGGAGTCACCAGGTCTGGCTTCCAAGCTGTGTGGCCTCAGACCAGTGCCTCTGCCTCTCTGAACCTGGTAGCGCCATTTGTGAAATGGGAAAGGGTAATATATATCTCACCAGCTTTGAGGGAGGACCAAGAAGTCAATAACAAAGTTCAAAAATTATCTTTTCCTCTCTCCCCCTCAAAACCCCACCTTGGATAGCCTAGGGAGGCGGTTGGGAACGTGCCAAGGCTGAGATGAAAGGACAGTGAGGAACTGCTGATATCAGCCTCTGACACGGCAGGAAAATTCCCTCTTCACCACCCCCATGCCAAACTCCTTTCCTTCTCATTCTAGAAACTTCTGTATGGGGAGGGGTCCCCACAGAGCTACCAAGAGATTGTCCTGCTGTTGGCTATTTTGGTCCAAATGGCCTGGAATTGACAGACTCCCACTAGACCAAAATAACCCAGGGAACAGCTGTTGGGCAGCGGGCCCCCGGAGACCCTGCCCTGGCCCCTGGCCGTGCTGGGGATTGGTGGAGCCTCGGATTCTGAAGCCATAAAGCTAAGCCCTCGGCCTTCTTCCAAAGGTACAGGCCGACTTGATGCCTCTGAGCCATGGGATGAAAGCACTGATCCACTGGGATGGAGCCAAGGGCTCAACAGATGAGCATATTTGCAGGAGCCCTGGGGAAGAGGCGGGGGAGACTCAGGGGGAAGCTTTGAGGCACCTGGAGTCCTGCAGCTCTTCCCCTACTTACATTCCAGGCCACTAAGCCAGACCTCCCTGAGTTCTCCATCTCTGTCTCCACTCTCCCAGGGTGCCCAATTTGCCGTTGCCATCCCCAGCTTCAAGGGCTCAGCTTCCCCACCCCGGTCTCATGCTCTTAAAGAGGCAGGTGCCCAGGGGAGTGGTCTGAATGCTCCCAGAGTGGATGAAAATGCTTCTGCCTACATAAATGATGCATAAATTACAGAAGAGTCACACAAAGTGCAGGCAGGTGGCAGAATAAACACATCTCCCACCCTTGCAACTCTGCAAAAGCAGCCTGAACCGAACTGTTGCACTCTGCCAATCTCAGGCTTGGCTTTGGCTGCTCCCTCCTGTACTGAGGGGAACCTATTACTGGTTTGAGCCCTTAGCATCATTGTTTCATGACACCCGCATTTGGCTGGGCTGCCATCTTGCATGTGCATGCCGTGTATCTGTATGTCTGAGTGTGTACACGAGCCCTCTCTGCCAAGTGGTCTGGTTGGCTGGAGCACTGGCCTATATAAATCAAGACCCTGGGTCTGGTCCTGGCCCCACCATTAGCCACAGAATCTTTCACAAGCCACTTGATCTCTCTGGGGACTTCTCAGCCCGGGTCCCCAGATACTATGGAGAGGAGGTCTTTTCAAAATTTAAAAAAGTCTGGTGAAAATTAGGCCTTTATCTTTGAGGAGGTCTCCCGCATTAAATTCTGCAATTCTTGGCAGTGAACTTAATGGTAACGCTAGTCCTTTTGTGCAGAACTGGCATTCATAGGTGACTTTAAGAAAAACAAAGATGGCCGGGCGCGGTGGCTCAAGCCTGTAATCTCAGCACTTTGGGAGGCCGAGACGGGTGGATCACGAGGTCAGGAGATCGAGACCACCCTGGCTAACACGGTGAAACCCCGTGTCTACTAAAAAATACAAAAAAAAACTAGCCGGGCGAGGTGGCGGGTGCCTGTAGTCCCAGCTACTCGGGAGGCTGAGGCAGGAGAATGATGTGAACCCGGGAGGCGGAGCTTGCAGTGAGCTGAGATCCGGCCACTGCACTCCAGCCTGGGCGACAGAGCGAGACTCCGTCTCAAAAAAAAAAAAAGAAAAAGAAAAACAAAGATGAGTTTCTACTTAATAAATGCAAGTATTTAGTTGACAACGGCTTGCAAAACAGGGGAATGCATGGTAGTAAAATATTAAGAGGGGCTCTCGGTAACAAACCTGTTGAGAAATACCACTCCTAGCCTTGATTTCCTCATCCTGAAACTAAGGAAAAAATACCTTTCTTCTTCCTTTCCACAGACAACGTGACGGCCACATGGAGAAGTATTTGTATGGGAACATGACTTGAAAGGTCTCTGGAGAAATATTGCAGATAAAAGTGGCCACAAATCTTGCCATGGCAGGAACGACTTGTTTCCACAAGTGTCCCCCAAAGTTCCTTGGATCCAAAGGTAAGCATTCTTTTCATTAATATCAGCAGAACTAGACGTGGTTGGGCTTTGTGGGGAGCAGGGAGGTATCTCAGATTCCAGAGCTCTCATCCCTTGGGGGAAATGCAAGCTTCGCCACCTCTAATTTTTTCCCCCGACAAATAAAACAGAGCCATGACCTCAGCAAGGTCACAATATGAGTCAGTGACAGGCGCTGGAAATAGAACACAGGCATTCTGAGTCCTCACCTGCGCCGCTCACCAATTCACCCACTCACCCCTCCCCAGGAAGGGAGTCTCTTATCCTTGACAGCCAACACTACAGGTAACAAACATTGCAGGTAACAGAGAGGAAGCTTGGGAGATTCCGCTTGTCAGCTCTGTTTCCGTATGTATTCTCAGAGTCAGCACACCTTGTAATTCCTATTCAACAGGCTCAAAGCAGGAGTGTGGCAAATACCCAAGGTATCCCTATGATTTAAAAACCTGATGTCATGCCTTCCCCAACCCCCACCCCAGCGGAATCCTCACTCCTCTCTGTGTTCTCTGAGCTACAGAGCACGTCATGTCTCACTCTCCATCCTTGTCCAATTCCCCATGAGGTTGGGCCTTGGGAAGCTATGTGCAAGGCGGTACCCAGGAAACCCCACCCTGCGATGCCCGGTTGCTGTAAGCAAGAAAAATTCAATAATAAGAATATCCCCCTTTGGTCACCAGACTGACATTTATATTAGCCAAAATCCTATGCCTCGAGTTATAAACAAGATGCTGCCAGTATTTTATGTGTAGAAGTTGAAGTGCAAATACCAGGTTTGAATGATAAGAGTATGGCTGGTGTTTGGTGACGTCATTTGCGTTACTGGCAGGTTTCACCTCTGAGCAGCACCTGGCTGACCCGGCCAGGGAGCGTGACGACCTCCCATGGGCCCCAGGAAAGGAGACACGCTCTAGCCCTTGACTTGGGGCAGCCTGCCTCGACGGAACAGGCTCCCTGCTCCACGGACACAGCTGTGTCTTTGTCACCAGCCTGTTAACTGGCTGAACCCAAGCAACTCCAACTCTGTGTTCCAGTCGTACGGCCGCTGCCCTTTTTAGCTACCACCGCTAGGGGGCACCACCTGCTGCCTGCACTGCTCAAAACTGAGCGCTTCTCTCAACGCAGTTTACTCTCTGGAGCAAGCCTGGACCCACGTTTTAGAAGAAAAACTCCCGCCTCTGGTTTCGCCTCTGACAGCAGGAAATGAATCTTCCACCAGCGTAAATGGGAGCCAGGATGGTGGTAGCCGTTGGGCACATGGGTTTGAAATTAGACAGATCTTGGGCAAGTTACTTAACTTTTCTAAGCCTCAGTTTTGCCATCTAGGAAATGGGATAATACTAATGTCTACTTCACTGGGTTGTTATGAGGATGAAATGAGGTGTCTGTCAAGGGCTTAGCAGTGAAACTGACACGTAGTGGAAACACAATAAATGGTAACTGCATGATGATCTGTTTATCCACATGGAGCAAATAAAGGTTTCATGTAGATGGATATTCTTCAGATAAAGAACTTACGTGTTTATTTCTCTGGAATATACTAACTAGTGATGCCCTAACATTTTAGGGTCAGTTGTAGTAACTCTCCCTGCCCTGAACCACTCTCTGCTCCAAGTGTAGCCCATTTGAGACAGACACACACCCCTACACCCCCGAGCCCTCCCCAGCTCTGGCTGACTCTGTGATCACAGTTTTAGGGGAGCGGCTTCCCTCCCTCTGGCCTGCTGGCTTGGTTGGTCTGAGCATGGGCAGGCTAATGAGACGGAGGACACAGGGTCAGTCCCTCAGCCTGGCACAAGGAGACATCTGTTCTCTGCTCACGACCGGGGCTCCTAATGCTGGCCGGCCATCCAGAAAATGTGTGACCTTGAGTAGGGTTGAAGAAGGGTGGAGAGAGTTTCGCCCTGTCCCAGGAGGAGAAAAACAAGAATCCAAAGTGCCATCCTCCTATAGGTAGGAGTTGCAAGCCCTGGGAAGCCGGGGAGTCATCCCCAGTTCCTCGTTACGTGACCCTCTCTGGATCCACTGGCAAACCCCCTTGGCTCTGCTTCTTTGCATCTCCACCACTACCTCCTGAGCCCAAACCGGCATCATCTTTTACAGCAGCCCCTGGCTGGCCAGCTGGCTCCCACTCTTGCCCATCCCCCACCCACACAATATTTAAGGAAGCCAAAGTGACCCTTTGAAAATACACATCAGATCAAGTCACCTCCCTTCTTAGACACCTCCAGTGACTTCCTGTGAGTGGCAGGCAGCCTTCTAAGATGACCCCCAATGATCCCCACCGCCAGCTATTCCTTGAGTGGAGATAGGACCTATGACTTGCTTCTAACAAATAGAATATGGCAGAGGCAATGCAGCTCAGTTCTGTGTTCAGGTTCTGTCTTGCTGGCAGACTATGTGATCTCCCTGAACAATTTGTCTCCTGCACAATTTGATGAGGAAAGCTATTCTGTTGGAGAGACCCTCATGGTGAGGGTTGGGGGTGCTCAGATCGACAGCCCCCTGAGAAGCTGAATCCTGCCAACAACCACCAGAGCTTGAAGTGGGGCCTTCCCCAGTTGAACCCAGACAGACTACAGCCCAGCCTATACCTTGACTGCGACCTGTGACACTCCCTGAAGGAGAGGACCCAGAGAAAGCCTGCCCAGACTCCTGAAACAGTGAGCTTTGAAATGTGTTTTGTATGAAACTGCTAAAAAAGGGTAATTTGTTACACGGCAATAGCTAACTGATACACTAAAGGAGCTTGGAACAAGAGCCCACCAGATCCTGCATGACCTGGCTCCATGTTCCTTCCCCTAACCCCCTGATTTGGGACCCCTCTTCTCTTGGTTCACCACACTCTAGGCTTTTCATACACCTAATTCCTCATGTTTGTTTCCACCACCAGACCTTTGCCCTTTGCTGTGCCCTCCACTGGCAGTGCTTCCTTCCCAGCTCCTGGCATGGTTGGTGCCATTTGGTCATTTGGGTGTTCTCAGCCCAAATGTCACCTCCCCAAACTGGCATTCACTCCTATCTTTCTCCAGTCACTCTCCCTTGTCTCCCTAAGTTGCTTCCCTTCTTTTCCTGGCTTCAACATGTTTATTACCCCCTGGCATTACCCAGCTTGCTGGTTTGATTACTTATTCACACGACCTTCCACCACTAAAATGGAACATTTATAAGGGCCAATCTTTTTATCTTTTCTTTTCTTTTTGTTTATTTATGTATTTATTTTATTTATTTAGATAGGTTCTTACTCTATCACCCAGACTGAAGTGCAGTGGGGCAGTCATGGCTCACTGCAGTCCCAACCTCCCAGGCTCAAGAGATCCTCCCACCTCAGCCTTCCAAGTAGCTGGTACTACAGGCACATGCTATCACACCTGGCTAGTGTTTGTTTGTTTTTTTTTTTTTACTTTTTGTAGAGATGGGGGTCTCACTATGTTGCCCAGGCTGGTCTCAAACTCCTGGGCTCAAGTTATCCTCCTGCCTCAGTCTCCCAAAGTACTGAGATTACAGATGTGAACCACTGTGCCAGATCAGGCTCAATGCTTCATCCCAGTTCCTAGAATCAGCCCCAGAACACTCAAGAATTGATTAATTAACTAATTGTCACCTGTAAATGATGCCTGTCAACTAGGCTACCAGTTTCTCAGCAGCATCTCACCTAGAGAAGCTCATTCATCGTTTCTGGTAGAGCAAGGAACTTCATCCCTCCAAAGACGGCCTTGGTTTCTTTCCCCTGGAAGGAACGAGATTTGCATGGGGAACACAAAGCACTCCAACTGTACCCCTGAAGTAGCCTGGGAGTTTGGGGCTCCCCCAAACACATATCTAGTTCCTCTTCATCAAAAGCATGCGGCACCCCATCAATGATGTCATCACGTCCACCTTTGCGCCTTTATGCATACCCTCTTCCTGGCTTGCCTCTCACCATGTTCCCAGTTTGCTTAAGGAAATTTGGCCTCCTCCAGGAAGTCCTTCTAGAATTACCCTGAACAATTCCCTGGTCCCCTTTATTCTCCATTCCAGGAGAATAAGTGCTATGCTAGGTATGGAGCACAGAGAGGGCACAGGTGTAGCCTCATGCTCAAGGAGCTCAGGGCTCAAGAGGCAGCCACAAGAAGAAATAACCACTGTTTTATTAGAGTTGGGACTTAGGTTTTGGTCTCTAAAACTCGAATTCATATAGTGTTATTAAGTATATCAAAATAGAAGCTGTACATTTGGGTAGTGTCAGAGCTAAAAACATTGGCCCTTGAGCCAGTTAGCCCGTATTCAGATCCCGGTTCCATCCTTTCTGAGCTGCTGTTCTTCTGCAAGTGAAGTCATCACCATAAACCTTTCATCTGCAAAACGGGGACTCACCGTATCTACCTCACAGGGTTATTGTGAAGATTCAATGAGATAATAGACAAATTAGCATTTGGCATAGCACCTGTGGGATTCTCAATACCTAGTACCATCTGAAGGTGGGAACATTCTCATCCATTTGGATACCTCCAGCAAAAAAACTTCTCTTGCCTTCTTAATATTCCAAAGGAAGGCATTCAACTGGGTCCCCAGGAGACAAAGATAGAGTAGACAGCCTCAGTTCTCAGGTGACTCACAACCTCCTTGAAGAGACAGGCCACACACAGCAAGGACTTGTTCTGTACAGTAACTGCCAAACAAGTACTGTGGGTTAATAAATGTCACAGGCATTTGGAGGAGTCAGGGATGTCTGGGCCAGGATGATTGGAGAAAGCCACATCTTGACATAGCAGACCGTATTTTCCGAATCAGATCTCGGAGCATACGGCCATGCAGCTTCATGCTTCTCTACCCCGACACACAGGGTTCCCTGCCAGTCCACTTGGCAGGCCCCTGCTCACTCTCAAAAATGCCTTGCATTCCTCCGTAAGGCCTTGACCTTTCCAGGTACAGCCAAATTGCTTCCTCCCTTGTATCTTTCCTCCGTTGTGTTACTGTCCCTTGTATGCAGTGTGGTATCTATTGATAACATATTTCTGTCCTTTCCTGGATTATTACTCGGCTGTAGTATGAGAAAGAACAGGTCCTCCTGAACAAAGACTATGTCTTCTCCGTGTTTATATCCGGGAACCCAGCATAGGACACCACACAGGGCAGGTGCTCAAGGCATCTTTGCCAAATGAATGAATGAGCGCATGCGTGACAAGCAAATGCTTCTGCCATGTGGAATGATCGGTAGACAAAGCATTTGAGGTCAGGATTGCCTTGGAAGGCTCTGGAGGCGCAGGTCTCTGTGATGCTGCTGCTGTGATGATCTGTTTAACCCCACAAATACCGCAGAAGGTGGCCTCGGGACATCCCCTCCTTGCTCATGATCTCCCCTCCTGATAATAACGATGGTGACCTGAGCACTGTCACAGCCATATGCAACACTGCAGAGACCCCTCCCACCCATACTCTCAAGTGAGCCTCAGAGCAGCTGTGTCGGGGGCTGGTCGGCCCGCATCTTTGTGCCCATTTTACAAAAACCGCTAGTGAGTGGCTGGTTACTCACCCTTTGGCAGCTGAGTAGCCCTAAGGATACCTGACATTTCAAACCCAAAGGCAAGTTTCCTGTACTCCTTTTGCTGCCCTTGGGGCCTACCACATAGGGTTATCTAATGATGGGAGGTTATTAGGGGGCTGTTGATCACATGGACTGACTGATTAGAGGTAGGGCCTCAGAGCCTGGAATTTTACATTTTATTTTGGATCAATAAAAATTTGACAGCTGAAACACTGCTCAGCAAACATATCTGATTGCTGAGCAGTATTTCCGCTGTCATGACTGGCTGCTGAGCGGTATTTCCGCTGTCATGACTGGCTGCTGAGCGATATTTCCGCTGTCATGCTGGCTGCTGAGCGGTATTTCCGCTGTCATGACTGGCTGCTGAGCGATATTTCCGCTGTCATGCTGGCTGCTGAGCAGTATTTCCGCTGTCATGACTGGCTGCTGAGCGGTATTTCCGCTGTCACGACTGGCTGCTGAGCGATATTTCCGCTGTCATGACTGGCTGCTGAGCGGTATTTCCGCTGTCATGACTGGCTGCTGAGCGGTATTTCTGCTGTCATGACTGGCCTCCCCTGCCCTCCCCTGGCCCATCCTGCAGACGTGAGCACACACTCACGTGCACGCACCTCCCTCCTTCCAGGTAAGTCTTGCTGAGACAGCAGAATAGAAAATGGCATAATCCAAAGGTAGAATGGTATAAAGCCACCAGAATTCCCTCTAGTACCTGCGGAGGCACACACACAAGGCTGTTTTATATAAATTTGTGTGCAATTTGCATACATTTGCATATGCTCCCAAAGCTATCTCATTGAGTTCTTGAAACAAGTGACAGGTAAAGCCACTCCACCTACACCAGCCAATGGCAGAAGAAGAGACACATTTGCCATACAGGCAGCCATGGCTTCTTCTACCCTTTAAGTTATTCTAAATTAGCATAAAATCACTGTTAAGTATTGATATTACTGAAGATCCCAAAGGCTGGAGAAAACATGACATGGATGCAATCATAAGAATAGTGCTGCCAGGCATGGGGGGCACCTGTAATTCCAGCACTTTGGGAGGCCGAGGCAGGCGGATCATGAGGTCAAGAGATTGAGACCATCCTGGCTAACATAGTGAAACCCCCTCTCTACTAAAAATGCAAAAAAAAAAAAAAAATTATCCAGGAGTGGTGGTAGGTGCTTGTGGTCCCAGCTGCTTGGGAGGCTGAGGCAGGAGAATCTCTTGAACCCAGGAGGCGGAGGTTGCAGTGAGTCAAGATCGCACCACTTCACTCCAGCCTGGGTGACAGAGCGAGACTCCGTCTCAAAGTAATAATAATAATAATAGTGATAATAATAATCTCTAGTACTGAGCACATATATGTCAGGCATTTCTCTATGAGCTTTAAATATATTATCTTAATCTCCTCAATAATCCAAAGGGTAGATCCAATTTTTACCATTTTACTGGTGAGGAAGCTGAGATCCACAGGGTTGAGGCCACATGGCTTGTCAGTGATTCAAACACAAGAATTCTGACTCCATTCATTTATGTGCCAATATTAGTTTAAGCACTTACTATGAGCCAGATATTATTCTAGGCACTAGAAACACGGCAATGAAGGAAAAAGACCGAGTCTCAGTTGTCACAAAGCATTAATATGTGTAAGTTAGGGTAAGGTTGGGTAGGAACAAAGAGAACCCAAAATTTATTAAAGAGCAAAGAAGTGAATTTCTTTTTTTTCTTCTTTTTTTTTTTTTTTTTTGAGACAAAGTCTCACTCCATGGCCCAGGCTGGAATGCAGTGGCACCATCTCAGCTCACTGCAACCTCCACCTTCCATGCTCAAGCGATTCTCCTGCCTCAGTCTCCTGAGTAGCTGGGATTACAGGTGAGCACCACCATGCCTGGCTACTTTTTGTATTTTTTGTAGATACAGGCTTTTGCCATGTTGGCCAGGCTGGTCTCGAGCTCCTGACCTCAAGTGATCTGCCTGCCTTGGCCTCCTAAAGTGCTGTGATAACAGGCATGAGCCCCAGCACCCGGCCTGAATTTCTTTCTTGAGTAGTAATTCAAGTTGTATGTCCCAGACTGATGGACAATCTTGCTCTAGCCACATGGTCATGTGGAAAACCCTGATCCCTTGCACATCATTGCTCTTCTAAGCACCTAGGACACTGTCTTCACCGGCTTAAGTGAGACTGGGCTGCCGCCACATCCTTGTGTAGCCACGGGAAGGTGGGAAGGAATTCGGAGAGGCCACACCTACCATGCCGAAGCCCGGGTCTGGGAGGGGCAGCCATTGTTTCTGTTTCCTTTATGTAGGTGAGAACCTAGGCCTGTGGACCCATCCTACTTTAAAAGGGGTTTAGTCAAGAGCCAAGGAAAAAGGGAGAATGGGTTTGGGTGGGCAACCAGCAGCCTTTGCCATGAAATGACATTCACAAGGCAAATACATTTGTTAGATGATGTCACAGAGCAATAAAGGCAACGAAGATAAAGCAGAGGAAAGGCTGGAGAGGGATGGGGTCACATTTTTAGACACAGTCATCAGCTCTTAGTCACTGTCCCTAACTGACCCCCGATTCCACCCATGCTCACGGTGACAATGAGGAAGGCTTAGGAGAGCCTCAAGCACTTCCTGAACCAAATAAGGTCAACTTATGTCCAGCCGAGTAGTCAGGTACCCTGGCCAAGCAAGAGTTTATTAGACTAGACTTGACCTTCATAGAGTCTCTCATGCCTTTTGTCAAGGAATTTTTATTTATTAGTAATTTTATTTTCATTAAAAAAAAAAAACTTTCAGGGTAGCTAAGGGAAGGTATTGTCATCTCCCTTTGATGAAAGGAGAACTTGAGGCTTGAAAATGTTCAGTTAAAAAACAAACTATTAGGCCGGACGCGGTGGCTCACGCCTGTAATCCCAGCACTTTGGGAGGCCAAAGCGGGTGGATCACGAGGTCAGGAGTTCAAGACCAGCCTGACCAATATGGTGAACCTCAGTTTCTACTAAAAATACAAAAAATTAGCTGGGTGTGGTGGTGGGCGCCTGTAGTCCCAGCTACTCGGGAGACTGAGGCAGGAGAATGGCGTGAACCCAGGAGACAGAGGTTGCAGTGAGCCGAGATCACACCACTGCACTCCAGCCTGGGCTACAGAGTGAGACTCTGCCTCAAAATATATATATATATATATATATATATATTGAGCTCCTATATTTGTATCCCAAGGCTCCAGTGCCTCGGGATACAAAGGCAAATGGGATGTGGTTCCCTAGACAAGTTGACGAGTAGTGTGGTATGCAGACATAGAAGCAAGTAATTTTTCAAAATATACAATGATGAAAGTATGTACAAAATACAGCAGTACAGAGGAGGAAAGGAATAATAATTCTACTTGGGTGAGAAGGATCGAGAGAGGGTATTATAGTAGAGGTGATGGCTGACCAGGGTTTTGAAGGATGAATAGGAGTTCTCTAAGCAGATGGGGAATCTGTTCTAGGTAAGGAAAATATGTTCCAGAGAGGGAAAACTGCATATATAAAAGCATAAAGGTCTAACAAGGTGAAATGCTTCATGAATTTGGCTATGAACATTTGAGAAAGGCTCACTAAACCTTTACAATGGGTGCTAGAAAATAACCCAGGTCTCCCAATTCCTTTTTTGTTGTTGTTGTTGAGTTGGAGTTTGCTCTTGTTGCCCAGGTGGAGTGCAATGGCGCGATCTTGGCTCACTGCAACCTCCACCTCCTGGATCCAAGCAATTCTCATGCCTCAGCCTCCCGAGTAGCTGGGATTACAGGCATGCACCACCATGCCTGGCTAATTTTGTATTTTTAGTAGAGATGGAGTTTCTCCATGTTGGTCAGGCTGGTCTCGAACTCCTGACCTCAGGTGATCTGCCCGCCTCGGCCTCCCAAAGTGCTGGGATGACAGACGTGAACCACCGCACCCAGCAGGTCTCCCAATTCCTAGTCCATACTAGTTTTCGACCTTCTTTTTTTTTTTTTTTTTCTTTTTAAGACAGAGTCTGGCTGTGTCACCCAGGCCAGAGTGCAGTGGCGTGATCTTGGCTCACTGCAACCTCCGCCTCCTGGGTTCACGCCATTCTCCTGCCTCAGTCTCCCGAGTAGCTGGGACTACAGGCGCCCACCACCACACCCAGCTAATTTTTTGTATTTTTAGTAGAGACAGGGTTTCACCGTCTTAGCCAGGATTGTCTCAATCTCCTGACCTCATGATCTGCCGGCCTCAGCCTCCCAAAGTACTGAGATTACAGGTGTGAGCCACCGCGCCTGGCCTAAGTTTTTGACCTTTTTTTGCAGCCATCCCAGGGTCTGATGAAAAAAATCCCTGGCTATGCACAAGCATTTTACACTTAACCTTTGCCAAAGGGCCAAGAAGCAGTGTGTACAAGCATTTTAAAAGCTGTGATCTCGTTCACCCAACGATGCCTACGAAGTGCTTTCTTTTTTTTTCTTTTCTTTTTTTTTTTTTTTGAGATGGAGTCTCGCTTTGTCACCCAGACTGGAATGCAGTGGCACGATCTCGGCTCACTGCAACCTCTGTCTCCCAGGCGTGTGGATCACGAGGTCAAGAGATCGAGACCATCCTGGCCAACATGGTGAAACTCCGTCTCTACCAAAAATACAAAAATTAGCCGGACATGGTTGTGTGTGCCTGTAGTCTCAGCTACTCAGGAGGCTGAGGCAGGAGAATCGCTTGAACCCGGGAGGCAGAGGTTGCAGTGAGCTGAGATCATGCTACTACAACCTCTGCCTCCCGGGTTCAAGCGATTCTCCTGCCTCAGCCTCCTGAGTAGCTGGGACTACAGGTACATGCCACCAAACCCAGCTAATTTTTTGTATTTCTAGTAAAGATGGGGTTTCACCATGTTGGCCAGGATGGTCTTGATCTCTTGACCTCGTGATCCACCTGCTTCAGCCTCCCAAAGTGCTGGGATTACAGGTGTGAGCCACCGCACTCAGCCAGCAATCCTATTGGTTTATGTTATTTATGGCCGGGTGTGGTGGCTCACACCTGTAAGTGATCCCAGCACTTTGGGAGGCCAAGGTGGGAGAATCAGTGGAGCCCAGGAGTTCGAGATCAGCCTGGACAATATGGTGAACCCCCGTCTCTACTAAAAATACAAAAATTAGCCAGGCATGGTGGCGCACTCCTTTAGCCCTAGCTACTTGGGAGCTTGGGAGACTGAGGTGGGAGGATCACTTCAGCCTGGGGAGGTCCGGGCTATAATGAGCTGTGATCATTCCAACTGTATTCTAGCCTGGATGACACAGTGAGACCCCATCTCAAAATTTAAAAATAAAAAAGGAAATGTTGTTTTAGAAGACTATTTAGTGATATAAAAAGTCATACAACTAAGTGAAAACGGTTTACAAAACCTTACATGGGGTATAGTTCTAATCTCATTTTATAGACACACACAGAAAGAAAATAGAATAAATATTAACCAAGCGTATCTCTAAGTGGAACCTGATAATCCAGAAAAAGATATTCAAACCAAAGGAAAAACTTCTCCTGACTCAGCTTCACCCTTAAAGTGAGTCCAAACACTGATCAAAGATTTCAGTGTCCAGATGTGCCCTCATGAGGACGGGGTCTTTCTACCTTCATCTCTGGCCACCCTGTCTCCTGCTCACCTCTGTGCCTTCACTGTGCTGTGATTCTAACCCCCTCTTGCCTGCCTGGGATAGAACAGAACAGGAAAGGTCAGAAAAGGTGCGTGGGGTGAGACTTCAGGGCGTGTGGAGAGTGAGAGGGTTGGAGCCTGGGAACAGCTGTGCAGAATTAAGCAAATTGGAGAGAAGAGAACCAGGGAGAGAGGAGAGAGAAACTGAATGTGCCTAACCCGACCTCTTTTCTCTTCCTTAGGAGGCTTGTTCTCCTCCCACCTGGGGGTTTGCAAAGGTGGCTCCACCTTAGCAGTGGGGAGGCCCACGCTGGCCCCACTCTGCCTATACCCGGGCAGGTACATCTGTGTGTTTCCATTGCAGAATATGCGCTTACTTTCAGATTTAAATAACTTCTTCTCCATTGTCACCTATCTGTGTTCCCGTAGTGCTTGGTACTGACCTCTAATGCGCCTCTAGCCTCGCTGAACTATACAGATTTGTTTATGTGTCCGTCGCCTGCACAAAATCGTGAGCCCTGTCAGGGCAGACTGCAGAGACTGTGACTCGCTCTTCTCATCAGACCCTGTCCCAGCACCTGGCCCAGACCTGTTTTTGTTGTCATCGTCGTTGTTGTTGTTGTTGTTTGAGACAGAGTCTCGCTTTGTCGCCAGGCTGGAGTGCAGTGGTGTAATCTCAGCTCACTGCAAACTCCACCTCCCGGTTTCAAGTGATTCTCCTACCTCAGCCTCCAGAGCAGCTAGGATTACAGACACAAACCACCATGCCGGGCTAATTTTTGTATTTTTAGTAGAGATGGGGTTTCACTGTGTTGGCCAGGATGGTCTCAAACTCCTGACCTCAGGTGATCCACCCGCCTTGGCCTCCAAAGTGCTGGAATTATAGGAATGAACAATCACACCCGGCCTGTTGTTTTAATATTTTGGATAATCCAATTATAAGCCAGGAATACAGGCAAAGAATCTCTATGGTGTCAAATTCAAAGAAATGTCATCGCCATCTTGTAACCTAAAGTAGCTAAAATATAAATTCAATCTTTGCTGGCACTTCTTGAATAACATTAAGGAGTCTCCGAGTAATAAGCCTCAGCAACTCTTCAAAAATCTCTCCTCTCTCTCTCGCTCTCTCTCTCTTTCTCTCTGGTTCCCTTCTCTCCAGTTTCCTTAAATCTGCACAGCTGTTTCCAGGCTCCACGTCCCTCACTCCACGCTGTCTGAAGTCTAAGCCCACTCACCTTTTCTGTTCTTTCCTGTCCTGTTTTGTGACTTTCTTTACTCATTGTCCCAATTTGGTATCTCAAAAGCCCAGAAACCAGGCTAGAAAAGGCAGAAGTCAGGCTGGGCATGGTGGCTCCTGCCTGTAATCCCAGCACTTTGGGAGGCCGAGGCGGGTGGATCAACTGAGGTTGGGAGTTCAAGACCAACCTGACCAACATGGAGAAACCCTGTCTCTATTAAAAATACAAAATTAGCTGGGCGTGGTGGCGCACACCTGTAATCCCAGCTACTCGGGAGGCTGAGGCAGGAGAATCGCTTGAACCCGGGAGGCAGAGGTTGTTGTGGTGAGCCGAGATCGCACCATTACACTACAGCCCGGGCCACAAGAGTGAAACTCCATCTCAAAAAAAAAAAAAAGAAAAGGCAGAAGCCCAAAGGAGGTGAAGGAGAAGGCAAAGCCACAATCACTGCTCAGCCCTGGGGCTGCAGGCATGAAAGGGGACTTGTTTCTCTGTAGTTCCTGTTTATGAGATTGCACGTCGTGCTGTGCTGAGTTAGACAGAAATACAAGGCTCATTTAGAAACAGGTTGTGCAACCCGCTCCCCCCAACCCCCCCACCAAGGCCATGCCAGCCAAAACCCCCAAAGAGCTGATGTTTCTGTTGGGGGTGATGTTTCCTGCTAGTGAGGGAGCTGCTCTTGGCCTTGGCACCCATTCCTCCTGTGGGAAAAAGGGTAGCTTGGAGAAACTGAACGTGCCTAGCCCGGCCCCTCCTCTCTCTGTTCCTTTTGGGGCTTATTCTCTCATCTGGGGGTTTACAGAGGCAGCTCCACCTTAGGAGTGGGGAGGCCCACGCTGGCCCCACTCTGCCTATACCTGGGCAGGTACAGCTGTCTGTTTCCATTGCAGAATGTATACCCACTTTCAGATTTCAATGATATCGTTTTCACGGTCAGCTTTCTTGGTAATAAAAAGAATGCTTCAGTCCTCTGTCCGCTAACAGTTCTGTTATTTCTCCATTGATCTGAGCCCTGGTAGGGACGAGGGATGGTATTAATCAGGTCTCCCCAGCACCTCCCTGCTCGTGCCTCCCTCCCTCTACCTGTCTACCAGTTACCAGGAAGCCTGATGCGTGCAGCCTACGCTTTCTTACTTTCTTTTCTAGCTATGCAGTTGTTACTAACAGCTGTAACTGTTCCTCCCTGAAGCGACCCTCTTCATCTCCGGGCATCGCGATTATTAGAAACTTGTAAGGGCAGACGGGGCGCGGTGGCTCACACCTGTAATCCCAGCACTCTGGGAGGCCGAGGCGGGCGGATCACGAGGTCAGGAGATTGAGACCATCCTGGCCAACACGGTGAAACTCCGTCCTCTACCAAAAAATACAAAAAAAAAAAAAAAAATAGCTGGAGTTGGTGGAGGGAGACTGTAATCCCAGCTACTCCAGAGGCTGAGGCAGGAGAATCACTAAACCCCAGGGGGCAGAGGTTGCAGTGAGCCGAGATGGTGCCACTGCACTCCAGCCTGAGCCACAGAGGAAGACTCTGTCTTGAAAACAAAAAAGAAAATACCCTGCAGAGTGCTCCTCTGGGTGGAGAGAATGAATTTGTTTCCACTGGCAGATGGAGATAAATGGAACCTACATGCCAGTTGCCCTTACTCTCTATGCTGCCAACATTTTGTTTCTGGGTCCTGAAAATAATTTATGAAAATTATTGTTGGAATATTCTAAATTATCGTAAGTGCTGGGACTACAGGTGTGAGCCACCTCGTTCAGCCAATTTATGATAGTTCTAATGGGGTTGTTGCATTTGAGGAAAACTTTGATAGACATTACCCATTTTTTAAGTTGGACCCCATCATGCCTGGAAATGTGTTGTAACTAGCCATGCACTTTTAAATGTTTCCTGATTCTCCTGAAAAAAAAAAGTATATTATATGTATACATAAATAAGTATCAGTTTTTTGCTGATGTAGAGGATGTATGCAATAATTTATAAGTAATAATAAATTATACAATATTCTTTATTGCATAAAGAATAAATCCCATATAGCCAACCGATTCGCACCGAATATTCTTACTAATTTTTTACTGAACTCTTGATCTGTAGTCAGCCTATGGTTGCTATTAAACCAGGTCGTGTCAAAATTGGACTAGAAATCGCTGCTTGATCGCTAACTGATTCAGCAAGGAAGATGCTTACATCATTGACTACTAAGGACAATTCCAGCATGAACATTGATTAGTCTCTTCATGTGCATTCGTTGAGTGAAATAAACAAAGATACATGTGAGAACCTCGTTAAGAATACAAACAATTTCTTTGCTAAATTAGGTAACAGTTTTCAAATACTAGAATATTTCCTCAATTGTTTTGCTAATCACAATGTAACAGTTACGGATACAACACACTTTTCAGTTTAACCTGCATTATTAATATTTTCTCCATCTGTTTCTTTTCTTTTTTTTTGAGACAGAGTCTTACTCTGTGGCCCAGGAGGAAGTGTGGCAGTGCGATCTTGGCTCACTGCAACCTCTGCCTCCCAGGCTCAAGCGATTCTCATGCCTCAGCCTCCTGAGTAGCTGGGATTACAGGCATGTGCCGCCACACCTGGCTAATTTTTGTATTTTTAGTAAAAACAGGGTTTCACTATGTTCGCCAGGCTAGTCTCGAACTCCTGACCTCAAGTGATCTACACACTTCAGCCTCCCAAAGTGCTGGGATTACAGGCGTGAGCCACTGGGCCTGGCCATATTTTCTCCATCCCTTTCTTAACTGCACATGGTTTTTTAAAAAACAATGTGTTCAGTCCTGATATGTAGTGCTTTCCAATTGCTGTGGTGTAAATACTCCCACCACAGCTGGTTTCAAGCTGCCAAGATGCTGTCACTGAACATGGAGCTGGGAATAGATGTGGATTTTTATTTTGCTCTTTCTATTCTATTCTATTCTATTCATAGAATTTCTACCATACAGATACACAGATATCAATAATCACAAAAGCACAGACAATACTAAAAGTAGTAAAATGATTAGGACAAGATGGGTTTTGAGTATATGTTACCTTTTCTATTTTTTTCCATTCTAATCATTCCTTTTTTTTTTTGAGATGGAGTGTTTCTGTCACCCAGACTAGAGTGCATTGGTGTGATCTCAGCTCACTGCAACCTCTGCCTCCAGGGTTCAAGTGATTCTCCTGCCTCAGCCTCCCGAGTAGCTGGGATTACAGATGCATGCCACCACGCCCAGCTAATTTTTGTATTTTTAGTAGAGACAGGGTTTCACCATGTTGGCCAGGCTGGTCTCAATCAAACTCCTGACCTCGAGTGATCCACCCACCTCAGCCTCCCAAAGTGCTGGGATTATAGGTGTGAGCCACCATGCCTGGCCCCATTCTAATCATTTTATTGTGTACAATTCAGTATTGTTAAATATATTCACAGTGTTGTACAACCATCACCACTATTTAGTTCCAGAACTTTTTCATCATCCCAAACAGAAACTGCCTACTCAGTAAGCAGTCATTCCCAATCCCCTTTCCTCTGGCAACCACTAAGCTGATTTCTGTCTCTATCAATTTGCTTATTCTAAATACTTTGTATAAATAGAATTATATAATATGTGACCTTTTGTGTCTGTCTTTTTTCACTGAGCATAATGTTTCCGAAGTTCATCCGTATTATAGTATGTATCACTGCTTCATTTCTTTTGATTTAGAGATAGGGTCTTGCTCTGTTGCCCAGGCTGGAGTGCAATGGCATGATAGTGGCTCACTGCAGCCTCAGCAACCTCCTGGCCTCAAGCAATCCTTTCTCCTCAGCATAGGTAGCTGAGACTATAGGTATACACCACCATGCCCAACTTATTTTTTTCTTTAATTTTCTGTAGAGACAGGATCTTGCTATGTTGTCCAGGCTGGTCTTGAACTCCAGGCTGGTCTTGAACTCCAGGCTGGTCTTAAACTCAAGCGATCCTCCTGCCTTGGCCTCCGAAAGTGCTGGGATTATAGTCCTAAGCCACAGTGCCTGACCCCAGTACTTCATTTCTTTTTATAGCTGAATAATATTCCATTGTATGGATAGACCACATTTTGTTTATCCATCTGTTGCTGGCCGTTTGAGTTGTTTCCACCTTTTGGCTGTTGTAAATAGTGCTGCTATGAACATCCATGATTACTTTCCTTTTTAATATAATTCACTTAGTTGTAAGTTTATATAATTGAATTTTTAATAATAGCTGTGTTTATCAACCACCTTGCAAAATTCCTGGACATCTAATGATTGACTTGTAGGAGGGGCAGGAGTTGACCCCAGCACACCGATGGTTGTCACCATCTGTACAGCTCTGGGCAGATGACAAAGCCCAGAATTATGAGTCAGCAGGTCGGCATTCTGGGGCCAGTGCAGCGTCTAACTCGCTTGTCATTTTGAGCACATCACTCACCGCTCTTGTCTTCTGTCTCGTTTCTAAAATAAGGCTGTTGGGCTCAATGATGCCTAAGGTTCCTCCCTAGGGGATCTTCTATCTAATAAGTGGCCGGGTTAGGTCAACAAATGAAATAAGCCCACAGTTACTTACCACCCAGCAGGTCAGAGAATGGTACACTCACTGTTCCTCTGAAGTTGAGCGTTGTTGGTTCCATCTCCAAGACATATTTCCATTGTCATCTCACGACGCTTGCTGTCTTCTCTTCTCAACACTTTTCCTGTCTTCCCCTGCTCCCCCAATTCTTTGGCTATAAATGCTCACTTTTCTTTGTACTGGGAATTAAGCCAATCTTTCTCCACTACTGCAAAACCCCATCACAGCAATCCCTATACCTGTCTTGATAGTCCGGAGTAAAGCCTGCCTCACCGCTTTAACAATTGTCATGAATGATTTTCTTTAACAGACCCCATCCTATGTCCAGGTGATGGGCTCAGACATGAACACATGTCCTAGCAGTTTACGGGTGAGACCTTTGATGAACAAGGTAGAGCAGGCCTTGGTGGGGACTAAGTGGCAGAAGGGAAATAAGTGGGGCATGGCAAGCCTGAAATCACCCAAGAAAAGGAATAGATTAAGCAAAATGAGCAAGTTATGTGTGTGAAGAACCACGTCAGTCTGTAAGCATTTATTGAGCACCTCCTGTGTGCACACAGAGCCCTTAATCAGCCCTGGACCAAGTATTGGGAGGAAAGGAAGGTAATGGAAGGTACAATTCTTTTAGTCGTCGTCGTCGTTTTGAGACGGAGTCTCGCTCTGTCGTCCAGGCTGGAGTGCAGTGGCGCTGCCCTGGCTCACTGCAACCTCCACTTCTCGGGTTCAAGTGATTCTCCTGCCTCAGGCGCGTGCCACCACACCTGGCTAATTTTTGTATTTTAGCAGAGGTGGGGTTTTCGCCATGTTGGCCAGGCTGGTCTCGAACTCCTGACCTCAGGTGATCTGCCCACCTTGGCCTCCCAAAGTACTGGGATTACAGGCATGAGCCACCACGCCCGGCTGGCAGGTACAATTCTGAGGACCCCAGGGCTCAGTCCCACAAGACTGTCCCCACTGCAGAGGCCGGTTCCATGGGTGTGAGTTCTCGGTTCCAACAGTCCAACTGTAATCCGGACATGGTTGGCTCATCAGGGAAATGCTGTTAATCATCTCTGGGTTTAAAGGGAAGCACTTAGAGCCACTCAAATCAGATTGGAGACACTGAATTTGGAAACTGTCCAGTGTCTAACAGGAGGCTAGCCGTCTGATTCCTTAGGGAGCGAATGACCTCAGCAGAGGGTGGATTTGATCGCAGGAAAGGATGAGAGGAGGTGAGGGGGAATGCCTCATTGGAAGTGACACCTAATTACCAGTTTCCCATCCTGTTTTCAGGCCCTGCAAAATAGAGTCCTTCTGGGTATCTGGTCTACCCTTCACCTGCAAATGCAAGACATACATACCAACAGGGTAAATCAGGGCTGTTTCCTCAGCTTAATCACGAGCTCCTGTAAGGGCAGAAAATGACTCTCGCGTTGTGACGCTCCATTTCCCACTCCTGCTTAGTTATTCGGGAGCTGTTGATGGGTGACACTTGCCTCAGAATTGCGGTGACTTTCAATACCCCTAAGTGCAGAATTTAAGGAGGAAGGCCTCTGCACAGAATGATAATCATATTGGGGTGGGGGGGGATTGCTGCCTGGAAAACAGGTATATATCTTAGATGAGAAAACACCTTACTGAGACTCTCAGAAAAGAACTTGTGAGGGGATAGTTTTTGCTCAAACATACCCATTGTCCGATGATGAAGGAATGGATGAGCAGAAAGGGAAGGAGGTGACTTCTCATCTCATCTGGGATATACATGCCCTCGCTTCAGGGATGAGAGGTGTTCCTGGAAAGGTAACTGCAAATTGGAATTTTTATAGCCCGAACCACCTTTTCCATTACTTTCCCTGCAAAAATGAGTCCTCGGAATATTCTTAGGCTCTAGGATGTAATAAAACCGCAGCTAAGGCTCTAGCACATTTTTTCACGTTATCGCTTTTTAGCTGAAACTGACCGTTTTCTTATATTAAAAAAATCACATTCCGAAAAACATGACATAAACTAGCTGGGGTTATGTCTCCGTGTGGTACAATCATTTCAGTGTCAACAACCGTTTACTGGAGAGCCTGTAAGTTTGGGGCACCTGGCTAAGCATTTTCACACAGTATCTCATTTGGCTGCCACCCCAATTCTGTGAGCTAGATATTACCTCCTTTTTGGGAGAGGTAATAATAAAGTTTAGGAAAATTGAGGAAGGGATCCCTGTTCACGAAGCAGCAGTGGCAGAGCTGGAATTGAAACTCAGGTTTGAGCAAGTGTGGGCCTGGATACTTCACCTCTACCACAGCTGCCTAATTTAAAGTGTTAAAATAAGAAACGCAAACAACAATAACCCCAACAGTAACAACCTCAGCGATGATCTGAGATAGGACGTGGCCCCAGTTTCTAACAGGTTGCTCTCTCAAGGATCCTTTAAGAGGGTAAGGAAACCAGCTTTTGCCGTTCAGACCTCAGGTCCAAACTCTTTCTGAAATCTGCTGCCCGACATAACAGCTTGGGCAAGACTGAATGGGTGATAAGACAAGGACCCAACCACTCAAAGCCAATCTGGAAAGGACCAGGAGGAGTGTACATCTCTAGCACACATGTGAAGAGTGAAAGAGCTCAGCTGCTGAAACTCCTGAAGGCCTGAGGGGTCCAGGAAGCCCAAGCTAGCACATCCAGCAATTGACTCTCACATGTGCTTTGCTTTGCTTTCTTTCTTTTTTTTTTTTTTTTTTTTGAGATGGAGTTTCACTCTTGTAGCCCAGGCTGGAGTGCAATGGCACGATCTTGGCTCACCGCAACCTCCACCTCCTGGATTCAAGCGATTCTCCTGCCTCAGCCTCCTGAGTAGCTGGAATTACAGGCACCTGTCACCACACCCAGCTAATTTTTGTATTTTTAGTAGAGACAGGGTTTCTTCATGTTGGCCAGGCTGATCTCAAATTCCTGACCTCAGGTGATCTGCCGGCCTCAGCCTCCCAAAGTGCTGGGATTACAGGCGTGCACCACCACGCCTGGCTAATTTTGTATTTTTAGCAAAGATGGGGTTTCTCCATGTTGGTCAGGCTGGTCTCGAACTCCCGACCTCAGGTGATCTGCTCGCCTCGGCCTCCCAAAGTGCTGGGATTACAGGTATGAGCTACTGTGCCCAGCCCCAAATTTGCTTTTCTAAGGATGCCAATACTCCTTAGCTGTGTGGTGGTCAGCCTCTAAGATGGCCTCCAATGGTACCCCCTCCTGGAATTCACACCTGTGTGGAATCCCCTCCCACACTGTGCTAGGGTGTTTCCCATGACCAACAGCATATGGTATGCCAATTCTGATATTAGTTTACAAAAAGACTGGAACTTCCAGCTTGGCTTCTCTCTCTCTGTCTCTCAAGTCTCTCTGGGGAAAGTCAACTGCCATGTGGTGAAGACAGTAAGTCTGTGAGGATGCCCACCTAACAAAGAACTGTGGTCTCCTGTCAACAGTCAACAAGAAACTGAGGCCTCCTCCAAAAGCCACATGAGTGAGCTTGGAAGCTAATTCTCCAGTCCCAGAAAACTGCAGCCCCTTCTTTTTTTTTTTTTATTTGAGACGGACTCTTGCTCTGTTGCCCAGGTTAGAGTGCAGTGGCGTGATCTTGGCTCACTGCAAGCTCTGCCTCCCGGGTTCACACCATTCTCCCACCTCAGCCTCCCAAGTAGCTGGGACTACAGGCACCCGCCACCACACCCAGCTAATTTTTTGTATTTTTAGTAGAGACGGGGTTTCACCGTGTTAGCCAGGATGGTCTCGATCTCCTGACCTCGTGATCCGCCCGTCTTGGCCTCCCAAAGTGCTGGGATTACAGGCGTGAGCCACCGCGCCTGGCCAACTGCAGCCACTTCTGATGTCCTGAACATATTCTCTGGAGAGATCTGGAACCAGAACTATCCAGTGAAGCTCCTACCAGACAGTGGCATGATCTCGGCTCACTGCAACCTCCACCTTCCAGGTACCTCAGCCTCCTGAGTAGCTGGGATTACAGGTGCCCACCACCACACCCGGCTAACTTTCGTATTTTTAATAGAGATGGGTTTTCACCATGTTGGCCAGGCTGGTCTCAAACTCCTGACCTCAGGTGATACACCTGCCTTGGCCTCCCAAAGTGCTGGGATTACAGGCGTGAGCTAGCACGCCCAGCCAATCCCGGATTCTTGACTCACAAAACCTACGAGATCATAAAAGTTTGTGATTTCAAGCTGCTAAACTCTAGTTTCCTTTGTTCTACAGCAATAGCTAATAAAAGTTTGAGCAAACCATTTTCTTTTCTATTGTTGGCATTGAGCCCTTTCTGGCCAGGTGGTGCCCATCCTTGATAATTTCCCTCCTACTTCCAGTTGATATTACCCTCTCAGCCCCTTTATTTTGAATGACCTCATTAAGGCAAGGAATCTTTTTTTTTTTTTTTTTTGAGACGGAGTCTCGCTCTGTCGCCCAGGCTGGAGTGCAGTGGCCGGATCTCAGCTCACTGCAAGGTCCGCCTCCTGGGTTTACGCCATTCTCCTGCCTCAGCCTGCCAAGTAGCTGGGACTACAGGCGCCTGCCACCTCGCCCGGCTACTTTTTGTATTTTTTAGTAGAGACGGGGTTTCACCGTATTAGCCAGGATGGTCTCGATCTCCTGACCTCGTGATCTGCCCGTCTCGGCCTCCCAAAGTGCTGGGATTACAGGCTTGAACCACCGTGCCCGGCCAAGGCAAGGAATCTTAACTGAGGACCACTGCATACAGTAAGCGTGCAATTAGCCATTGCGTGACTGCAGGAGATAGTAGTTTCCACGAGTGGTGCCCCCTGGAGGTGTACGGTATATAACCTGCACAGTTCTATGTGGCAGTCCAGCCAGCAATATACCTGAAAAAGTGTCCAACGCCAGGTTTTCCTGCTGGACACAGCAAATGGGGCAATTCCTCCAAAGATCACAGACAAGAGAGGTAGTGGAAGGTGGTTAGTTTTCACAGGGGCTGGCTGACCCGTCGTGAGGTTGCAGGCAAAGCCCATGAGTTTGGGTCATTTTCTTTCTTCCCGACTCAGGAAAGAACCTGCAGGGCATGATGGGGTGGTGGTGGATGAGCCTGGACCCTGGAGTTGGACCCATGGTCCAACTGTCTGTGTATTCACCGGGTGACTCCTCACATAAGTTCGCACTCAGGAAGCCATGGAATCTAGGAATCTAGCCCTCAGATTCCTCAGCTGTCAAATGGGAATCATAATAACGCCCCCAGAGAGTGGCTGAAGGACACGGTAAGCTCACACACATATTATACCGACGTCAGTGTCTGACAGTGAAACAACAGATGAGGTCTTGCTATATTACCCAGGCTGGTCTTGAACTCCTGGCCTCAAGTGATCCTCCCACCCAAGCCTCCCAAAGGGCTGGGATTATAAGTGTAAGGCACTGTGCCCACCCCAACAGCAATTTTTATTCTGTTTCATTTCCCCACAAAGCGAACCTCACACTCTGCTTATTCCAGAGTGGAGGATCATTAAGGATTTCTTGAATGAATTAAATAAGAGGCTCCATCTCTCCAAGAGGGAGACAGTCCTATCTTCTAGTCCTGGGTAAATCAACAACCAACAACAACAATCCTAATAAGAAAGGCACATCCTTAACTGAACAGTACAAAGCATACAGTACCATTTGAGCCATTTGCCCTCACAAGCCTTCAGTCATTTTTTTTTAGACTGGAGAAATTTCAGAAGAAACTTCATCCGTTAGCAAAACACAGGCACAGAGGCAGCAGCTGTGCGGTTCCGGATGTCCTTCAAGGGCTCTGCTGCAGGATAACTCTAACCTGAAGATGCACAGGCAAACATTGAGTCAATAACTCAAGCCTGACTTAACTTGCATCAAGCTGCCGAGCGCGCAGAAGCTATAAACAGCCCTGCCTGGATGGACAGCCCTTCCTTTGTCGCCGGGATTGGGTCTGAGAGGCTCCCAGTTGGAGAGAAAATGCCAGCCTGTTTCTTCTCTGGCTTAAGGACACAGTCAGATCAACCGCTGACGTCAGAGGAGAATTCCCTCCCCCCAGTTATCCGGCCCAAAAGGTCATGCCAGGTAATGGGACACAGAGCAGAGCAATGCTGGCGTGGTCCAGGGGAGCTGCCTTGCCTGGGCCTGCACTCTAAGGCTGAGCAAAGATTTTAAAAGAAGAGAAAACAGGGCCGGGCGCGGTGGCTCAAGCCTGTAATCCCAGCACTTTGGGAGGCCGAGACGGGCGGATCATGAGGTCAGGAGTTCGAGACCATCCTGGCTAACACGGTGAAACCCCGTCTCTACTAAAAAATACAAAAAAAACACTAGCTGGGCGAGGTGGCGGGCGCCTGTAGTCCCAGCTACTCGGGAGGCTGAGGCAGGAGAATGGTGTAAACCCGGGAGGCGGAGCTTGCAGTGAGCTGAGATCCGGCCAGTGCACTCCAGCCTGGGCGAGAGAGCAAGACTCCGTCTCAAAAAAAAAAAAGAAGAGAAAACAGCCTGACTCTATTATCCATTCGTGGAAAAAGAAGCTCAGATCAAAGATAAACAAAACCCACCAACCAAACAGTAGTCAAAAAGGCTGAGCATGGTAGCTCAAGCCTGTAATCCCAGCGCTTTGGGAGGCTGAGGTGGGGGGATTGCTTGAGGACAGAAGTTCGAGACCAGACCAGGTAACCTAGCAAGAGCTCCATCTCTACAAAAAAATTAAAAATTTGCCTCGTGAGGTGGTGTGCACCTGTAGTCCCAGCTACTCAGGAGGCTGAGGCAGGAAGATCACCTGAGCCCAGGCAGTTGAGGTTGCGGTGAGCCATGATCGCTCTGCTGCACTCCAGCCTGGGTGACAGAGTGAAAGAAACTGCCGGGCGCGGTGGCTCAAGCCTGTAATCCCAGCACTTTGGGAGGCCGAGATGGGTGGATCACGAGGTCAGGAGATCGAGACCATCCTGGCTAACACGATGAAACCCCGTCTCTACTAAAAAATACAAAAAACTAGCCGGGCGATGTGGTGGACGCCTGTAGTCCCAGCTACTCGGGAGGCTGAGGCAGGAGAATGGCGTGAACCCGGCAGGCGGAGCTTGCAGTGAGCTGAGATCCGGCCACTGCACTCCAGCCTGGGCAACAGAGCGAGACTCCGTCTCAAAAAAAAAAAAAAAAAAAAAAAAGAAACTGTCTCAAAAAACAAAAACAAAAACAAAATCACCCTGACCTTCCTCCTCCCGAGTCTCTGAGGCTGGTGCTAACTGATCTGTAGGTGGACGGTGGGCGATTGTTCTAGCGATGGCTCTGGGCCTCCTGGAAGGAAATCCTGCTGAGTGACCCACAGGGAGAAACACAATGATCCTGCACTGCAAGTGAAGAGGGTCCTACTACAGACCAATGAAATGACTGCTGACTGCACTCAGAGAGGGCAGCTACTCCATAGGGCGCAAACAGAAAGCCCATCGGCCCCTTGACCACTCCTTTCTGAGCCCCCAGGCCTCCCCTGCCCCATCGGACCCACCACCCACCCTCCTCCCAAGGCCTCTCCTCTTCATGCCACTCACGGGCACCAGGTGCTGATGGGGCCGCCGGCTCTGGGTTCTGAGTCGGGGACATCACTGCAAGCAGGTAGGTATGAAACAGGGCAGACTGCTAGCAGACAGGGAGAGAGCTGAAGGATGGGGTCACTTTGGGTGGGATGGTGACGTGAGGAGAAGAAAGTGGTTCTGGGATGGAGGGAGAGCAGTGGGGCTCCTTCAGACAGATGACCAGGGAAGGCCCTTCGGAGGAGGTGACATGTGAGCAGAGAAGACCTGGCTGACTGAGGGAGCCGGGCCCACAAAAAGTAGCACGTTCTAGGTAGAGGCAGGGCTCGCTACCCATTAACAGGGCCCAACGCAAAACTAAATGTGAGGCCCCACTCAAAAATTATGAGGAATTTCAGGATGGCGAGGCAGAGTGTTCAGGGTCCATGCCCGAGAGGCAGGCCCTGGTAGAAGGAACCATAAGTCCTGTAGCCCTAAGCCTTGGAAAGTTCCAGAATTCGAAAGGAGGCCAGCGTGTTCTGGAAGGCAGAAGGCATGAGAGGCTGTCAGAGGGCTGTGCAGGAGATATCTGTGGGGCACACTGTAGTAGCCCCTGAGACCGGTAAGCTGGGAAACCACTGGGGGAGCTTTGCATGAGGGATGGGCTTGATAGAATTAATTTTTTTCTTATTTATTTATTTTTTACAAAAGAGAAGGGGTCTTGCTATGTTGGCCAGGTTGGTCTTCAACTCTTGGCCTCAAGCAGTCCTCATGCCTTGGCCTCCCAAAGTGCTAGGATTACAGATGTGAGCCGCTGCACCTGGCCAGGATTAATTTTTATTGTTTTTTTTTTTTTTTTTCCCTGAGACACAGTCTTGCTCTGGCTGTGTGCAGAAAGAGCCGGGCTGAAGTTCAGTGGCGCGATCTTGGCTCACTGCAACCTCCACCTCCCAGGTTCAAGCAATTCTCCTGCCTCAGCCTCCCAAGTAGCTGAGAGTAGCACGCACCACCATGCCCAGCTAATTTTCGTATTTTTAGTAGAGACAGGGTTTCACCATGTTGGCCAGGATGGTCTCGATTTCTTGACCTCGTGATCCGCCTGCCTCGGACTCCCAAAGTGCTGGGATTATAGGCGTGAGCCACCATGCCCGGCCCAGAATTAATATTTTTTAAGGAACCCAGCTAGCTGCTGGGTGAGGCTGGTGTGGAGTGGGGGTCTGAGGAGAAGCAGGGAGTCAGACTAGAAGGCCGGGAGGATGGTGGCTCAGGCCCAGCGATGACCTAAATTGCCCAGGGCCAGCTCCTGACAGCCGGCTGAGTGTCGTGGCTCATGACCCCGCCTCTGTCTGAAGTTTCCACTCCCCTGGCACCGTTAGGACACTCACTTGCACCATCAGGTCCATCCTTCAACCCTACTTCAGTGACACCTGGCCTCACTCCTACCTATGCCCCCACTGGCACCCACCTCCCCAGCTGCCTCTGGGAAGTCCTTAGCATTCCTGGTGTCCCCACAGAGTGCCCGGCTCGTCTCGACACTGAGCAGCCTGGTATGTGCTCGAAAACTTGCTGCCCAGTGAGTGAATGCATTTATTACTTCATATTAGAGGAAACAGGGCTCTGCTCCAACCAGGCAAATCTCAACCTAGGCCCTGACCTGAAAAAGAAGAATTCTATTTCCAAATGCCCAGCGCATTTCCCTCTCATTAGATTTAAAAAAAAAAAAAAAGTCAAAAAAGAAAGAGAAGAAGCTGGCCTCCGAGGCTGTGGCACTCAAATTGCAGCCTTTGACTATTGTTTACGCTATATTTGTCCTGTCTCCAGGCATCATGCTGGGGGACAGAAAGGAAAATGCCAAACCATTTCTTCCTGGCCTGGCACCTATGGCGGAATGTTACCCTGCTGCCGTCTCGTGGCCAGGACAGTCACTGCAAATGTCCCAGAGTGATCATTTCCAGAGACTGCAGGAAGAACAGACTGGTTTTGATGGCAAACGATTTAGCCAGGAGAGGTCCAGGCTGAGGACCTCTTGGGCTGGTGGCCTCCAGTAACCTGGGCTGTTATTTATCCTGGGTGGTCTTACAGTCCTAGAATTGCCAACTGCATGCACAGTCCCTGGATGACAGCTCCCCTGAACAGACGACTTGCAGCCCTGGCTGAGGCCAGAAACACTGAGCCTTTACAAATCTTTTTATGGTTCCTCCACAGGACTGTTTTATTTACCTGCTGTGCAGATGAGGCCTAAGAAAAACCCAGACCAAACGTATAATTTGGAGCTAAGTACATGATGGATGCCCAGAGATGTAAAATTAGCCGAGTAAACTTAATACTGGGGCATTATGCTTGCTTTCCAGCGCCTGAATGTCTGTTAGGGACGCATCACTTGGGAACAGCTCTTGATAAAATAAGCAGACTCTATTCTCCCTGGAAATTAAAAAAAAAAAAAAAGATCCACTCTGACGGGGACCAGTTGTCTCAGATGTCCTCCAACCAAGTCAGGGAGGAGAGCTTATTGTCTGTGCACACTCACGTCCAATGTATGGGATCATTTGGTGGTTTGCACAAATGAAACTGAGATTGGGGGTGATTTTCAAAACGTAACTATGTATTCACTATTTTATTTTGTTGTTGTTGAGATGGAGTTTCACTCTTGTCGCCCAGGCTAGAGTGAGATGGCATGATCTCAGCTCACTGCAACCTTCGCCTCCTGGGTTCAAGCGATTCTCCTGCCTCAGCCTCGGGATTACAGGCGCCCGCCACCACGCCCAACTAATTTTTGTATTTTTAGTAGAGACAGGGTTTCGCCATGTTGGTCAGGCTGGTCTTGAACTCCAGACCTCAGGGGATCCGCCCACCTCGGCCTTCCAAAGTGCTGGGATTACAGGCGTGAGCCATGACACCCGGCCTTCACTATTTTATAAGCACATCCCGCTTAGCTTGCACAACCAGAGATCCCCACCTTCCGGAAGGATGAATGATAGGTGGGGTGGGGTGGGGTGATGAAGGGGTGTGTCCCCCAGCACCTTCTGTGAGTTCATGATAGGAGACTGCAGAAATTCATGTTAATAGCTCACACGTGAGGGAACTTTCACCCTTACATTTTTTACACGCGTTATTTCATTTGATCCTTACAACAATTTCATGAGGTAGGTATTATCACCTCCATTCGCTAAATGGAGAGCCTGAGGCTTAGAGTGCTGACATGGCTTGCCTATGATCAGGCGGGAGGAAGTGACTGCAGAGGATTCCAACTGCAGGACGGATAATCAAATACTCAGCACTGGTTTCATCCAGACTAGGGGTAGTCGACCAGGTGTTACACCTCTGATCTCATCATCTGTTGAAATTGTAGGGAGCCAATCAATAGCACTCTTTTTTTGTTTTTTGAGACAGAGTCTTGCTCTGTCACCCAGGCTGGAGTGCTGTGGTGCCATGTCAGCTCACTGCACCCTCCGCCTCCCGGGTTCAAGTGATTCTCCTGCCTCAGCCTCCTGTGTAGCTGGGACTACAGGTGCCCACCACCACGCCCGGCAAATTTTTTGTAGTTGTAATAGAGACAGGGTCTCACTGTGTTAGCCAGGATAGTCTCGATCTCCTGACCTCGTGATCCGCCCACCTCAGCCTCCCAAAGTGCTAGGATTACAGACATGAGCCAGTGTGCCCAGCAATAACGCCCTTTAATCCCCTTCAGAGTACAGCAACAATTGAGACATGCACTGTATTAGTTATCTGTAACAAAGGATCCCAAAATTTAGCAGCTTCAAGCCACGGTAAATATGTATTGTCTCACAGTTTCTGAGAGTCAGGAATCTGAGAGTGGATGTGTTGGGTGATGAGAGGGGAGGGACTCTTAGGAGGTTGCAGTGAAGAGATCAGCCAGGGCTACAGTCAGCTCAAAGTTCAATTGAGGCCGGAAGACTTTATTTATTTATTTATTTATTTATTTGGAGACAGAGTCTCGCTCTGTTGCCCAGGCTGGAGTGCCCTGGTGCGATCTCAGCTCACTGCAAGCTCCGCCTCCCGGGTTCACACCATTCTCCTGCCTCAGCCTCCTGGGTAGCTGGGACTACAGGTGCCCACCACCACACCCGGCTAATTTTTTGTATTTTTAGTAGAGACAGGGTTTCACTGTGTTAGCCAGGATGGTCTCAATCTCCTGACCTCGTGATCCGCCTGCCTCGGCCTCCCAAAGTGCTGGGATTACAGGCGTGAGCCACCGCGCCCGGCCCGGAAGACTTGACTTTAAGTTCGCTCATTTTCCTGTGGGCAGAAGGCCTCTTCCTTGCCATGTGGTTTTCTCTCTGGGGACGCTCATGACATGGGTGCAGGCTTCCCCAAAGCAAATGATGAGAGAAGGAGGGATGGAGAGAGAGAGACAGAACCCAGCAGTGACATACTATCATTTTTGCCATATGCTAATGATCACGTAGACCACGCCTCATACAGTGTGGCACTATGCAAGGGCATGAGTACCAGGAGCCTGGAATTACCGGGCACCATCTTGGAGGTTGCCTACCACATGGACAGAAAAGTTGGCAAGATAGAGAACACAATGATGGCTTTAAAACTGAAATAGTTGCATCAAAGGAAGTGGCATAAGCTGTGTGGGAACAGGGGTTTCTTAGTACTTCATCTCTGAAGTAGAGACACTTAGCCACCTGGCCACAGGTAGGGCTGGAAAACCAAAGCCTGTCCTGCAGGAGCACAGCAGCCAGGTGAGGCTTAAGGCATGGAGCAGTAGAGAACCCCCACTGAGGACCAGACACTCTGCAAAGAGAATGCACTGAGCTGGGAAGGCTCGGCAACGTCTCCCAATGGCCAAACCCAGGTCATGCCTCTCCTCTCCCAGGAGGCTGGCAATGCTTCTCTGGAAGACATGCCCAACATGAACATATGGCCAGTAAATGGATTTCTCCCTCTACCATCCCTGGCCCAATCCACTCTCTTCCACCATGGACTGCTGCATCCGATGGATGTTTTATGGACCCCTGTGAGCAAGGTCTGTTTCTCATTGATGTAGGTGTCCCCAGAATCTATCATGGTGCATGACATGTGCCATCTTCCTCCTTCCCCTCTTCCATCATTGAGTGCCTCGCATGTGCTAGGCAGTGTACTAATTCCTTCACAGGAATGATCTCATTCGATCACCATCACCCTCTGTTATGTGGCAGGTACCAGTACTATCCCCATTCAGTGGATAAGTCAGCATCAGAGAAGTTAATATGCCGATGGTCACAAGTTAGCAGGTGGCACAGGTGGGATTTGGTACCAGCCAGTCTGACTCCACTGCCACACTCTTTTTTTTTTTTTTTTTTTTTTTTTTTGTGGCGGAGTCTCGCTCTGTCGCCCCACACTCTTAAACTCCATGCCAGAGAGGCTGTTCAGTAAATATTTGTTAAAATAGATTCATTCAAAAATAACCATTGACTTAAAAAAGGAAAGAAAATCTAAGCAAGTAAAATTGTTGGACCATAGCAAGTTCTAGACAGAA
This sequence comes from Theropithecus gelada, assembly GCF_003255815.1. Lineage (NCBI taxonomy): Eukaryota > Metazoa > Chordata > Mammalia > Primates > Cercopithecidae > Theropithecus > Theropithecus gelada. Next base: position 41,785,019 of record NC_037668.1, read on the forward strand.
GCTAATCCCCACAGTTCTTTCTCCAGGTCCCAAGAATGAACTTAAAATGGAAAAGAAGGACATCTTGCAAATAAATCATTAGTTTCCAAAAGGCAAAAGCATGAGCCAGGAAACCACTTCATTTTCAGCATAGACCCTCTTCTCATTCCCATATACTTCTGTAGATGCTGCTTCCATGATTAAAAGAAGGGCTACTGATGAGACCTTAGCAAGCAGGAGGAGGTGAGAGCCTTACTCCCCTAAATCCGCACCAGAAGTTCAGCACGATGGTCAGTGCTGATGGCTTTTTGGCTCTGAGCACCGGGAAATGGGGATGGGTTTATACTCCACTTTCCAAGAAACACAATTTCAGAGTTTGTTTATGAGACAAACAAATGAAAGGCCAAGAGCCAGGCTGCTCAGGGCATTAGCGCCTCCACTCAACTTGTTGACTTGTCTGGAAGCAACAACTCATTTGCTGGTATGCAGTGGTGCCTGGCCTGCTGCTTAGCTGCTCCCCACAACCCCACCCACTCATCTGGTTATGTCAACTCATGTCACAGTTCCCACACCAGAGCAGACCAACTGCCACATGGGCACCAACTATGAGTAAGGCATAAGGCAAAGTTTCACGGGGACACAAGGTCTCATGGGGAGACATGAGGAGATAAGATTTCATGAAAATACAGGCCAGGCACGGTAGCTCACACCTGTAATCTGAGCACTTTGGGAGGCAGAGGTGTGTGGATCATGAGGTCAGGAGTTCGAGACCAGCCTGGCCAACATGGTGGAACCCCATCTCTACTAAACATACAAAAATTAGCTGGGCGTGGTGGCATGTGCCTGCAATCCCAGCTACTTGGGAGGCTGAGGCAGGAGAATTGCTTGAACCCAGGAGGCAGAGGTTGCAGTGAGCCAAGATCTTGCCATTGCACTCCAGCATGGGTGACAAGAGCAAGCCTCCATCTCAAAAAAAAAAAAAAAAAAAAGATTTCATGAAAATACAAGGTCACATGGGGAGACATGGGGAGACAAGGTCCTGTGGGGATACATGGATACATGGGCAGACAAGGTCACATGAAGATATATGAGGAGCCAAAGTCTCACAGGGAGACTTGAGAAGACAAGGTCATGCGGGGAGACATGAGGACATAAGGTCATGTTAGGAGACAAGGTTTCATAAGGACACACAAGTGTACAAGGGCACAAGGGGCGAAATGGTGTCTTAGTTCATTTTGTGCTGCTAAAACAGAACACTTGAGACTGCTTAAGTTATAAAAAACAGACATTTATTTTCTCACGGTTCTAGAATCTGGGAAGTCCAAGATCAAGGTGCGGGCATCTGGCAGCTGCTGTCCAAAGGGCAGAATGCAGTGTCCTCACAGGGTGGAGGGTGGAAGGGCAAGAGAGAGTGAGAGAGCAAACTCCCCTTTTCAAGTATTTAAAACGGCATTCATTTATTCACAAGAACAGAGCCCTCATGACCTAAACACCTTCCACCAAGTGCTGTCTTCCAACATTGTTGAATTGGGGATTAAGTTTCTAACAAGAGAATCTGGGGGGACACATTTAAACCACAGCACATGGGGAGATAAGGTTTCATGAAGAGATATGGGGAGGCAAGGTCTCGGGGGAGACAGAGGAGAAAGGGAGCACTTCCCCTATAGGGACTGGATTTGGATTTTCATTTGTCCTCCGTCTAGGAGCTTGCTTCAGTCTTGGGGTGAATTGGGGTGCAGGGCACATGACAAAGGGATGATTAGCAGGAGGCAGGCTGAGAGGCACTGGCCACAATGCTTTCTTTCATCACTCAGAGAAGGGAGGGGGCACTGGGGCTGGACTGCAAAGGGAAGTTTTGACCAAGGACATGGAGCCTGGGAATTGGGAAGATACAGACCAGTGTTTCCCAGCCCCCATTCTCATATGACTTTTGCAATAGTTGATGACAACCTGTACTATTTTTTATTTAACAATTTATTTAAATTGTATCTTTTTTTTTTTTTTTTTTTTTTTTTGAGGCAGAGTCTCACTCTGGCACCCAGGCTGGAGTGCAGCAGCAAGATCTCAGTTCACTGCAGTCTCTGTCTCCTGAGCTCAAGCGATCCTCCCACCTTAGCCTCCAGAGTAGCTGGGACCACAGGCACACACCACCACATCCAGTTAATTTTTGTATTTTTGTAGAGACGAGGTTTTGCCATGTTGCCCAGGCTGGTCTCAAACTCCTGGGCTCAAGCTATCTACCTACCTTAGCCTCCTGAAGTGCTGGGATTACAGGTGTGAGCCAACATGCCCAGCCCATTTATATCTGTATATACATATATACATATATAAACATATACATATATACACATATACATCTATACACATATGTATGTATATACATATACACATCTATATACACATGTATGCATATATACACATATACATATATGTGTATATATACACATGTACATACATATATGTATATATACACACATATACGTATATGTATATAAATGGGCCAGGCATTAAATTAGTTTGTACATATATATATTACTTCCTCTTTAAAGGAAACTTCCTATCTCTATAGTAAATGGAAAACCAGTATCACTTGCCATAATAGAATGAAACCATAGGATAAAGATAATGCAAACAAAACAATTGTATTACATTCTAGCTGGATACTGTTGCTGGTGTAGTCTCTGACTCTTAACAGGTGTTAAAGAGGTGTTTAAGACATAACAACACATAATTCACACAAGAACACATAATTCAGACTTTCTCCTTGATATGATCCAAAGATTAAAAATGAACTGAATTTCTTTTCAAGAAGTATGGCATATCAGTTCCTCTGAAGGCTCCTCCTCTGTAATATAACTAGGTCTTAAGAAAATTACAATAAACATAGTTTTATGCACTGCTAGGCTTATATGAAAATAAAGGCTCTCTAAGGTGGGTGGGGGGATGGGAGGAGAATACTAAATTGACAGTAGATTGGGAACAGTCACCAAATGTAACCAGAGGAGACAGTGTGAGTACCAGCCCTGGAATCCGCACACTAAGCCTAGAGCTCTCTGTGAGATGGGGAAGCTAAATCTGAGACTCTTGCCTTAAGCCCTGATTCTTTCAAGGGAGCTTAAATGTATCCAGTGTGGTAACAGCCTCTGGCTCTTGAAAAAAGCAAACACAAATTCTCTCTGGAATAAAGCATCACCAATCTATGCTCCCAGGATCCCTACAGATTATGTTCAACCAATTAAAAAAACACACACACAATAAAAAAATTCACAATAAAAAAAATTACCAAACACGCCAGGAAACAAGCTTCGCTGAGTGAGATCAACAGAATTATCTAAATACAGATTTAGAATCATATGAATTTCTGTTACTGGAACTGTCAGATACAAAATATAAAGTATGAAGTGTTTACAGAAAAAAAATATGTAACTAAAAACTGAACAAAGACCAAGAGACCATAAAAATTGATCAGGCAGATTGGAAAGAAACCACATAGAACTTTTAGAATTGAAAACTATAATCGTTGAAACTCAATATACTTGTTAAGCATCAAATTAGAGAGAGATGAGTAAACTAAGAGACAGATCCGAAGAAATTATCCAGAAGGCAAAACAGAGACAAGGAGATGGAAAATATGAAAGATAAGGAAATTCCAATGAGAAAGCATTATACATACCACATTAAATTAGTTAATATATGTAAACACTCAGAATAGTGCCTGGCAATTAGTATCAACAAAGCCAAATGTTGGTTCTTTGAGAAAATCAGGTGTTGGTTCTTCTGATGATAACAATTTAAAAACCTCTGGCAAGAGGAATGGAGAGAAATAAAAAAGACATTGCCCAAATAAACAAAATCTGGCATTAGCTGAGACAAAAAGATAAGCATATACTATAAACATTAGGGTAATACATTGGAAAATATAGATGAAATAGACAAGATAGTAGAAAATGTCATTTACCAAAACTGACTAAAGGGAAAATAGAAAATTTGAACCATCATATAAACATTAAAGAAATTGAAGGTTGAATTAATAGTTAAAATTTGACTGAAAGTGCATATACCAATCCCAGGGATATTCACAACGGAATTCTAACAAACTTTCAAAGAACAGATTATTGGAGGAAACATTCCCCAATTTATTCTATAAGGCAAATAAAACTTTGATATTAATGCCAAGTAAGAATAATGCTAAAAAAGAAAATTGGCCGGATGCAGTAGGTCACATCTGTAATCCCAACACTTTGGGAAGCAGAGGTGGGAGTATCACTTGAAGCCAGGCATTCCAGACCAGCTTGGGCAACACAGTGAGACCTTCATCTCTAGGGAAAAAAAAAAAAAAGTGCTGAGCGTGGTGGCACACTCCTGTAGTCCTAGCCTGGGAAGTTGAGGTTGCAGGGAGCCAAGATTATGCCACTCTACTCCAGCCTGGGTGACAAAGCGAGACCCTGCCTCCAAAAAAAAAAAAAAAAAAAAAAAAAAGAGTTTAGCAAAGTGGCTGCAAATAAGAGCTGAGGCAGGCAGATCACGAGGTCAGGAGTTCGAGACCAGCCTGGCCAACATAGTGAAACCCTGTCTCTACTAAAAATACAAAACCAAATAGCTGGGTGTAGTGGCATGTGCCTGTAATCCCAGCTACTCGGGAGGCTGAGGCAGGGGAATTGCTTAAACTTAGGAGACAGAGGTTGCCGTGAGCTGAGATTACGCCATTGCACTCCAGCCTGGGTGACAGAGCAAGGCTCTGTCTCAGGGGAAAAAAAAGAAAATCAATATACAAACATCAATTGTATTTTTATACACAGGAAACAAATGGAAATATTATTTTTGCCTAATCCCACATCAAGACTTACGATGAAATTATGGTAAGTAAAACAATATGATATTGATGCAGTTACAGACATAATAATCAATGCAACCAGACTAGACCCCCAATTATTTGCAAACCTAATACATGAAGGGGAGATATATCAATTCCATGAGTAAAGGATGTACTATGGAACTAATCTTGAGGTAACTGGTTAGCCACCTGGGGTGGGGATGGGGGTGATTGAACCCTTACCTCACACCACATACAAAATCAATTTTGAGTGGATTAACAACTTAAAAGTAGGACATAAAAATGTAAAACTTCGGAATAAAATATGAAATAATATTTTTATGACCTAGAGATAAGGTAAGAGTTTTTTACATGACTTAAAAGAAAAACTTGGCACTTTGAGCTACATTAAAATTAACAATTTCTGTTCATCAAAAGATGCCATAAAGAAAATGAAAAACAAGTCATAAATTGGGGTATATTTGCATACACATAACCACAAATAAGTGGCAGCATATAAAGAATATAGATATGTATTAAATTTTGACAAATCAATAATAAAAAGACAACCTAGGAACAAAATGGACAAAAGATATGAGCAGACCTTTCAAAGAGAAAATGCATATGGTGGATAAACATATGGAACAATAACCAATCTCATTAGTAGCTATACTAATTTGCATTTAGCATCCAAATGAGCTGTACTATTTTACACCCTCTAGGTCTGCATTGTGCAAGAATCAAGCGCACAGACTCTGGAGCCAAATCCCGGCTCCTCCATGGACTTGGGAAGGTAGCAACATCTCCATACATGCCTCAGTTTTCTCTATGGTAAAAGGAACATTAACCCAGCAAAATCCGATTGAAAGTTAGCTACCATTATTCCCCCAGCTCCTGCTTCCATTCTGTCAACTTCAAATAGTGCTACCTAATATCTTAAACAATTGGATTTTTTGGACTTCATTTATAGGATTATGGCAGGATTTAGCTGTGATAACTAATTCATAAGTATTGTATGAAAATTAATATATAATGAAACTGTGTCACAGTCATTCTCTACCCCAGTGGGCTTCAAATTTTTATTTTGCTTACATATATTTAAAAATAATCTTGAAAAATTATATACCCTCTCTGCACACTTTAAAACTTAGATTAAAATTCCTCAGCATGGCCAGGTGCGGTGGCTCACGCCTGTAATCCCAGCACTTTGGGAGGGCAAGGCAGGTGGATCAAAAGGTCAGGAGTTGGAGACCAGCCTGGTCAATATGGTGAAACCCCATCTCTACTAAAACTACAAAAAAATTAGTCAGGAGTGGTGGCAGGCACCTGTAGTCCCAGCTAATCGGGAGGCTGAGGCAGGAGAATAGCTTGAATAGGTTGTAGTGAACTGAGATCATGCCTCCAGACTAAGCGATCATTGCACTCCAGACTAGGCGAGAGAGCACGACTCCGTCTCCAAAAAAAAAAAAAAAAAATTCCTCAGCACAAGTTCTAATAGCTGCACAAGATACAACTTTACCCCCAGCACAGTGTAAATGTTGACCTTTTAAAATAAATGATTACATTACTCTTTTAAATGCACCCAACAGAATCTGAAAATCTGCAATTAGTTGCCCTTCCATATTCATTTAAAAAATCATATATGATGAAAAAAATCTTTTTGTTTGTTTGTTTCTTTTTTTTAAGACGAAGTCTAGCTCTGTCGCCCAGGTTGGAGTGCAGTGTCTCGATCTTGGCTCACTGCAACCACTGCCTCCCGGGTTCAAGCGATTCTTCTGCCTCAGCCTCCTGAGTAGCTGAGACTACAGGCGCCCGTCACCACGCCCAGCTAATTTTTTTGTATTTTTAGTACAGACGGGGTTTCACCATGTTGATCAGCCTGGTCTCGAACTCCTGACCTCGTGGTCCGCCCGCCTCAGCCTCCCAAAGTGGTAGGATTACAGGCATGAGCCACCGAGCCCGGCCAAAAAAAATCTTATGTTGATGACACTATTATGTGTCTCTGCAACAAAAGTATAGCTAAAAATGGAAATGGAAGGCCGCAGTGGCGCCTGCCTGAGGAGAGGAACGCCAGCCCGGTCAGACCTCGGCGGGGCCTGCAAGCTTCGCTGGATCACTCGCTCCCGCCTCCCGCCCGGTGCCCGGCCATAGCAGAACCCTTGTCCGCCCAGCGCCCAGTGCCTCTCGCGGACTCGGGGCTGTGCTTCCTCATCGCCCGGTACCTATCGGCGGGCTCGTGTAGGAGAGCGGCCCAGGTGCTGGTGCAGGAGCTGGAGCAATGCCAGTTGCTGCGGAAGAGGTTGGACTGGGAGGGCAACGAGCACAACAGGAACCACGAGGAATTCGTCTTGTCCAGTAAGCATGTGGCTCCTGATCATCTATTGCAAATCTGCCAAGCGCATCGGTCCTATGTTGGATAAAGAAATTCCGGCTGGGTGCGGCGGCTCACGCCTGTAATCCCAGCACTTTGGGAAGCTGAGGCGGGTGGATCACCTGAAGTCGGGAGTTCGAGACCAGCCTGACCAACATGTTAAACATATTCAACATTTAGTACAACATTTTTTGGTACTAAAAATACAAAAAAATAGACGGGCGTGGTGCCACTTGCCTGTAATCCTAGCTACTCGGGAAGCTGAGACAGGAGAATCGCTTGAACCCTGGAGGAAGAGGTTGTGGTGAGCTGAGATTGAGATCGAGCCATTGCACTCCAGCCTGAGCAACAAGAGCGAAACAACGTCTCAAAAAGAAGAGGAAACAGAAAAAAAAAAAAAAAAGAAATTCCACCCCGTATTTCAAGAGTCGCTTCTTTGTTTGGTGCAGGAAGGCAGCCTTTGCTACTTACAGCAAAAGGTGACTTAATTTGAAGAACTGTTCTGCTTTGTATTAATAGCTTAATAATGATTATAATTGTGAAATAATGTAAGCATTGTGGAAAAAAGGTGATAATGTAACTATAAATCATGCAGTGTACTGTAAAATTCTCTGCATTTAGCATAGAACATTGAATTTTATTACGTAAGTGTTTAACGGGCCGTTCCATAGTAAAAAGTTGACAAAAACGTAGGTGTTAAGCTAAAAAGCTTGAATTTATTCTGAGATGTGTTTGACGTTTTATCAATGTGAGTTCTTTATTTTTTTTTTTTTTTTTTTTTTTTGAGACGGAGTCTCGCTCTGTAGCCCAGGCTGGAGTGCAGTGGCCGGATCTCAGCTCACTGCAAGCTCCGCCTCCCGGGTTCACGCCATTCTCCGGCCTCAGCCTCCCGAGTAGCTGGGACTACAGGCGCCTGCCACCTCGCCCGGCTAGTTTTTTTGTATTTTTAGTAGAGACGGGGTTTCACCGTGTTAGCCAGGATGGTCTCGATCTCCTGACCTCGTGATCCGCCCATCTCGGCCTCCCAAAGTGCTGGGATTACAGGCTTGAGCCACCGCGCCCGGCCATCAATGTGAGTTCTTAATTTTCCATTTTGTAGCTCACTCATAACTTCATTGAATGTAATTGTATGTGTCTAAAAAACTCTTTAAATGCTAGAAGTATTTCATTTGATATTTGGATTCTGAAAGCCCTTTGTTATAAAGGGAAATGATTTTTCTTTTGCAAAGTTATGTGCTAGCAAAATGTTTGAAATTGCTATTCTTTTTCTGTTAGCTTGGTATATATGATTTAGACTAAATATATGTATATGATATAGTCTATGTGTACATGTGGCTAAACTGCTAATGGGCAAAGATCGTTGGGTCTTCTGATGCTGAGCATACATCAAGTTCACCCCATGATTATTTTTTATTACGAGTCATTGCTGACATGATGCTACCTCTTGGATGCACCAGCAATATAAAACTTAACTGAGGGCAGGCACGGTAGGTCATGCCTGTAATCCCAGCACTTTGGGAGGCCGAGACCGGCAAATCACGAGGTCAGGAGATTGAGACCATCCTGGCCAACGTGGTGAAACCCCATCTCTACTAAATATACAAAAAATTAGCTGGGCGTGGTGGCGGGCGCCTGTAGTCCCAGCTACTCGGGAGGCTGAGGCAGGAGAATGGTGTGAACCCGGGAGGCGGAGCCTGCAGTGAGCTGAGCTTGTGCCACTGCACTCCAGCCTGGGGGACAGGGCAAGACTCTGTATCAAAGAAAAAAAAAAAAGCTTAACTGAGAAAGAACAACCCTTCCTCTCGGTTCCATGCCAGGCTGGTTTGTTAGCTTTAGTTGTTTCTTAGTGCTCTAGCCATGCCGCCCTGTGGCACTCATCAGGACACTGTTTATATTCTTCCTATTCACTTTGTAATTATTCTATTTTAGCTGGTTCTATGGTTGCAGTTATTTGGTAGCCTGTTTTCCTTTGTTTTCTGTACTTGTGCGAAGCTCCACGTCATTGTTTTGTGATGAGCAGTGATTTAGAGCTGGCAGATCTTGGAAGGGACTTCAGCAAGCTGCCCTAGGGTAGGGACCATATTCTCTATTTGTTTTGTACTAGTGCTACAAAAGGATGCCTTGTAACTGCTCTGTGGTCACAGTAGTGGTAATGAATCCATTCATGTAAAATACAACAACAGCTGTTAGTTTGGGGAACCCGAGGCTCAGTAGAGGTTTAGTATGATGCCTTCCCTCTCTTCTCTGAGTTGTGAAGGAACTAATTTCTGGCACAGTGTGACTTCTTCAAACCTATGTTCTGCTGTTATCTCCTATAAAGGAGAGCAGACTTTTTTTTTTTTATTTTAAGTGCATTGCTGGTTGGTCAAGCAGGGGTAGACTTTGAATTAGTGTCCAGACTTACAGATCCTGCATGTGTGCTGTCCAGTAGAGGATTTTCTGTGACCCTAAAACAAAGAGAAAGCTGTATAATTTATCACTACTTCCTAAAGAGAGAGACTAAAGTCATGGCAGTATTGGCCAAATTAATTTTAAAACTGAACGAGCCATGAATTTTCATAGAAATCAAAGAAATTAAATTTTTCCTTATCAAATCTTCCATTTTTGAGAAGTTGGATCAGTTGTAAGACCTTTTATTTTTAACACTGTATGGTATAATTCTGCGTTGAAAACATAAACACTTATGGCTGGGCGCAGTGGCTCACGCCTGTAATCCCCGCACTTTGGGAGGCCAAGGTGGACGGATCACTGGAGGTCAGGGGTTCGAGACCAGCCTGACCAACAAGGAGAAACCCCATCTCTACTAAAAATACAAACTTAGCCAGGGGTGGTGGTGCATGCCTTTAATCCAGCTACTTGGAAGGTTGAGGCAGGAGAATCGCTTGAACCCAGGAGGCGGAGGTTGCGGTGAGCCGAGATTGCGCCATTGCACTCCAGCCTGGGCGACAAGATAAAAACTCTATCTCAAAAAATAATTAAAAAAAAAAATACTTACTTGGCATGAAATGGGACTTGGAATCAAAAGATCTGGTTTTCTGGTCCATCTTTACCAATCATTTGCTGTGGATCTCTCTAAAGTTCCTGGAACCTCTGAGCCTCAGTCACCTCACTTGTAAATTGGCAAAAATACCTACCTCACAGAGTTGTTGTGAGGATCCAATGAGCTAATGTACGCTGAAAGCACTTCGTGAATTGTAAAGTGCTACACAAATGTTAGTTGTCCTTGCTGCTGTATCTGAGATGTCTTAATTTTTTTTTCCTTCAGAAATAGTCTAATAAACCTCCAGGGCTTTTCTGTTACAGTATATTAGTCGGTAAAATGTTGACTAAACAAATTCGTTACAATATTAAAAAATGGAAATGAACAGTTTTTAATTGTCTAAGTTAAATTTTTTCTGGATTGAACTACTGCAATTTTTTTTTCTTTTTTTTTTTTTTTTTTTTTTTTGAGACGGAGTTTCACTCTTGTTGCCCAGGCTGGAGTACAATAGTGCAATCTCAGCTCACCGCAACCTCCACCTCCTGGGTCCAAGAGTTTCTCCTGCCTCAGCCTCCCGAGTAGCTGGGATTACAGGCATGCACCACCACGCCTGGCTAATTTTGTATTTTTAGTAGAGACAGGATTTCTCCATGTTGGCCAGGCTGGTCTTGAACTCCTGACCTCAGGTGATTCACCCACTTTGGCCTCCCAAAGTGCTGGGATTACAGGCATGAGCCACCAAGCCCAGTCAAACTATTATAGTATTATACAATTGATACACACTGATATAAATATTACCAATTTTAATAAATAATATCAATTTTAATAAATAACTAAATATACTCTTATTATTTATGCTAATAAATAATAATAAAGCAAAAATAATAAAAGTAAAATCTTATTGGACATGTAGCACTTAATGAGATGAGTATCTCTTCCAATTAACTCATACCCATGGATGTCTATTACTCATTGCTAGAATAAGATAGGAGTCGATATTAATTTATTCCAATTTTAAAGTTTGTATAACTGTAAGTTTGAGGAACCATGTTCACATAAATACAAATATTGGAATAAAGGGAATGCTGTTATCTCACTTCCTTGAACTCATGAATTTATCAAAGATAAATTATTTATTAACGATTAGGGCTGGGCGCGGTGGCTCATGCCTGTAATCCCAGCACTTTGGGAGGCCGAGGCTGGCAGATCACGAGGTCAGGAAATCGAGACCATCCTGGCTAATATGGTGAAACCCAGTCTCTACTAAAAATACAAAAAAATTAGCCGGGCGTGGTGGCGGGCGCCTGTAGTTCCAGCTACTCGGGAGGCTGAGGTAGGAGAATGGCGTGAACCCGAGAGGTGGAGCTTGCAGTGAGCTGAGATCATGCCACTGCACTCTAGCCAGGGCGACAAAGCGAGCCTCCATCTCAAAATAAATAAATAAATTAAATAAATAAAAAATTAAAAAAAGATTAGATGGTGATCAATCGTTAAATGACAAGTTAATGATGGCAATTGGATTAAATTTTCTTGGAGAAAAAAAGAATTGGAAACATTTTGGTTTGCAAAAAGACATATCTCTGAGTCATTTGAGTCATTTTCAGTTTCTGGAAAGCAAACCAAAAGGCCCAGCGGTCCCCTTTGATCCTCAGGGAATACACTTTGAGATTCTCCAGTAGATGTCTGAAACCTTGAATGAACCTCTGTACAGCCAGCTCCCCTTAGCTATGGGTTCTGCACCCATGGATTCAACCAACTGAGGATTGACACTATTTGGGCTGGGCTCGAGGTGGCTCACTCCTGTAATCCCAGCACTTTGTGGGGCTGAGAAGGGCGGATCCCTTGAGCTTAGGAGTTTGAGACCAGCCTGGCAAACATGGTGAGACCTTGTCTCTATTAAAAATACAGAAAAAAGGCCGGGTGCGGTGGCTCATGCCTGTAAACCCAGCACTTTGGGAGGCTGAGGCAGGCGGATCATGATGGCAGGAGATTGAGACCATCCTGGCTAACACGGTGAAACCCCGCATCTACTAAAAATACAAAAAATTAGCCGGGTGTGGTGGTGGGTGCCTGTAGTCCCAGCTACTCGGGAGGCTGAGGCAGGAGAATGGTGTGAACCCGGGAGGTGGAGCTTGCAGTGAGCAGATATCGCACCACTGCACTCCAGCCTGGGCGACAGAGCGAGACTCTGTCTCCAAAAAAAAAAAAAAAAAAAAAAAAAAAAAGCTAAGCATGATAGTGTGCACTTGTGGTCCCATCGGGAGGCTGACATGGGAGAATCACTTGAACCCTCGGGGCTGAGGCTGTAGTGAGCAGAGATCACGTCCCTGCACTCCAGTCTGGGTGACAGAGCAAGACTATCTCAAAGAAAAAAAAATTTTGAAAAATAATTGCATCTGTACTGAACATGTACAGACTTTTTTCTTGTCATTATTCCTTAAGCAATATGGTATAACAACTATTTACATATCATTTACATTGTATGAGGTATTATAAGTAATCTAAAGATGATTTAAAGCACATGGGAGAATGTGCATAGGTTATATGCAAATACTACACCATTTTATACCAGGGACTTGAGGATCCAAGGATTTTTGTATCCCTGGGGGTCCTGGAAGCAATCCCCCATAGATACTGAGGGATAACTATATATGCTATGCTTATCCTATACATACATACATATGATAAAGTTTAATTTATAAATTAGGTGCCGTAAGAGATTGTTAGATATGACTTCTAAATTCCTTTTCAAAAAATTAATATGTCAGTATGTTCAGTTCTTTGCCTTCTACTTTTAAACTTAACTTCCTTGTAAAGCATCCTTTTTCCATTACCTACTCCATCCTGACTCATTCTGATCACCTGCTCCACCCTAACTCCAATTACCTGCTACCTGCTGGGCCCTCGCTCCCGCCAAAGCACTCACTCCGTCATTCTCTTTAAATTAGCCAATGGGAATTAGTTGAGCCTGTGCAGTCTAACCCTAGCCAATAGGGGGGTGACACAGCAGCAGGGACCACCTGCCTCAGGAATAAAAACCTTTCCCCTCCGTCGTCCGAATGTGCGCTCACCATCGTTCCATCTGTAAAGGCGCACCCTTCTACAGAGAAGTAACTTGCCTTGGTGAGAACTAAAAAGAAAATTTTATATTCGAGTGCTATTTCTTTTGCGGCACTGAATCTTTGTATATAACAATTTGAGGTCTCGCCTGGGATAGCATCCTCCTCCGAGGACGGCCTCTGGTGCACCCGGCCCTATTGTGGCGGCCTCAGGGGTGAGAAATCAAGACCCACCCAGTGCGAGAAATAACCTGAGCTCTCAGCAACGTGGGGGGGGGGAAAAAAAAAAAAAACAACTGGCCAGCAACCTAGTTTAAAGGATCCTCACATAGAGCGGTGACAACTCTGTGCACAGACCAAGGAAGGAGAAGCCGCCAGAGCTGGTAAAGTATTTCCTTGGTGGTCAAATTCTGGAGGGCTGAATGTGTGTGTGCATGAATGATCACAAACGACCCTGCTTGCGGTGTTGTTCATGTGGATGGTGACAAGTCCTACTGCTGGGTGGGAGTGAGTGGATCCTCTCTGTGGTTCCGTAGCTACCTCATATGGCTTAGGGCGGATCCTGCCTTGGGCACCCCAACACTAAGAACGGCCTGATTCTTCCTTGGGAGAGCGGCCAGAGAGGACAGCACAAGTGGGAACTCTGCAAAGGACCTTCAGAGGGGGAAAGGGGAGAAAGAGATCAATGCTCCAGGACAGGCAAGACACCCCCTGGTTTGAGGGGTTGAGCTATCAGGCCTCTGAGCCCAAGTTAAGCCATCATATCCCCTGTGACCTGCGGGTATACATCCAGATGGACTGAACAATAAAAGATCCACAAAATAGGCCGGGCGCGGTGGCTCAAGCCTGTAATCCCAGCACTTTGGGAGGCCGAGATGGGCGGATCACGAGGTCAGGAGATCGAGACCATCCTGGTTAACACGGTGAAACCCCGTCTCTACTAAAAATACAAAAAACTAGCCGGGCGCGGTGGCGGGCGCCTGTAGTCCCAGCTACTCGGGAGCCTGAGGCAGGAGAATGGCGGGAACCCGGGAGGCGGAGCTTGCAGTGAGCTGAGATCCGGCCACAGCACTCCAGCCTGGGCGACAGAGCGAGACTCCGTCTCAAAAAAAAAAAAAAAAAAAAAAAGACTCCACAAAATAAGTGAAAATAGCCTTAACTGATGACATTCCACCATTGTGATTTGTTCCTGCCCCACCCTAATATGATATATTCTCCCCTGCCCTTAAGAAGGTACTTTGTAATATTCCACCCCACTCCCCCCGCCCCGCCCCCCCGACTTAAGAAGGTACTTTGTAATATTCTTCCCGGTACTTTGTAACATTCTCCCGGCCCTTGAGAATATACTTTATACGCCTATCCCAAACCTATAAGAACTAATGATAATCTCACCACCCTTTGCTGACTCCTTTTTCAGACTCAGCCCGCCTGCACCCAGGTGAAATAAACTGTCTTGTTGCTCACACAAAGCCTGTTTGGTGGTCTCTTCACAAGGATGCGCGTGACATTTGGTGCAGAAGACCTGGGACAGGAAGACTCCTTCGGGAGACCAGTCCCTTGTCCTCACCCTCACTCCGTGAGGAGATCCACCTACCACCTTGGGTCCTCAGACCAACCAGCCCAAGGAACATCTCACCAATTTCAAATCGGGTAAGTGGTCTGGTCTTTTCACTCTCTTCTCCAGCCTCTCTCGCTACCCTTCAGTCTCCCTCTCTCAGTATACTTCAATCTCCCTGTCCTTCCTATTCCAGTTCTTTTTCCTCTTTAGTAGAGACAAAGGAGACACATTTTATCTGTGGACCCAAAACTCTGGCGCCGGTCACGGACTCGGGAAGACAGTCTTCCCTAAGTGTTTAATCACTGCAGGGACACCTGCCTGATTATTCAACCACATTTCATTGGTGTCTGATCACCACGGGGATGCCTGCCTTGGTCATTCACCCACATTCCCTTGGTGGCAAGTCAATTGCGGGGATGCCTGCTTTGGCTGCTCACCCACATTGCAGCCCAGAGCTGCTTACCA
Organism: Theropithecus gelada; assembly: GCF_003255815.1. NCBI lineage: Eukaryota > Metazoa > Chordata > Mammalia > Primates > Cercopithecidae > Theropithecus > Theropithecus gelada. Next base: position 41,800,244 of record NC_037668.1, read on the forward strand.
CCCTCTTCTCCGTGTCTCTACCTTTCTCTTTAAACCTACCTCCATCACTATGGGCAACCTTCTGCCCTCCATTCCCCCGTCCTCTCCCTTAGCCTGTGTTCTTAAAAACCCAAAACCCCTTCGACTCACACCTGACCTAAAACCTAAATGCTTTATTTTCTTCTGCAACACTACTTGGGCCCCCATACAAACTCGACAATAGTTCCAAGTGGCCAGAGAATGGCACTTTCCATTTGTCTATCCTACAGGATCTAGGTAATTTTTGTCAAAAAATGGGCAAATGGTCTGAGGTGCCTTACGTCCAGGCATTTTTCACACTTTGTTCCCTCCCTAGTCTGTTTCCAATGCGACTTCTCCCAAATCCTCCTTCTTTGCCTCCCACCTGTCCCTTCAGTCCCAACCCCAAGCGTTGCTGAGTCTTGTGAATCTTCCTTTTCCGCCGACCCATCTGACCTCTCTTCTCCTCCACAGACTGCTCGTCCTCAGGTCGCTCCCCGCCAGGCTGAATCAGGCTCCAACTCTTCTTCAGCCTCCACTCCGCCACCCTCTAACCCTTTTATTACATCCCCTCCTCACACCCGATCTGGCTTACAGTTTTGTTCTGTGACTAGCTCTCCCCAACCTGCCCAACAATTTCCTCTTAAACAGGTGGCTGGAGCTGAAGGCACAGTCAGAGCACACGTGCCTTTTTCTCTATCAGACCTTTCCCAAATCAGTCAGCATTTAGGCTCTTTCTCATCAGACCCCATTAAATATATACAGGAATTCCAATATCTAACTCTGTCCTACAGTTTAACCTGGAGTGACTTAAATGTCATCCTGACTTCTACCCTCTGCCCAGACGAACGGGAAAGAGTTTTTTCTCTGGCCCAATCTCATGCTGGCAACTGCCAGCTTCATGAGTCAGACCTCCAGGAAGGCATTAGAGCAGTTCCCCGAGAGGACCCCAATGGAACATCAGGCAGATTCCCCAGGTATAGCGAGGCGAGATTACATGGTTTCCTGCCTAGTTGAAGGGCTTAAAAAGGCAGCATACAAAGCTGCTAATTATGACAAGCTAAAGGAAACTACCCAAGGTAAAGACGAAAACCCAGCCCAGTTCATGGCCCGCTTAGCAGCAACCCTTAGACGCTTCACCGCCCTAGACCCAGAGGGGCCAGAAGGCTGTCTTATTCTCAATGTGCATTTTATTACCCAGTCTCCTCCCGACATTAGAAAAAGCTCCAAAAATTAGATTCTGGCCCTCAAACCCCACAACAGGACTTCATTAACCTCACCTTCAAGGTGTAAAATAATAGAGTAGAGGCAACATATTTCTGAGTTGCAATTAGTTGCCCCCACTGTGAGAGAAACCCCAGCCACATCTCTAGCACAGGAGAACTTCAAAACGCCTGAACCGCAGAGGCCAGGTGTTCCTCCAGGACCGCCTCCCCCAGGATCTTGCTTCAAGTGCGGGATATCTGGCCACTGGGCCAAGGAATGCCCACAGCCCGGGATTCCTCCTAAGCCATGTCCCATCTGTGCGGGACCCTATTGGAAATCAGACTGTCCAACTCACCTGGCAGCCACTCCCAAAGCCCCTGGAACTCTGGCCCAAGGTTCTGTAACTGACTCCTTCCCAGATCTCAGCTTAGTGGCTGAAGACTGACACTGCCCAATTGCCGCAGAAGCCTATAAGACCATCACAGATGCTTTGGGTAACTTACAGTGAAGGTTAAGTCCGTCCCCTTCTTAATCAATACGGAGGCTACCAACTCCACATTACCTTCTTTTCAAGGCCCTGTTTCCCTTGCCCCCATAACTGTTGTGGGTGTTGATGGCCAGGCTTCTAAACCTCTTAAAACCCCAACTCTGGTGCCAACTTGGACAATATTCTCTTATACACTCCTTTTTAGTTATCCCCACCACTCAGTTCCCTTATTAAGCCAAGACATTTTAACCAAATTATCTGCTTCCCTGATTATTCCTGGACAACAGCCACATCTCATTGCCACCCTTCTTCCCAACCCAAAGCTCCTTCGCATCTTCCTCTTGTATCCCCCCACCTTAACCCACAGGTATGGGACACCTCTACTGCCTCCCTGTAACTGATCACATGCCCCTTACTATCCCATTAAAACCTAATCACCCTTACCCCACTCAATGCCAGTATCCCATCCCACAGCACAATTTAAAAGGATTAAAGTCTGTTATCACTCACCTGTTACAGTATGGCCTTTTAAAGCCTATATACTCTCCTTACAATTCCCCCATTTTACCTGTCCAAAAACTAGACAATCTTACAGGTTAGTTCAGGATCTGTGCCTTATCAACTAAATTGTCTTGCCTGTCCACCCCGTGGTGCCAAACCCATATACTCTCCTACCCTCAATACCTCCCTCCACAACCCATTATTCTGTTCTAGATAAACCTAGCTGACCCCATAAATCCTAAATCCTTTCCCCACTCCCCTTTCCATTCCTTAAAAAACAGCCCTAAAAGCTGCTCCCACACTAGCTCCCCCTAACTCATCCCAACCTTTTTCATTACACACAACCGAAGTGCAGGGTTGAGTGGTTGGAATTCTTACACAAGAGCTGGGACTGCACCCTGTAGCCTTTCTGTTCAAACAACATGATCTTACTCTTTTAGCGTAGCTCTCATGTCTGCGTGTGGTGGCTGCCGCTGCTTTAATACTTTTAGAGGCCCTCAAAATCACCAACTATGCTCAACTCACTCTCTACAGTTCTCATAACTTCCAAAATCTATTTTCTTCCTCACACCTGATGCATATACTTTCTGCCCTCCAGCTCCTTTGGCTATACTCACTCTTTGTTGAGTCTCCCACAATTACAATTGTTCCTGGCCCAGACTTCAATCTGGCCTTCCACATTATTCCTGATACCATACCTGACCTCCATGACTGTATCTCTCTGATCCACCTGACATTCACTCCATTTCCCCATATTTCCTCCTTTCCTGTTCCTTACCCTGATCACACCTGGTTTATTAATGGCAGTTCCACCAGGCCTAATCGCCACTCACCAGCAAAGGCAGGCTATGCTATAGTATCTTCCACGTGTATCATTGAGGCTACCACTCTGCCCCCTCCACTACCTCTCAGCAAGCTGAACTCATTGCCTTAACTCGGGCCCTCACTCTTGCAAAGGGACTAAACATCAATATTTATCCTGACTCTAAATGTGCCTCCATATCCTATACCACCATGCTGTTATATGGGCTGAAAGAGGTTTCCTTACTACTCAAGGGTCCTCCATCGTTAATGCCTCTTTAATAAAAACTCTTCTCAAGGCCGCTTTACTTCCAAAGGAAGCTGGAGTTATTCACTGCAAGGGCCATCAAAACTCATCAGATCCCATTGCTCAGGGCAATGCTTATGCTGATAAGGTAGCTAAAAAGCAGCTTAGCAGTTCCAACTTCTGTGTCTCACAGCCAGTTTTTCTCCTCATCAGTCAGTCCTACCTACTCCCCCACTGAAACTTCTACCTGTCAATCTCTTCCCACACAAGGCAAATGGTTCTTGGACCAAGGAAAATATCCCCTTCCAGTCTCACAGGCCCATTCTATTCTGTCATTTCATAACCTCTTCCATGTATGTTACAAGCCGCTAGCCCACCTCTTAGAACCTCTCATTTCCTTTCCATCGTGGAAATCTATCCTCAAAGAAATCACTCCTCAGTGTTGCATCTGCTATTCTACTACTCCTCAGGGATTGTTCAGGCCCCCTCCCTTCCCTACACATCAAGCTCAGAGATTTGCCCCTGCCCAGGACTGGCAAATTGACTTTACTCACGTGCCCTGAGTCAGGAAACTAAAATACCTATTTGTCTGGGTAGATACTTTCACTGGATGGATGGAGGCCTTTCCCACAGGGTCTGAGAAGGCCACCGTGGTCATTTCTTCCCTTCTGTCAGACATAATTCCTCGGTTTGGCCTTCCCATCTCTATACAGTCCAATAACAGACCAGCCTTTATTAGTCAAATCACCCAAGCAGTTTCTCAGGCTCTTGGTATTCAGTGGAAACTTCATACCCCTTACTGTCCTCAATCTTCAGGAAAAGTTAAAATGGACTAATGGTCTTTTAAAGACACACCTCACCAAGCTCAGCCTCCAACTTAAAAAGGACTGGACAGTACTTTCACCTCTTGCCCTTCTCAGAATTAGAGCCTGTCCTCGAGATGCTATAGGGTACGGTCCATTTGAACTTTTATATGGACGCATTTTCTTTCTTGGCCCCAGTCCCATTCCAGACACCAGCCCTCTAGGTAATTATCTTCCAGTCCTCCAGCACGTTAGACAGGAAATTCGCCAGGTTGCTAATCTTCTCTTGCCTACTTCAGATTCCCAGCCACATGAAGACACCCTAGCTGGAAGATCAGTTCTTGTTAAGAATCTGATCCCTCGAACTCTACAACCTCGATGGACCAGACCCCACTTAGTCCTCTATAGTACCCCAACTGCCGTCCGCCTGCGGGATCCTCCCCACTGGGTTCACCGTTCCAGAATAAAGCTGTGTCCCTCAGACAGCCAGCCTAATCTTTCCTCTTTCTCCTGGAGGTCGCAAGTACTCTCCCTACTTCCCTTAAACTCACTTGCATTTCTGAAGAACAGTAATAATGCTCATGAGCCTACTTTGTCCCTTCATTCTATTAGGTCTGTTTGTCCTTACCCTACTTTTTGCAACAGGGTTTTACGCAGTCATCCCCACTACTTAGACTGTGCCCCAAAAACTTGTCATCCCTACTAGCTTCTGTCTAGTTATACTACTATTCACCATTCTCAACTACTCATAAATGCCCTGCTCTTGTTTACACTGCTGGTTTAACTGTTTCTCCAAGCCATCACAACTGATATCTCCTGGTGCTATCCCCAAACTGCCACTCTTAACTCCCTCTTAGAGTGGATGGTTGATCTTTGCTGGCAGGGCACCCTCCAAAACTTTCACCCTGATAAAGTTCTATTCCTTAGTTTTATACTCATTCTTTTTTTTTTGAGATGGAGTCTCGCTCAGTCCCCCAGTCTGGAGTGCAGTGGTGCGATCTCGGCTCACTGCAAGCTCCGCCTCCTGGGTTCACGCCATTCTCCTGCCTCAGCCTCCCAAGTAGCTGGGACTACAGGCGCCCGCCACCACGCCTGGCTAATTTTTTGCATTTTTAGTAGAGACGGGGTTTCACTGTGTTAGGTAGGATGGTCTCGATCTCCTGACCTCATGATCCACCCGCCTCGGCCTCCCAAAGTGCTGGGATTACAGGCGTGAGCCACTGCGCCTGGCCGTTTTTATACTCACTCTTATTCTTGTTCCCGTTCTTAAGCTACCCTCTACCTCTCCCCAGCCATCTCCACCACACTATCAATCTCACTCACTCTCTCCTAGCCGTTTCTAGTCCTTCTTTAACAAACAATTGCTGGCTTTGCATTTCTCTTTCCTCCAAAATCACCAAGGCCCCAACTTACTGCTAAAAAAAAAAAGGCGGGGGGTGGGGGGACTCGTATATTTTTAAATGAAGAGTGTTGTTTTTATCTAAATCAGTCTGGCCTGGTATAAGACAACATAAAAAAACTCAAGGATAGAGCCCAAAAACTCACCAGCCAAGCAAATAATTATGCTGAACCCCCTTGGATACTCTCTAATTGGATGTCCTGAGTCCTCCCAATTCTTAGTCCTTTAATATCTATTTTTCTTCTTCTTTTATTCAGACCTTGTGTCTTCTGTTTAGTTTCTCAGTTCATACAAAACCACATCCAGGCCATCACCCATCATTCTAGATGACAAATGTTCCTTCTAACAACCCCACAATATCACCCCTTACCCCAAAATCTTTCTTCAGTTTAATCTCTCCCACTCTAGGTTTCCATACCACCCCTAATCCCACTTGAAGCAGCCCTGAGAAACATCGCCCATTATCTCTCCATACCACGGCCAAACATTTTCACCGCCCAACACTTCATTTTGTTTTGTTTTTCTTATTAACATAAGAAGACAGGAGGCCGGGTGCCGTGGCTCACACCTGTAATCCCAGCACTTTGGGAGGCCGAGGCGGGCGGATCATGAGGTCAGGAGATCAAGACCATCCTGGCTAACACGGTGAAACCCCATCTTTACTAAAAATACAAAAAAATTAGCTGGGCATGTTGGCGTGCGCCTGTAGTCCCAGCTACTCAGGAGGCTGAGGCAGGAGAATGGCATGAACCCGGGAGGTAGAGGTTGCAGTGAGCCAAGATTACACCGCTGCACTCCAGCCTAGGCGACAGAGCGAGACTCCGTCTCAAAAAAATCCTTAACCCAGTAACCTGTGGATGGCCCAAATGCATTCAATCTGTAGTGGCAATTGCTTCGCTAACAGAAGAAAGTAGAAAATTAACTTTTAGAGGAAACCTCATTGTGAGCAGCTCAGCAGTTAAGAACTATCCTAAGTCAAAAAGCAAAAAGGTAGCTTACTAACTCAAAAATCTTAAAATGTAGGGCTATTCTGTTAGAAAAAGATGATTTATCATTAACCACTGAAAATTCCCTTAACCCAGCAGGTTTCCTAACAGGGGATTTAAACCTTAATTATCATACAAAGGTCCAACCAGACCTAGGAGGAACCCCCTTCAGGTCAGGAAGATAGATGGTTCCTCCCGGGTGATTGAGGGGGAAAAAAAAATGGGTATTCAGTAATTGATAGGGAAACTCTTGTAGAAGCTGAGTTAGGAAAATTGCCTAATAACTGGTCGGCTCAAATCTGGGAGCTGTTTGCCTTCAGCCAAGCCTTAAAGTACTTACAGAACCAGGAAAGAACCATCTATATCAATTCTAAGTTAATTTAGACTAAACAAGGTCTTATTAAGAGCAAAGGATAATTGAAATCCCAAACTTAGAAGGTTTTCAACAAAAGTAAAGTTTGCTAAAAGTTAACAGTGTAACATGTATTATCCTAACTTCTAAACTTATGGCCTTAGGCAGTCTAGTCCACAGAGGCGAAGGAAGTCTGCTTTAGAAAAGAATGGTTATCTTTAGGAAAAGAAAAAAGAAAAAAAGTGGGGGAGGAGAATTTATGTAAAAAGAGTGTTATATGGTAAATTCTTGTCCTAAAATAACTGGTTGTTAAAAGAAAAAATAAAGGTGCTTGCGACAAGTCAGACAGTTGAGGCATGTCGAAAAATTATCTGTTAAAGTCATGGGGGAAAAAAGGTTATCAAAGGAAATTTATGCAAGAAATGTTGTATAATTTAAAAGTAATTAGGCCTCCTAAATGTAAAACTATTGAAGAAACAGTTTATGTGCAAGGTGTGTAAGGAAAGTAAAATATGCTTTTGGTAAACAGATGATAAGGAGGCATAAGAATATGAATTTCTACCTACATTATAAGGTTAAAATATATATATTTTGTTTTAAAAGTTTAAGCGAGTTTTAAAACGTTAATTGTAAAGGAAATTCTGTGTGTAAACATATTAGCTAAAGTTAAAGTGGTATCCAGTTTTTCTGTGAACTGGACGTTAAAATAAAAGCACAACAGGTTTTTCTTAAAGCAGTAACTGCTCTTTAACAAAAATTATAAAAAGGTTAAAAGAGTCTATAAAAATCTTAACTTATGGTCAGACATTAAAAATTGGATAAATATGTCTACAAGGTTTTATTAAAATTAAGTTTAACATGAATAACACTAATATAAAGGTGAAATTTAGCTTATGGTCAATTTCTTAAAAATTATATACTTGATTTATCTTCCACTTTCCTTTCCCTACAAACTAAGTCTTTTAGCACAGGTACCACCCCTAGAATTTCTGGTAAACCAGCACCAGCCTGAAGATCACCTTCTCATCAAAGGGTGGAAAGAAAAAAACTCGAGACAGCCTGAGAAGGACCCTACCTTGTGCTGCTAACCCCCGAGACTGCTGTTGGTACAGCGAAAAAGGGATGGACTCATCACACCCGAGTCAAAGCGCCACCCCTCTCCAAAGTCGTGGACCATAGTCCCAGGGGAAAACCCTACCAAACTGAAGATTAAAAAAAATTTAACTCTTTCGCCTATTCTATTATTCTTTCTTCTTTCCTCACTCTATTGCTGACCATCTAATTATTAACATAACCAAGTCAATTTCGCCTCAAACTATTGCTTTTTTTTTTTTTTTGAGATGGAGTCGCGCTCTGTCGCCCAAGCTGGAGTGCAGTGGCGCGATCTCGGCTCACTGCAAGCTCCGCCTCCCGGGTTCACGCCATTCTCCTGCCTCAGCCTCCCGAGTTGCTGGGACTACAGGCGCCCGCCATCATGCCCGGCTAATTTTTTGTATTTTCAGTAGAGACGGGGTTTCACCGTGTTAGCCAGGATGGTCTGGATCTCCTGACCTCGTGATCCGCCTGCCTCGGCCTCCCAAAGTGCTGGGATTACAGGTGTGAGCCACCGCGCCCGACCCAAACTATTGCATTTAACGCTTGCCTTGTTATATTCTGTTGGGACTTGCCAGGTCAAAAACAGCTCTCTACTTCAGAAAAGTACCTCTGGCCCTGCTGACTCTGGTCAGACTGGGCATTAGTAAATTGGAACCATTTAATCCAAGGAGATTTTAATAAAGACCCCATTGTCAACCAGGAGTCTTGCCCCCGATGTAAAGCTTTTATGCCGTAGTTGGTCCAACATTTTGTGGACCACTAAAGAGCAAGGATAGACTGCCCCAATCAGTTTTTGTAATTTCCTAAAACCATACATTCATTTTACTAAAGGGACAGCTCCCCCTGTCAGCTAAACCAGTGCACCCCTATACAGGCTATTTCAAGCCCCCAAAGTTCTCCCCTTTTCTAAGCCAGTTCCCTTCTTTCAGCCAGTTTTATGGCATGAGGGCTGAGTTTTCAAGAATAGACCCTGCTGGATTCTTTAAAATGCGTTTCATTGATTCCCCCACCGCCTGCACCTGCCTCTAAGCCTTCTCCCAAAATCTCTCACAACAGAACCATTGTTCCTCCTCCATCTAATGACAAGGCCAAGATAGCAATGGTAAAAGTTAAAGACTTAAAACACACTTTGGCAGTTGAGACAGGATACCAAGATGTAAATGCCTGGTTGGAATGGATCAAATATTCCGTCCACACATGAAACAAAAGCAATTGTTATGCCTGTGCGCATGGCAGGCCAGAGGCCCAGATTGTCCCCTTTCCACTAAGGTGGTCCTCCAGTCGACCAGGCATAGGCTGCATGATAGCTCTTTTCCAGGATTCTACAGCCTGGAGTAATAAGTTATGCCAAGCTCTCTCTCTGCTATATCCTGAAATCCGGCACCCTGCGGGTCAGCCCCTGAGAGCCATCCAGCCTCCATCACCCATCACTAAGTTCACTTCGTTCATGTCTCTTACGACAGGGAGGAAGCTTAGCGTTCCTTGGGGACCTGAAAGGATGCAGGGAGCTGAAGAATCTTCAAAAGCTTATCAATCAGTCAGCCCTTGTTCATCCCCCAGTGGATGTGTGGTGATATTGTGGCGGACCTTTACCGAACACTGCCAAATAACTGGAGTGGCACTTGGGCTTTAGTCCAATTGGCTTTCCCTTTCACCCTGGCATTTCATCCACCAGAGGAACGAAAAATAAGCATCGTAAAGCAAGAGAAGCCCCTTGTAGGTCTTTCAACTCTTACGTCTGTTTAGTCACCATTAAAGTCCCACAGGGAATCAGATTAATTTAAAGCCCAAAATCAAATAACTGCAGGATTTGAGTCAGTATTTTGGTGGGTAACAATTAATAAAAATGTAAATTGGATAGACTACATCTATTACAACCAACAGCGATTTATTAACTACACTAGAGATGCTGTTAAAGGAATAGCTGAGCAATTGGGGGCCACTAGCCAGATGGCTTGGAAAAATAGTATAGCCTTAGACATGATATTAGCAGAAAGAGGAGGAGTTTGCATCATAATTAAAACTCAATGTTACACCTTCATCCAAAACAACGCCACCCCTAATAAAAGTATAACAAAAGCATTGCAAGGTCTGACTATTCTATCCAATGAGTGAGTTAGCGACTCTGGGGTAAATGACCTCTTTACAGGATGGCTAAAAAAAAGGTAGCTAGTAAATGGAAAGGAATAATAGCCTCAATTCTTTTTTTTGTTTGTTTGTTTTTTTGAGACGGAGTCTCCCTCTGTCGCCCAGGCTGGAGTGCAGTGGCGCGATCTCGGCTCACTGCAAGCTCCGCCTCCCGGGTTCATGCCATTCTCCTGCCTCAGCCTCCTGAGTAGCTGGGACTACAGGCGCCTGCCATCACGCCCAGCTAATTTTTTGTATTTTTAGTAGAGATGGGGTTTCACCATGTTAGCCAAGATGGTCTCGATCTCCTGACCTCATGATCTGCCCACCTCGGCCTCCCAAAGTGCTGGGATTACAGGCGTGAACCACCGCACCCGGCCATAGCCTCAATTCTTACTTCCCTCGCAGCCGTAATAGGTGTACTTATTCTTGTCAGGTGCTGTGTCATACCATGCATCAGTAAATAAATGCAGAGGCTCATAAAAACGGCACTCACTAGAACCTCCCTTAACTGTCCTCCACCTTATGCAGAGAAGCTGCTCCTTTTAGAAAAGCAAGTGAAACAACTAAGCCAAGATGTGTTAAAAAAAAAAAAAAAAGTTTGAAAAGAAAGCTGTAAGGAAATACAAGGGGAGGGATTGTTAGATGTGAGTTCTAAATTTCTTTTCAAAGAATTAATATGTCAGTGTGTTCAATTCTTTGCCTTCTACTTTTACACTTTCTCGTGACAGACTGGATTAAGAAAATGTGGCACATATACACCATGGAATACTATGCAGCCATAAAAAAGGATGAGTTTGTGCCCTTTGTAGGGACATGGGTGCAGCTGGAAACCATCATTCTCAGCAAATTATCACAAGAACAGAAAATCAAACACCCCATGTTCTCACTCATAGGTGGGAACTGAACAATGAGATCACTTGGACTCGAGAAGGGGAACATCACACACCGGGGCCTATTATGGGGAGGGGGGAGGGGGGAGGGATTGCATTGGGAGTTATACCTGATGTAAATGACAAGTTGATGGGTGCGGACGGGTTGATGGGTGTAGCACACCAACATGACACAAGTATACATATGTAACAAACCTGCACGTTATGCACATGTACCCTAGAACTTAAAGTATAATAATAAAAAAAAAATATTTTGGGGGCTTTGACATTTAGGATAATAAAACATAAATAAATAAATAAATAAACTTTCTTGTAAGGCAACTTTTTTCCATTACCTGCTCCACCCTGAATCATTCTGATCACCTGCTCCACCCTACATTCCAATAACCTGCCCCACCCTAACTCATTCCAATTGCCTTGCTACCTGCTCTGCCCTGACTCCCACCAAAGCATTCGGTCCACCATTCTCTTTAAATTAGCCAATGGGGCTGGGCGCGGTGGCTCACACCTGTAATTCCAGCACTTTGGGAGGCTGAGGTGGGTGGATCATGAGGTCAGGAGATCAAGACCATCCTGGCTAGTATGGTGAAACCCCGTCTCTACTAAAAATACAAAAAAATTAGCCGGGCGTGGTGGTGGGCGCCTGTAGTTCCAGTTTGGAGGCTGAGGCAGGAGAGTGACCGGAACCCAGAAGGCAGAGCTTGTAGGGAGCTGAGATCACGCCACTGCACTCCAGCCTGGTTGCCAGAGTGAGACTCCGTCTCAAAAAATAAAAATAAAAAATTAGCCAGTCGGAATTAGTTTAGTCTGTGCAGTCTAACCCTAGCCAATAGGGGAATGACACAGCAGCAGGGGCCACGTGCGTCAGGAATAAGAACCTCTTCCCCTCCCTTGTCCCAGTGTGCTGTCACCATTGTTTCATCTATAAAGGTGCACCCTTCTATAGAGAGGTAACTTGCCTTGCTGAGAATTAAAAAGAAAATTTTATATTCGAGTGGCATTTCTTTTGCGGCACCAAAACTTTATATATAACAAGATTAACAATAATAATAAAATAGAACAATTAACATACCAGTATCACTACTCTTGCGCTTTGGGGGCAATTATTAAGTAAAATAAGGCTGGAATGCAAGCACTGCAATACCACGACTGTCAATCTGATCACCCAAGATGGCTACAAAGTGATTAACAGGCAGGTAGCGTTGACAACGTGAATATGCTGGACAAAGGGGTGACCTTTGAGTCCTGAGACTCAAAGACTTTGGTGTGCTGAGAGAAAGGGAGCACAACAGCACAAGATTTCATCATGCTTCTCAGGTGCAAAACTTAAAACGTATGAGTTGTTTATTTCTGAAATTTTCTATTTTTTATATATGTGTGTGTGTGTGTATATATATACACACACATACACATATATATATATATATATATTTTTTTTTTTTTTAATTAAGACGGAGTCTCGCTCTGTCACCCAGGCTGTAGTGCAGGGGTAATAGTGTAGCCTCTGCCTTCTGGACTCAAGGTATCCTCTCACCTCAGCCTCCGAAGTAGTTGGGACTACAAGCATGCACTACCACACCTGGCTAATTTTTTTTTTTTTTTTTGTATTTTTGGTGGAGACAGGGTTTTGCCATGTTTCTCAGGCTGGTCTGGAATGCCTGAGCTCAAGCTATGTGCCCACCTCGGCCTCCCAAAGTGCTGAGATTACAGGCTTGAGCCACTGCGCCCAGCCCTACATTTGATATTTTCAAACCGCAATTGACTACAGGTAACTGAAACCTTGGAAAGCACAAGCGTAGATAAGTGGGGACCACTAAATCACCAGGACTTACTAGATGACTACACATTTACCTATTATTCTTTCACTTAGAGGTCCTTAGGTTAATTGGATATACTCAAAAAATGGTTGAGAAAATAAAGACATTTCTAATCTCAAGAGAACTTTGCCAATGCATTTAAATAAATTGATTTTATTTTATCACATGCTTTACATTTATTTTCTCTCTTTCTTTCTTTCTTTTTTTAATTTCAGATGGAGTTTTGCTTTTGTTGCCCAGGCTGGAGTGGCGCGATCCTGGCTCACTGCAATCTCTGCCTCCCGGGTTCAAGCGATTCTCCTGCCTCAGCCTCCTGAGCAGCTGGGATTATAGGCATGGACCACCACACCTGACTAATTTTGTATTTTTAGTAGAGATGGGGTTTCTCCATGTTAGTCAGGCTGGTCTTGAACTCCTGACCTCAGGTGATCCACCCGCCTTGGCCTCCCAAAGTGCTGGGATTACAGGTGTGAACCTCCCCTCCCCAGCTTCTTTCTTTCTTTATATGTGTTTTAGAGATGGCCTCTCAGTATGTTGCCCAGGCTGGTCTCAAACTCTTGGCCTCAACCGACCCTTTCAGCCTCCCAAATAGCTGGGATTACAGGTTTGAGTCATGACACCTAATTTACATTTATTTTTTAAAAACCCATAAAGTTGCAAATTTTACTTATTGAAGTAACGGCAAACCTCTCCCATGACACATAATTGTCAAAGCCAGTCTTTATCAAATCATATTTTTTCTGTCAAAAGTCTAACTTTGGCCGGGCACGGTGGCTCAAGCCTGTAATCCCAGCACTTTGGGAGGCCGAGACGGGCGGATCACGAGGTCAGGAGATGGAGACCATCCTGGCTAACCCAGTGAAACCCCGTCAAAACACAAAAAACTAGCCGGGCGAGGTGGCGGGCGCCTGTAGTCCCAGCTACTTGGGAGGCTGAGGCAGGAGAATGGCGTGAACCCAGGAGGCAGAGCTTGCAGTGAGCTGAGATTGCACCTCTGCACTCCAGCCTGGGCAACACAGCAATACTCCGTCTCAAAAAAAAAAAAAAAAAAAAAGTCTAACTTTATTTTCAATTCAAAATAACTTGATTATTATTTGAGGCAAGGTCTCCTCTGTTGCCCAGGTTGAGTGCAGTGGCATGATCTCAGCTCATTGCAACCTCCCTCTCCTAGGCTGAAGCAATTCTCCCACCTCAGCCTCCTGAGTAACTGGGACTACAGGTGTGCACTACCATGCTCGACTAATTTTGCATTTTTTGTAGAGACAGGATCTCACTATGCTGCCCAGGCTGGTCCCAAACTCCTGGGCTCAAGTGATCCTCCTGCCTCAGCCTCCCAAAGTGTTGGGATTACAGGCATGAACCACGGCGTCCAGCCCACGATAACTTATTATACACCTTCTTGAGAATTCTAACAGCATCTGAATTCTAATTCTAACATGGATACATGGATAAGGCTGGGAGCCTTGGCCACGAGCTTGTCTCCTGTTTGAAGTGGTTGCTGCAGCCTCCACAGTTTCTTGTCATTCTTTTTTTTTTTTTTTTTTTTTGAGACGGAGTCTCGCTCTGTCACCCAGGCTGGAGTACAGTGGCGCGATCTCCGCTCACTGCAAGCTCCGCCTCCCGGGTTCACGCCATTCTCCTGCCTCAGCCTCCCGAGTAGCTGGGACTACAGGCGCCGCCACCTCGCCCGGCTAGTTTTTTGTGTTTTAAGTAGAGACGGGGTTTCACCGTGTTAGCCAGGATGGTCTCGATCTCCTGACCTCGTGATCCGCCCGTCTCGGCCTCCCAAAGTGCTGGGATTACAGGCTTGAGCCACCGCGCCCGGCTAGTTTCTTGTCATTCTGCCTTTGCTTTGGTCTTTCAGGGCTCTCTCGGCAGCAACACATCTGAGTCAAGAGCCAGGCTTTGGAAGAGGTCAAGTCATAAAATTAAAATTGTCACCACTCTCACCGTCTGAATTCAGAATAACCCAGTGTGGGTCAAAATATCCCAAGTGTTTCACACTTAACAGAATATCCACGCGTGTGGAAAAGAGAGAACAATGCTCTCCTGCTGCCCGCCGCAGGGAACTCTGGTTAAGGGAGGCTGCGCATACACCGGTATTTCAAATTGTCCCTTAAATGCCCTTAGAAGGTTTTTGACATCCCTTAGGCAATGCACTATTCTAGGCTTAAGGAGGACTGAGAAGTTTGTCTTTTTTTTTGAGACGGAGTCTCACTCTGTTGCCCAGGCTGGAGTATGGTAGCACTATCTCGGCTTACTACAACCTCCACCTCCCAGGTTCAAGCGATTCTCCTGCCTCAGCTTCCCCAGCAGCTGGAATTACAGGCATGCGCCACCACACCCGGCTAATTTTGTATTTTTAGTAGAGATGGGGGTTTCAACATGTTGTTCAGGCTGGTCTCGAACTCTTAACCTCAGGTGATCCACCCACCTCGGCCTCCCAAAGTGCTGGGATTATAGGCGTGAGCCACCGCATCTGGAATCTCTTGTTGAGGTCCTGAATCTGTTTTAATCACTGTTCAGGAATCTAATTCAAATATTCAGAAGTTTGTCTTTGCATAGCAAAGTGGAAGAAGAAACAACGGGATAGGGAAGCAGATCTGTGTTGAAAAGAACACACATGTTAGAATTTGGAAACCGATGCCCTTTGAACTTTCCTGTGTGCGTATGTGTCGCCTGGGAGGGTCGTGCTGCCTTCCCGCTTGGAAGACTGCTGCTCTACTCCGTTGACTTTTATTTTTTCTCAGAACATTCAGCACAACCTCTCCTTACCTTTTTTTATTTCTGCTCCTATCATCTGTCTCCCACACAGAATGCAAGAGGCTCAGAAACCAGGACCTGGATGTCTTGTTCCTTGCCACGTCCATGGAGTCTAGGACACTGCCTGGCACACAGCTGATATTCAATAGAGAGTTGTCAAATAAAAGAATAAGTAATCGGGGCCGGGCGCAGTGGCTCAAGCCTGTAATCCCAGCACTTTGGGAGGCCGAGACGGGCGGATCACGAGGTCAGGAGATCGAGACCATCCTGATTAATATGGTGAAACCCCGTCTCTACTAAAAAGTACAAAAAAAAAAACTAGCCGGGCGTGGTGACGGGCGCCTGTAGTCCCAGCTACTTGGGAGGCTGAGGCAGGAGAATGGCGTGAACCCGGGAGGCAGAGCTTGTAGTGAGCTGAGAGCTGGCCACTGCACTCCAGCCTGGGCAATAGAGCGA
>NC_037668.1:42116266-42200323 GCF_003255815.1 Theropithecus gelada
AATCTGGCTTGACTTCAGTCCTGTGTCCACTTCTTCGGCTAGAAGAGAACAGGACTCTTGATTGACAGGGTGCTAAGGCTGTTGCAGGAGTGCAGGGGACTTCCCAAAGGACATGAGGTTGTGTTGTTAGAAAAAGGAGTAAGTGCTGTTGGGCACGGAAAACCAGGTTATGCAAGTCCTACACATTATGGAAGCATAGAGGAAGATGCCCTACCCAGCCTAGTAGATCAGGGAAGACTTCGTGGAGGAGGAAACAACCAAGCTGAAACCAGAATGACAAGTCAAGTTAACCAAGGCAAGGGGCAAGAAGGAAATAAAACATTACAGGCCAAGAGAATTACAGGTGCAAAGGCCTGGAGGCCAAGGGCATTACCATTGTCTGTAAAATAAAAGCTCTTCCCTGTGGTCTGTAGGAGTGATGGGTCACTTTGCCCAAAGATTTGTACTTTTAAAGATCAGAGTCCATGCTCCCTCCATCCCGCTAGAGTCCTTGAGCTTTCCAAGGTCAACTGAGCCTCATGAAAAACCTCAGGCTGTGACTCTGTCTCTCCCAGGGAGTCTGCAGGCTTAAATGAAATCTTGAACCTCCAGCACTGAGACTTGATAGGAAAAAAAAAATACCGCTGCAGCCTTGAGCATTTTTATTGCTCCTCTCTGGCTCCAGTGGGGGAGACCTCCAGTTGAGAGCTGCCTGAACTGATTCGCACTGGCCTTAGTCACAAATTGTGGCTTGACATTTATAGCAGCCACAATCCACGTGTATCGATTATTTAGAAAAAGAAATGAAGAGATGGCCGAGCAGCTGCCTCCTCAAACATCTGCTCTTGTCACATTTCATCCTGACGGAAGAGGGGGCTCCAACTGGGAAAGGGGCAGTAAGCTCTGTCCCCAGTTTAGATCTTGTTTGTGTCTCGGGAGATAGGCAGCGGCTTTTATTCACTGTCTTTGATTAATCAGTTCCTCTTTATTCATTGTGAAAAATCCACAATCACCCGGGGGGCTCCTTGGAAGGATTCATTGTTCTTTGCGGGCTGGGCTCAGTTGCTTCTGTTTTGTGTTCATGGGGCTAATGAAAGTGGAGCCACTGTCTCTGTTGGCTGTGCTTTGATGAATTGGCGCCTCTCCTGAAAACTATATTTCTCTGATTAAGCCGATGAGTTTGCTTCCTCCCTTCCCCTCGGTCATTAGGAGGTTGTTCCTTCCATGCTAATGATGGTGGGAGCTGTGGGGAAGAGTTTGGGCCTCCTTTCCATTCAGAGAGCACTTGGTCATGCAATTATAGTCCAAGATCCTTCCGTCGGAGTGAGCCCAGAGATGAAAAAAACAAAACCCACAGTAGCGCCAACCCTAGAATGGAAAGAAGCTGAGTTATTGCCTACGGTTAAAGAGTTGAATGGCACCTTGACCTACAGTGGGTGTGCTCTTCAGTGCCACTTGGGAGGCAGGCAGACCCCTCCCTCTTCCCCCAGCCAGCTTGACTGGAGCTGGCCAGGTTTGATCAGATTCTGGTCAAGCTCTGCTTTAACTCGGGCAAGTCACTGGCTCTCTGTGATATAACTGTCCCCCGTAGAATGAGGGGATTGAACTAGATACATGTGTTAGTCTGCCTAGGCTGCCATAACAGAATGCCACAGACAGGGCGGGGGCTTAGGTGACACATTTATTTTCTCACAGTTCTACAGGCTGAAGTCCAAGACTGAGGTGCAGGCAGGGTTGCCTTCTGGCCAGGCCTCTCTTCCTGGTGGGCAGGTGGTTGCCTCCGTGTCCTCCCTCCAGCTCTCTCTGCTTGCTCAACCCCATGCCTCTCCCTCGTCTCAGGAGGACACCAATCCTATTGGGTTAGGGCCCCACCCTTATGATCTCATTTAACCCTCCTTACCCTCTTGTAGATCCCTTCTCCAAACACAGTCACGTTGGGGGTTAGGGCTTCAACATGAAAAAACAATTCAGTCCATAACAATGAGAAAACTTGCACTCCAAAAAGGTGAGGGAAGTTGTTGACATTTCCGTACAAAGTACCAATTGTTGGGTGATGGGAGAGGACTTTTTCCAGCTATATAATCATCCCTTACCCCATTTCTACTTGAGAAACCCCTGCCATGCTGAGCTAGTCTCACGGATGCCATGATGAGCTGCTATCACTGGTGGCTGTAAGTTTTCCCTTCCCTGTGTTGAGTTGTAGCAAACTCCACTGGTTGCCCACCCAAAAGCTATTTACCCCCTCTCCTTTGTTGGCCGAAGGATCCTCATGATGACTTTTGTGGGTCCTGGGTACTTTTGCGCTTGGGGGCTCCATTCCTCTACAAAAAACATTAAAAAATTATATAAATGATGTTGGAAGTAGACACTCACTTATTGTGAGAAGTAAACCATTTCTGTGGGCTTCTAAAGGTGTTGTTGGCTCTAGGCCCTGGTGCCTACTCTGCTTCACGGGTAAGTCAAACTGGGGTCCACCCTTCACCACCTTCTGTAGGGAAGGATGACCTTCCACCAGCCACATGGGAATATCGGGAGTGGGGAAAACCATTCCCGCAGCTGCTGACCTGGCCTAGCCAGGGAATGCTATCTGGCCAGTGAGATGCAAGGCGCAGTTTCCCAGAGAACTCCTAAAAAGGGTTTCTTTTCCCTTAATGAGATGCATGGGGGAGAAATAGCCCTTCTTTTCCTGGGCTTTCTCATGCCTGTGTGTGGCAGCTATTTGGAGGTGATGAGGCAATGCTGACTCACCAGGGGTGGCGGGGGCAGCACACAAAGGGTGGAGGGGACCTGAGTCCCAGATGATGCCGTGGAGCCATGGCATTAACCATCACGGAACTGTCTTGGTCTCTGCTAGGGCTGCCGTGATGGTGACGAAGTACCACAAAAGAGATGGCTTAAACTACAGACATTTACTGAATCTCAATTCTGGAGGCTGGATGTCTGAGGTCAAGGTGCTGGCAGGGTGGGTTCTTTCTGGAGGCTGTGAGGAAGAATCCGTTCCATGCCTCTCCAACTTCCGGGGGGTTTTCTGGCAATCATTAGCCTCACTTTACCTGTAAAAGCATTCCCCGTCTCCGTCTTCATCTCTACGTGGCTTTTTCCCTCTGTGTGTGCCTGTATCCAAATCTCCCTTTTTAAATAAGGACATCAGTCATATTGGCTCAGGGCCACTCTAATGCCCTCGTTTTAACTTGATGACCTCTGTAGAGACCTCATCTCCAAGGCTGCATTCTGAAGTTCTAGGGGGTAGGACTTCTACGTAGAAACTTTTGGGGACACAGTGCAGTCCATAACATCTACCTTGAGACTGGTTTTGGGGTGACAAATCCCCTTATTTTTTATTTTTATTTATTTATTATTATTTTTTTAGAGACAAGGTCTCTTCTCTGTCGCTCAGGCTGGAGTGCAGTGATGTGATCATAGCTCACTGCAGCCTCCAACTCCTGGGCTCAAGCGATCCTCTTGCTTCAGCCTTCTGAGTACCTGGGACTACAGGTGTGCTCCACCAGGCCTGACTAATGTCTTTAGACCAGTTATTGCTCAAGCCTTTTGAGTTGGGTTTTGTTACCTGTCATCTGCCTGACACCCGAATTGCTGAAAGAGATCTCCGTAGGGCTGTCCTGTTCTAGTCTCTGGCATCATGGGTTTCCTTTCTCATCCTCAGGCCCTACTAGGAACTGTTTTTGTCTTTGTTTCTGTTTTTGTTTTTGTTTTTGAGACAGGCTCTTACTCTGTTGCCCAGGCTGGAGTGGAGTGGCGTGATCTTGGCTCACCGCAGCCTTGGCCTCCTAGCCTCAAGTAATCCTCCCACCTCAGCCTCCCAAATAGCTGGGACTTAAAGGCACATACCAGCACACCTGGCTAAGTTTTATGTTTTTTTGTTTTGAGATGAAGTTTTGCTCTTGTTGCCCAGGGTGGAGTGCAATGGCACAATCTTGGCTCACTGCAACCTCCACCTCCTGGTTCAAGCGATGCTCCTGCCTCAGCCTCCTGAGTAGCTGGGGTTGTAGGTGCCTGCCACCACGCCCAGCTAATTTTTTGTCTTTTTAGTAGAGACGGGGTTTCATCATATTGGCCAGGCTGGACTTGAACTCCTGACTTCAGGTGATCCACCCGCCTCAGCCTCCCAAAGTGCCGGGATCACAGGTGTGAGCCACCGTGCCCAGCCAGTTTTATGTTGTTTTTGTAAAGACAGGGTTTGGTCCAGTTACCCAGGCTGATCTTGAACTCCTAGGCTCAAGTGATCTGCCCACCTCGGCCTCCCAGAGTTCTGGGATTACGGGCATGAGCCTCCATGCCCAGCCCCCTGCTGGGAATTGTACTCTCATTTTCTTGCTGTTGGAGATGTTCATGGACAGATCCATGAACCAAAGCCCTGCACAGACATTCCAGCTCAGACAGCAGCACATGCAAAGGCCCTGAAGGCGGAAAGAGCTCAGGGTGTTTGAAGAAACCACAGAAATGAAACGGCACTGATGTCCTTGCCTTTTCTGTTAGCCACCTGCACTGCCTGGCTGGCGGCCCTGTCTTCTGTCTTCCAAGCATATTGCTCTGATTTCTGCTTCCATCATCACATCGCCTTTCCTCTTGCAGAGACTCTGGTGAAGAACCAGGCCTGCCTGGGCACGCAGGATCATCTCCCCACCTCGGGCTCCTTCATACAGTCCCATCTGCAAAGTCCCTTTGGCCACATAAGGTAACATATGCCCAGATTCTGGGTATTAGGACATGGACATCTTTGAAGGGGGCATTATTTAACCTACTACAGGGAATTAGACTGTCACATGTGTTGATTTATCTCATAGTGCAATGGCTGCTTAGAAGTGGGTGCTTTCCTGCCCATTTCTGCTCCTGGTGTTGAAGTAATTACTTTCCTATACCTTGATGCAGAGGGTGGGAGGTGGAGTCAGCATCAGCAGCACCAGTGTCTCCCGGGAGCCTGTTAGACACGCAGATCCTCCGGCCCCACCCCAGACCTGGGAATCAGAAATCCTGGGGATGTGGCTTAGCCATCTGGACTTGAAGCCCTGCCTCATGACCCTGCCTTTATTTAAAATTTTGATTTTTGCATTCAATTTGAAATATTTGGAATTAAGATACTACTTTTCTTGACTATTGAGATTTGTTTGGTCTCCGCTTCCCTTTTGCACCTGGGGGACTGCCTCGATTCTTACCCTAGAAAACAAAAGTCACTGAATCTCAGATCAAAACCTGATTCCCCCAGGAGGTCCGTTTCGTGTGAGACACAGACGTCGACCTACTCGGGCAATCACAGATGCCTTTCGTGAGGACATGATGTCAGGACAGAACTGAAGGCTGGAAGGAGTTAACCTGGTGAACAAAAGGTAGGGGCATCCCAGGCCGAGAGAGACGTAGAAGCAAAAGCTGGATGTTTGGAGGGAATGCAGCAAAGAGAGGGCCTGGGGAGAACACTGTGGTGTGATCCCTGTAACAAAGATTTATTGAGCTCCTATTGTGAGCCCTGGGGTCTCCTGGCCTTTAACAACCCGGAATTCCCCCCCACCTACTGACTTGGAAAAGCCTAAGAGAGGCAATTGGAACGAAGGTTAGGTCTCGGCATGCCTCGGTCACGTTGGCAAAGGATGCCCCAGGTACTCTTCTGCCCAGAAATGGTATTTGGCACCCAGCAAATCAGCCAGGAAAAGTACAAAAGGCCCTGCGTCTCATAAAAGATGCATTTAGCACAGGTTTCTATTTCAGAGCTAATGGCATTAGCTGTTTTGTAGAAAGTAAGAAAGCACAATTACCCTGTTTTAATAACATGGTTGATAGCACAGCTCTAATCCCGGGGGATCCTGGGTTTACATTCTGAGGTTTCTGTAGCAAGTGAGTTCTTAGTACCAAGCTGGCGTGTAGCCTTATATCCCAGTTTGCCTAAAACACTCCCGGTTTATACCTCATATTTATTAATAGCACCCCCTTTCACCTTCTAGTGTCCCAGTTTGGCAATAAATGACACGATCACCTTAGTGACACAAAACTGAGAACGCTAAGCCCATGCTTGATGGAGCAGCTCCCCGCCGGCTCGGCTCAAGCCTGTAATCCTAGCACTTTGGGAGGCCGAGACGGGCGGATCACAAGGCCAGGAGATCGAGACCATCCTGGCTAACACGGTGAAACCCCGTCTCTACTAAAAAGTACAAAAAACTAGCCGGGCGAGGTGGCGAGCGCCTGTAGTCCCAGCTACTCGGGAGGCTGAGCCAGGAGAATGGCGTAAACCCGGGAGGCGGAGCTTGCAGTGAGCAGAGATCCGGCCACTGCACTCCAGCCTGGGTGACAGAGCGAGACTCCGTCTCAAAAAAAAAAAAAAAAAAAAAAAAAAAAGAGAAATCCACCCCTAGCGAAAAAACAATTCACCAAATCTCAGACTGTGCCCCTTTATCCGTTAATGTTTGAGGCCATGTCCGTGCTAGGTACTGCTCTCAAATCCAGGCAGAAAGACTTCCTAGGATCCGATATCATACTTTTCATTGTACTTAGGAAAATGCTTAAGTAGAACAAGGGGAAACAAAGACATCAGTAAGAGAAAGTAGCACTCACCTTCATTTCATAGGCCACTCCTCAAATGTGAAGGCTTTTCCAGTGACAGTGGTTGGGGAATAGAAAACCTTCTTGGTGAAAGCGAATGTACTGCTCCAATTCAATGTTTAATTGTTTAAAAAATTACAACTATACAAGTTTGTTTTGGACAATTCTAGGGAATAATGGCAGTGCTCTCAGTTGTCCTACTGCTTTAGGGTAAGAGTTATTAAGTTAGATTTGAATCCACCCAGACCTTTAAAAGTAAATTTTATTGAAGTATAACAACAGCAAGAACACAGATGGTGGTAAGATGGAGCTGCTGTGTCCAGAGAACATTGCAAGCCCCAGGAGCCTCACTGGGGGGTCCTCCCGATTACCAGCCACCATCCTTAAAGGGGACTACCATCCTGATCCCTCAGGCTAATGATTCTATGAAGTCCAAAAAGATAAAACTAAATATAGTTATGCATGTATTTTATGTCTGGCTTTTTCCTCCAACCTTGAGAATCATCGATGTTGTATGTATTTTTTGGTCACTTTTATTCCTGGGTGGGTTCCATTGTATGAATATACCCTTTCATTTTGTTCTGCTGTTGATGAAAACTTGGATTATTTGCATTTGGGGGCCATTATGAATAATGAATGCATCTGTGAGCATTCTGGTAATATGTTGGTGCACCTGTGAATGCATTCGGCCAGCTACCTGGGAGTAGAATTGCTAGGTCATAGAGCAGATGGATGCTCAACTTTAAAATATCATAGCAGACAGTTTTCCAAAGTGTTTGCATGACTTGATGCTTACATCAGTAGGGTCTGCGAGTTCCTATTGTTCCACAACTTTTTCAACACTTGGAATTGTCGATCCAATGTTGGCTATTATGGTGGGTATGTGTTTGAATTTCATTGTGGTTTTAATTGGCTTTTCCCGTGAATAATGGGGGTGAGCATCTTTTTATATTGGCCATTTTAAATACCTTCTTTTGTGAAATGCTTTGTCCAAATATTCCTGTCTATTTTTGTTTGTTTTGTTTTTGATTTTTGAGACAGGATCTGGCTCTGTTGCTTAGGCTGGAGTGCAGTGGCACAATCTCGACTCACTGCAACTTTAGCCTCCTGGGCTCAAGCCATCAGCCCACTTCAGCCTCCTGAGTAGCTGGGACCACAGGCACACACCAATATGCCCGGCAAATTTTTATATTTTTTATAGAGACAGGGTTTCACTGTGTTGTGTAGGCTGGTCTCGAACGCCTGGACTCAAGCAATCTTCCTGCCTCGGCCTCCCAAAGTGTTGGGATTACAGGCGTGAGCCACTGCATCCAGTCCTGTCTATGTTTTAATTGAGTTTTTTGCCTTATTGATTTGGGGGAGTTCTTTCTATAATGAGAATATGAATCTTTTCTTGGTTATAGGTGTTACAAATTTCTTTCCTTCATCAAGAAACAATAATAAGAGAGTAGAAAGACTAGTCACAGAAATGGGAGACGTTTTTAACTTTGATAACTAATTTATCAATCTTTTCCCTAATTGTTGGTGCTTTTTGTGTCTCATTTAAGAAGTATTGCCTGCCCACCTTTACCACAGCCATAGAGGTATTCTCTATCATTGTCAAGACGTTTTTTTTTTGGCCGGGTGTGGTGGCTCACACCTGTAATCCCAGCACTTTGGGAGCCTGAGGTGGGCGGATCACTTGAGGTCAGGAGTTCAAGACCAGCCTGGCCAACACAGTGAAACCCTGTCTCTACTGAAAATACAAAATTAGGTGGGCGTGGTGGTGGGCGCCTGTAATCCCTGCTACTTGGGAGGCTGAGGCAGGAGAATCTCTTTAACCCAGGAGGCGGAGTTTGCAGTAAGCCGAGATTGTACCACTGCACTCCAGCTCGGATGACAGAGCAAGACTCTGTCTGGAAAAAGAAAAGTAGAAAAAGTTTTGTTTTGATTTCACATTGAAATCTACAATCTGCATGTAACTGACTTTGATCTATGGTGTCAAGTGGGGGTCAAGTTTCACTTCTTTTTCTCCGTATGAGTTTCTACTTGATTGACTGCCATTAAGCGTCTCCGCTGCCCTGCAGTGACGGTGTTGTCCTAATGCCATGAGTGAGTCAGCTTCTGGACACTTCATTCTCATTATTGATCTCTCTGTGTATTCTTAGCCCAGTACCATGTTCTCCTAACTACTGAAGCTTAATGATCTGTCTGGAGGATCTAGTGGAGCAAGTCTACATTTCTGGTGACTTTCACCAATAGCTTTCGGCCCTTTGCCTTTCCAGTTATATTCTAGAATCATCTTGTCAATATTTACAGAAAATCTGCTCAAATTTTGATCTGATTAAATGTGTAGATTAATTTGGGAGGATTGAAGTTTTTGCAACATCGAGTCATCAAATTATGACTCAGTGGTGCATGTCTTCATTTGTTCAGGTTTCTTTCCTTTCTGCCCATCTCATAGATTTCTGTGGAGTGCTCTTAAGGGCTTTTTGTTAGATTTATTCCTTGTTATTTTGATATATTTTGATGTTAATGTTATATTTAAGTTTATTTTGTTTCACATCCAGAAATATAATTTACATTTTAACATATACCTTATGCTTATGTGGCAATGCTGCTAAGTTTATTCTAATAATTTATCTGTATACTTTTGGGATTTTCTACCACAATCATGCCAACTGCAAATAGTGACAATTCCATTTTTCTGTTTCAAACCTCAAATCTTATCTCTTTTACTTCCAGTATAATGTTGTATAGAAATGATAGTGGGCATTCTTGCCTCATTCCTGAGCTTAAGAGGAAGCCTTCAATATTTCATGAATGTGAATGATGTTTTCTGTAGGCTTTTTAATACAAATTATTTATCAGATTAAAACAATTCTCTTTATTCTGTGACACTTTTTGAGATGTGAATAAGGTCTGGCAAAGGGACAATTTTTGTAATGTTCTCTGTGTGTGTGTGTGTGTGTGTGTTTTTTTTTTTTAAAAGAGTATACGCTGTACTTGGCAGGCACAACTGATCCATTAGATATGTCTGTTGGTCAATATGTTAATTATGTTCAATTTTTCTATATTGTTTGCTTTTTGTTTAGTTTTTCACTTCTGAGTTTATTTTTTTGCAGTTTATCAATTTTTTGCTCATGTTTGGAGGCTTGTTAAATTGATCATTTTGTTATTATGAAGGATGTTTTCGGTTGCTAGAACTGGTTTTTTTATCTTTAAGTCTACTTTGTCTGATAGCAACATAGTATACTAGCTTTCTTTAGAATTCTTTTTCCTCTCCTGACATCTTTTGGATTGATTATTTTTATACTCATTTTCCCTTATTAGTATGGTAATTTTGTATGCTTTTATAAACTTTCAGTGGTTATACAAGAGATTACATTGTGTATCCTTGACTTATTAAGGTATAATCTGTTTTTCCCTGGACAATGCAAGGACCTTAGAACATTTTAATTCCGTTGTTCTTCTTTCAACTTCTAAGCTATTTTTGCTCTGTATTTTATTTCTATATATACTTTAAATCCCACAGTGCATCATTGATCTATTAATATAAGATAAATTAATGTTAACCATTAGTAATTATGAATTCATAGTCAACGTTATATTTAATTTAGACTTAGTCACAGTTAACCTTTTCACAGCTCTTTGTTCCTTTCTATGGCTCTGAGCTTCCATTTGGCTTCATTTTTCTCCTCCCTGAAGAAACTCCCTTTTGTGTCTTCTTGATGTGTCTGCTGGTGTTAAATTTTCCTAGATTTCTTTGGTCTGAAAATGTCTTCATTTCACCTACATTATTGAAGGATATTTTCAATGGGTATAGAGTTCTGCGTGGCAGTTACTATCTTTGAGCACTTTGAAAGTCTCATTCACTGACTTCTGGTTTCCCTAGTTGGTGTTGAAGTCAGATCTAAGTGGGTGTCTGTTGTTGTATCGAAGGTTCTTTGTTTTCTCCTCATCCTGACTTCTACAGCTGCTTTTAAGACTTTCTCTGTTATTGGTTTTCAACTTATTACTATGATAAGCCTAGGTATGATTTTCTTTTTATTTATCCTATTTAGGGCTCATTGAGCTTTTTAAGTATTAATTTACACCGTTGCAAAGTTGTGTTGATCAAAGTTCTTCAGAAAAACAGTGCCAATCGGATATACATAGACATAGAAGAGGAGATTGATAATGGGTGTTGGCTTGCATGATTACAGAAGCTGAGTAGTTCCACGATCTGCTGTCTGCAAGCTGGGGACCCAGGAAAGCTGGTGATGTCATTCAGTCTGAGTCCAAAGGCCTGAGAACAAGGGGAGCTAATGTTATACCTCCCAGTCCAAGGTTGAAGGCCTGAGAGCTGCGGTGGGGGCTGCTGGTGTAAGTCCTGGGGTCTGAAGACCCAAGAACCAGTAGCCCCAGTATCCAAGAGAAGGCAAAGATGAATGCCCCAGCTCCTCAAGAAGACAGAGAGGGAGTTGACTTTCCTCTCTCTCTCCTTTTTTTTTTTTTTTGTTCTATTCAGGCCTCAACATATATTGGATGATGTTCACCCACATAGGTGAGGGTGGACCTTCTTTACTCAGTTGCTGATGCAGACACTTACCTCTTCTGGAACCACCCTCACCAACACACCCAGAAGTAACCAGCTCTCTCAGTATCCTTTAACCCCCCATTAAAAGCTTCTTGCAAGAGGAGATTTGATCTGACTACTGAAAGGGGTTGTGTTTTGGGTCCTTTGTTGTCTGAAGGGCACTGATACTGCCTAGAGTCTGTCCCATTGCCCCTTCATCCTTGCAGATGCTCTGGATGGAGCATGTTTTAAAAAAGGCTCAGCTGAGTTTGCAGAAGCATCATAATCCTGTCACCCATGTGCCAGGTTCACAATGCGTGTTCACTCCCGAAGTCCCTGCCAACCCTGCCAGAAAGGGACCTGCTGAACTGTGTAGTGTTAACCCTGTCATGTTGACACATACAATTCACCATTCCAGGTATTAACAGTTTTCTGTTGGTATTGCTTCTACTCCTTTTGTCCTACTACTTTTCTTCATCCTCTCTTTCTTATTTGTTCTCTCTTTCTGGGATGACAGTTAAACCCGTGTCAGTCCTTTTAACTGAATCCCAATGTCTCGTCCTTTCCTCTGTCTTTCCTATCCTGTTGTCTGTGCTTCACTCTGACTTTCTTCTGACTGATCTGCCATGTCACTAATTCTTTCCACCTGTGTCTAATATCAGTTTGGTAAATTTTTATAGTTTTTTTTCCCCCAAATCCTATACCTTGCCCCATTTCCCTAACCACGTTAAGCAAACTTACTGTGGTCTGTGTCTGATATCTGGACAGCTAGTAGTCCCGCCCGCCCTCCCTCCCTCCCTTCCTCCCTTCCTTCCTTCCTTCCTTCCTTCCTTCCTTCCTTCCTTCCTTCCTTCCTTCCTTCCTTCCTTCCTTCCTTCCTTCCTTCCTTCGTTCTCTCCCTCCCTTTGTTCCCTCCCTCCCTCCTCCTCCTTTTTCTTTTCTTGATAGGGTCTTGCTCTGTTGCCCAGGCTGGAATGCAGTGGTGTGATCTTGGCTCCCTACAATCTCTGCCTCTCAGGCTCAAGCTGTCCTCCCACCTCAGCCTCCCCAGTAGCTGGGACTACAGGTGTGCACCACCATGTCCAGCTAATTTTTGTATTTTTTTTTGTAGAGACAAGGTCTCACCTTATTGCCCAGGCTGGTCTTGAACTCCTGAGCTCCAGCAATCCATCCATCTCAGCCTCCCAAGGTGTTGGGATTACAAGCGTGAGACACTGTGCCTGGCCTGGGGGTTTTCTTTTTGTTGTCTGTTTCTCTTGCCTTTTGACCATATTGTCTTTGTCCAACTAATTGTTTTTCTTAAACTGTAGGAAAACTGAAAGAATAGTAAACATTCCTCCTACAAGTCATTTGAGTCTGCTGTAGACACGATGCTCCATCATTCCCAAATGTTTTAGTGTGTGTTTCCTACACATCAAGGACATTCTCCTACTTACCACAGCACAACTATCAAATTCAAGGAATTAACATTGATCCATCACTACTCTCTAATTTGCAAGCTCCATTCAAGTTTTATTGGAACAATTCAGGATCACAGGCTGCATTTAGTCCTGTTGCCTTTTTACTTGCTTTCTATTTGGAACAGTTCCTCAGATTTTCCTTAACTTTTATGACGTTGCCACTTAAAAATATAGGACAGTTGTTTTGTAGGCTGTTCTTCAGTGTGGGTTTATAAAACGTTTTCCTGATTAGTTGCAAGTAATAGATCTTTGTCAGGAATACTGCAGAAGTGATGCTGAGTTCTTATTGCATCCTTTTTAGGTGGTACATGGTTTTGATTTATCCTATGACTAATGAGGTTAACTTTGTAACTAACTTTGATTAAGATAGTGTCTTCCAGGTTTGCCCGCTGTGAAGTCACTCCTTTTACTTTTTGTGATTAATAAAGATTTTGTGGGAACAGAGTTTGAAGCTGTAAGTTTACTGTTTCTCATCAAGCTTTCACCCACTAGATTTAGCATTCATTGACATTTCCTGCCTGAATTATAACTATGAGAGGCTGTCAAATGGCAATTTTCCAAGTCCATCATTTTGTGCATCTATTGGTTGGCATTTGACTGTAAAGAACTTTTCTCTGTGTGCATTTATTTGTGGATATATTTATGTATCCATCCATCCATCATCCTTCCACCCATATGGACCTATAGGTTTCTATTCAATGAATTATAATTCATTATCATCACTTTTATATAAAAATTATTCTTGATTTGGCCAGTGGGAGTTTCTTCAAGCTGGCTACTATGTCTTTTTGGAATGTCTCCATCCATCTTGGAGAAATTCCTTACTTCCTGGCTAAACAAGATATCAAGATATCTTTGTGTTTTTCATGCATCAGTCCTAGACCAATCAGCTCTAGTTCGTTTTAGTGGAGGAATGATATTTAGAGCATAGATCTTGTTTCTAGGATAGCACGTTGCTATTGGGGTATCATTGTTCCCAGGCCCTCTCAGTGGACAGAATTAGGGAATAGAGTATGTATGTTCTGATACACACAGCTGGATACACACCTACATCTAAATCTAGATATATTTATGTGACTATATATAGATTAAAAACACCAATGTTTATAATTTCTATTCAGCATCACAGATTTCATTCTAGCTTTCCCTTGTCTCTAAGAGTGAGACCTGGCTCCCATTATCCTCAATATGTTTACTTATTTGCTCAATCTCATCCCGTATAACCA
This sequence comes from Theropithecus gelada, assembly GCF_003255815.1. Classification (NCBI taxonomy): domain Eukaryota; kingdom Metazoa; phylum Chordata; class Mammalia; order Primates; family Cercopithecidae; genus Theropithecus; species Theropithecus gelada. Next base: position 42,130,018 of record NC_037668.1, read on the forward strand.
ATCTCCTGTTGCTGTTGCTGCTTCTTGTGTGAATGCCTTACTTATCTTACTTGGGCTGTGACCCTAAGGGATTTCTGTCATCCCTCCTTACATCACAGATGTTGTAAGTTTCTGCAGTGCAGTGATGATCACATTTGCCTGACAAATGCCCCTTTATCTTGCTTGGGTTTCTGAGTTAGTATTGGGCTCCACCACCTACTCCTTTGGTAAGGATTTCTACTTTTCTTGCCCAGTGTTTTGCATTGAGTTGAATTATTGAGGAAGGAAGGAAGGAAGGAAGAAAAGTAGATACCTTGTTATTTTAAATTCAGTGCTAGACAGTATTTATGAAATTATAAAAATAAGACTTAGGGATAATGATATAATGATGAGTGATGATAATGATATTCCTCCAGAGAAGTATTATATTCATTCCTATGGGTTCTGTTGTGACAGAATAAAAGACAATGTTAGCTCTGTCTTGCCTGGATCTATTGATCAGTGATTTCTCTAGTCAAAGAAAGGGTTAACTTTATAAATAAGTCTCTTTAGAAATCTAATGAAGCTCCTTTTGAGCCAGTTACTATTTCAGCACCTGCCATTTTTAAGGTTATGAGAATAATAGGACTTAGCTCTGCATCAAGACATTAGCGCCCTCATACACAGCTGGTAGGAATGTAAAATAATAAAGCCACAGGAAAACACTTTGGCAGTTCCTCAAAGCATTAAACATAGTTACCATATGACCCAGCAATTCTGTTCCTTGACCTATACTCGAGAAAAATAAAACAAATGCCCACACCAAAAATTATACACAAATGGTTATAGTGGCATTATTCGTAATAGCCAAAATGTTGAAACAACCCGATGTCTATCAACAGATGAATGTATAAACAAAATGTGGTATAGTCATACAATGAAATATTATTCAGTCATTAAAAGAAATGAAATATTGGTATATATTACAAGTTGAATAAACCTTGAGAAGATCATGCTAATTGAAAGGAGCCAGACACAGAGGTTCACATATCACATCATTCTATTCATAGGAAAATCCAGAAGATGGAGATTAATAGATATAGAAAGTAGATGAGTGGTTGTTGAGGGTTGAGAGGCTGTCGTGGAGTTAGGGGTGAGAGCTAGAGTGTTACAGGTATCTTTCTGAGGTGGTGAAAGGGTTCTAACATCAACTGTGGTGATGGTTGTGCGTGTATTTGCATATACTAAAGATCACTGACTTGTACACTTCAAGTGGGTGAACCGTATGACATGTGAATTATATTCCAATAAAGCTACTTAAACATTAAAAAAATAAAGACATTCATCGTGACTTGCTAGGAACCTTGGATCAATCTGGAAACATTTGTGGAATATAAGTTAATAGCACAATTTCTCAAGGACATAGATAATAGCTAGTTTCAAAGCAGAGGACCAACCTATAGGCCCATTCATCCTGTAGATTACTGTGAATGGCTATGTAACTTTTCTGCTGGGTAATCTTGGGCAAAGGACATGAATTTCTCTAAGCCCAGGTTTCCTCATCTCGGAAGAGGGCACATTAGAATCTATCATTAAATAAGAACGTTTGTGGAGCTCCTGATGCCCTACAGCTCATGTCATATAGCAGCCTCCACTTACTTTATTTCTCATAATAAATTATCAGTATCATAAAACAAGTTGCTCTGAGCTTGGTGTCATGTTTTCCTAAATTGCTCTTCATTTTATCTCTATCTATAACAGCTGGCTGGGGTATTCTGCACCGTTTGGGAACTGTAGGTGATAACAGCTGATGTATTGAGCCTGGGTTGGTGTGTGCAAGCAGCTCTTAACTTCTGTGAGAGTATGAGAGTGTGAGCACAGTCAAGGAAGCACTTTGGGGCGAGTCAATTGAAAGCCTATCAGACTGAAAACATACCAAGGAGATTGCCGGGTCTGTCCTTCAGACCCTGGCTGGTGGATGAAATGAGTACTCAGACAGAGGTATGCAGTATAAGAGCAGCTAGGTGGCTGCCTGGCTCTAGTGGCCAGAGAGCAGCCCCAAGAAGCTGGAGCTGCTTACTTTTATTCAGTGCAGGCACAATGCCGAAACCTGAGCCAACACAACCTGTAGGTAATTAACATTTATTGTTCCCCTTTCAGGGAAGTCGTGGGCAGATGATCAAAGGTCAGTTCCTGGTCAACATAAGTAAACAAGCCTGTTTAAGTTAAATTCCCCCACACTCCCTTGTACCTACTCCTTACCCTCTACTCAGGGTTATAGGACAGCTGCCTTCAGCTATTCTCCCCCAGGGCTCTGTAGAATCTTCTGACCTTTCAGAAGGTTTGTGTTCTTTCCCTATAGTTTTTCCCACCACTCTGACAGATCCCCTACAGGAAATCTTAAAAACAAGGAGATAATTAGTGATTTGAACCAGAGCAAATTTATATTGTTTCTTATCTAAAAAGCCCGAACTAGACCTTAAAGTGTTTTCAGTATAACAGATATTTGTGCTAGCCTTGTCCTAATGACTTGCCCAAATTCCCTCCCCAACCCAATCCTCTTCCTTCTGCTGAAACAAATCCTACTTCTCTTCTTAGACCCAGGTCTAACACTGCCTCCTGTAAAGCTCTCCCTGAAGGCTCCAGCTGTCACCTGCATTAGAATGACAAGACCTTTCATGGCCATAATTCCCAGTGTGGTTTTGTGTCTTTCCACTTGTGTGGTTAATCATTGTTTGTGTTTATTATATATACATAGATATATTTTGTGTTGCTTTTCCCACTGTCTCTTCATTCCTTCCCTCTACCACTTTCCATGCATACCACTATCCCATCTACCTGTGGTTAGCATAGGGTTAGGGATCAAATAGATATTAAACAAATGATTCTTATTAATGCGTATGTAACAAGAGTCCTATACATCAGTTAATGACTTCTCCTGTGTGACTTTCTTTTGACCTCTATCTCCAGTGACATTTCAATACCTGAACACCTCTCTGTGAGGAATAGGCTTGTATTATAAATGAACGCAGACCATGCTGGGTGTAACAGGATGGCAAGCATATTCCATATAAAGGGGGCAATTGCTGCTCCAATTTATTGTGGTGTGAGACATGCAGACTCAACCCTATCAAATCTGACTTGTCTTGAAAAGTCAGAATCCAAACTTCTTAAAATGTTGGCCACTAACTTTAAAATTTGAACATTGATAGCATAGTTTGAGTAGATAGGATAGAGCGCTCAAGAATACACTCATATGTATGGAAACATGATAGGTAATACTAATGGTGCCACAGTGGAAAAAGGTAGGTAGGGGGCGTTGGTCAGTTCGAGCTGCTATAGTAGAATGCCATAGACTGGGTGGTTTATAAACCACAGGAATGTATTTCTCACAGTTCTAGAGGCTGGAAGTCTGAGACCAGGGTGCCAGCATGGCCTGGTTCTGGTGAGGGTATACTTGCAGATTGCAGGCTGCCAGCTTCTGTGTCCTCACTTGGTGGAAAGACAGAAAGTTCCCTGGGATCCCTTTTATAAGGGCAGCAGTCCCATTCACAATGGCTCCACCCTCATGATCTAATCACCCCCCAAAGGCTTTACCTCCTAATTGTATCATATCCAGGGTTAGGATTTCTACATAGCAGTTTTCGGGGAACATAAACATTCAGTCCATTGCATAAGGAAAAGATGGTTTCGGGAAAACTGTTTCAGAATCTTGAGGAGAAAAAGGTGAACCCTACCGAATACCGGATATAAAAGTAAACTCCAGATAGACCTGAGTATGAAAGGTAAAACTATAAAAAAGGCTAAGTTTGTAATCAAGAGGGAAGGATGTTTTAAGCAAGACCCCCGGATCAGACTATAAGTCAAAAAGCAACCGACCTGGCTACCCTAAAATTAATTATTTCAAGTCAAGGAAAGACACCATGGGTAGTTATCAGTTGGATGACCAACTGGGAAAAGATAACTTGTAAAATGTAAGTAGATTAGAGGTTAATATCTAGCAAAACCAATGAACTCTAATGAATCAACAAGAATGCTGGAAAATAGTAAAATGACTGAAAAAATGGGCAAAGACTATGAACAGGAAATTTCCTGAGGAGGAAGCCTCCATGGCTGGTAAGCTTTTCAAGAAGTACTTGACTTAGTAATTAAGGAAAGGCAAATCAAAACAATGAATTATAATGAACTGTAGCTATTAAATTTCCTAGCTTTCTAATTTCTGCCAACAACAGTTATTGGCAAAAGTGTGGGAAAGTGGGAGTACGAGCACCGTGTGTAGTCCTAGTGGGTGTGTAAACCAGCACAGCCATTCTGGAGTAGTACTTGGAAGCATTTAATGAAATCAAATTTGCATTTATCCTTGAACAGTTTTACTCCTGGTTGTGTAGCCAGGGAAATTCTTGTGCAGTTCTCCATCTCTCCTGATTTATGCCGTGTATCCCAGTATAATTATCAGTGGCACCTCCACTCACTTTCAAAGTGTCCTGATTTGGACAATATATTGCTTGATGACGTTACTGCTTGATGGCATCATCACTGTGCTGCTTTTTTTTTCTTTCCTCTTTTTCTTTTTTTTTTTTTTTTTTTGAGACCGAGTCTCGCTCTGTCACCCAGGCTGGAGTGCAGTGGCGAGATATTGGCTCATTGCAGCCTCTGCCTCCAAGGTTCAAGCGATTCTCCTGCCTCAGCCTCCCAAGCAGCTGGGATTATAGGCACCCACTACCACACTCAGCTAAATTTTTTTTTTTTTTGTATTTTTAGCAGAGACGGCATTTCACCATGTTGGCCAGGCTGGTCTCAACTCCTAACCTCAGGTGATCCGCCCGCCTCGGCCTCCCAAAGTGCTGAGATTACAGGTGTGAGCCACTGCTCCCAGTGCTGTGCTGTTTATAGGAGGAGAGCTTCGGAAGCAAGTCAGTTGCCCGGTGGTGCTAAGGGAGCAGATAGAGTAAAATGGTACATTTAATATATGAAACACCATGTAGCAGTGAGAAGCAATGGACTGGGTATACAGAGAATGCGGGAAGACATAGATTGCCAAACAGAAGACATCTGCAGCTTGAACTACTATATAAAGGTTCACCTTGGATTTCTTTTTCTTTCTTTCTTTTTTTAACAGCAGCTAATAGGCCATTGCTGGGATGCATTATAACTTCCATTTCCACTCAGACCTGAGAAACCACTCTATTTCTCTTCCTGCGTGGGATTTCTGCAGATATCAAGAGATCTGGTCTTCTAACCCTAGCTCTGGACCACCTTAGACCCCTAGAGAGAAATGGTCCCTGGTGTCCTACAGTTTCATGACGTGGAGAAGAGCCTCTTACATGACAAGAAAAGGGATGCCAATCACTTAAACTACCCGAAAGCATTAACAAAGTCAGACTTCATTTGAACTCTTGGAACTACTTCACGGCTCCTCTGCCTTGTCTTACCCATCCCAAGGAACCCTCAAAACATCACTAAGCTGTATGTCTTTGCTGGCCAAGGGCGCTAATGGAAAAAGGCTCCGTTTGAGAGTCTTTCTGGCCCCTAGATCAGTTGTGAGTTTATCTACCATTACTTAAATACAGAAGAGGCAAATGGCTTTTCTAAATCAGAGTTCTCCGGAGGGAAACAGACGCAGGTGCTTTGACGGCTGCAGCTGTGCTGATTGTGGCACAGCCTCTCTCTCCCTGCACGTGTGTTGCTGCCTAGCAAGGTGATTGCCAGTGCCAATGTCGCAGCAGAATCCTCCAGCAGAGTACCCCCAAATGCTGGCCCGAGATGATGCAGCCTTTCTGGAGTTAGCGTCTTCATGATTAGCAGGTGGAACTTAGCGAAATAAACCCAGCACTGGCAGAAATAGCTGCTGGAATCATGCAAAAAGTACTCCCCCTCCTCCTCTTCCAGAGAAGTGGCCCCTTTTGGTTTGGAGCAGTGGACAGATCCTTCTTCATACACAGCAGGGCTGGGTCGGCTAAGATGAAGCACTCAGATCTCTGTATCACCGGAGCGCCCTACGGGATGTGTGGCATTTTCTCCTTTTCTCTTGGTCTCTGGATTTTACCGCAGGCAGTCGGGTCTCCCGTGCCTGGCACTTCTTGACTGTGGGCAGGAAGAGGTTACAGCAGCCCTGGAGCCTGCTGGGCTGAGTTAGCACTTCCCTCCGCTTCCAGAATATCTCCCAGGAACGGCCCCCTTTGCATCACGGCACGGGGTGGCGGTGCGGGCTGGGGGCCACCGCAGCAGGTCCCAGTCCCTCCCTGCTGCCCCGCGAGGAGTGGGGAGCTGCAAGGCCGACGCGTCCGGACTGGAGGATGAGCGGCGGACGCCTGCGGGTCTGGAGCTGCACCGCGCCCGCGCCTCCCGCGCTCTGCCTTTGGCAGCAGTCGGACGCTCTGCGCGCGCAGGACCTGGGACCGCGGCACTTGCGCGGGGACGCAGGAGCCCAGGGCCGGCGCTGCGGGCAGCGGGGCGGCGCCAGCACGGCCAGCTCCCCAGGGAGCCTGGAGCAGCATTGCGCCCTGCACGCCTCCCTGGACGGAGACGCCGCGGGGCCTGGACAGCGCTTTGCCGGCAGCTGGTGCTGGAACGCGGCCAGGGCTGAGCCGCTCCTGGGGACTCTACCCCTTCCAGGTGACCCCAGGGGAGGCAGCCCGGGGGTCAAGTTCTAGCCACCCTTCCGGGCCAAAAAGCAACGACTCCTAGTTAGGGGGAAACTTAGCTTTTTGTTTTGCTTGGAACTGCTGCTGTGCAAGATTTGCCAAGCCTTATAGGGTTTCATTTTTTACTTGATTGGTGTTTGAGAAAAACTGCAAGGAAAGGGTGGCGAAAGGAAGAAACACTATAAACTTTGGGGTGGACATTTTCTTGGAAGTGACAGGTAGCCTCAGATCTGCAGTTCCTGGGCCAGCGACGGCATCCTTTGCTCTGACGCTCCAAGGGTCTGGACGCTGCCACATGACCAACACCAAAGACCCCAGAAGAGCCATGGAATCCACGTTGGCGACATCCAGTTCTGCCACAGGCCCCGTCACCTTCTCCCACGTCTTTGGTCAGCAGTGCCAACTTATGCAAGCAGGTAGGAATTGTGTCGTGTGTGATGTGCCCAGAGAATGGGAAGTGGAACGTTATCCCAGGTCCCCAAAAACAGAGGTCTGTGTGTGTGTGTGTGTCTGTCTGCCTCGGCTCTTTCTTGATGTAATTAGGGATGTAAGACTTAACTAGCTAGTGACAGGTTTGCCTGGCATTTATCACTGTAAGAGATAAAAGTTTTTAGGACTTGCCATGAGATAACGCGCTGCTTTTGCAATGTGTGAGGGGCCTTGTTTGTCCTTCGTCATCGATTTTCTCTGTGGCTAGCTGAGGGGTGAAGAAGGGTGCGTCAGGATGGATCTGATGATGCCATACTGTGGCCATCTTTTGAGGGCAGGTGCCAGTCCTAGCTTGGTTGCCTTTGTCAGCTTGCCTCTCTCTGCTCCTAAGAGTTATGTTTAATCTATGCCCCACCAGCCCCTGCTGGAGTAACTTCCGTACATGTAAGTGTCTGTTCTGAGCAGCCTCTCCCAGGCTTTGACTTGGTTGTGGGGATTCCTCATTAGTCTTTGCTCATGAATTTGTCTTCCAAATGGCTCGCGTTTTATACGGAAGGGAAAGATTGGCATGGGCTGTGGGCTTTATAACCCATGCTAGCTGTCTTGCTAGGATGCACATGTGGTCGCATAGAAAAAAAAAAAGGTGAGGATGGATGGCTTGGTGCAAATAGTCACCGTACTCTAACTCACAAGTGGTACTTGAGACATGCTTATGATTGGGTTGGAGTCACATACGATATTGGATGCCTGTTTCTCTGCTTTTTTGGAGTTAATTCCCACTGGGAAAACAACCACACATTCCTCCAATGTTTTCCTGGGTGTTATAGGGTTAATTGTGCATTTTGGCTTGAGTCTCAGGAAGATGGTGAGAAGAGCACTGTATCAGGAGTCTGGGGGCCTGAGTCAGTGTTGATGCTTTCATTGGGTAGTTGCATGACCTTGGAAATTGCAGAGCGCACCCCCCTTCCTGGGGTATCCATCCCCTGCTGCAAAACAAGAGAACTGGATTCAGGGCTGCTGGCTCCATCCAGGCCTGAGATTTTGTGAGCTCAGAGAAGCACATCTTGGATGTGTCTGCACAGAGAGGCAGCTCGTGGAGTGGGTGAGTGAGGGCTCTGGAGCTGACTGCCTGGGTTGGGGTCCCAGTTTCACTTATTAAAAACTGTGTGATCTCAGGCAAGTTACTTAGCCTCTCTGTGCCTCAGTTTCCTTTTTTGTGAAATGGAGATACTAGGCACTCCTTCATAAGGTCATTGTAAAGATTAATTAAGTTAATGTGTGGAAACATCCTTCTATGGATTGTGGGGAGGGGCACAGCTGCCTTTGGTCATAGACAATGGAAGCACTGAATGCACACCGTCCGCCATCCACTGCACTCCTAACTTGATTTTGGTTTGTCCAGAAGGTTGAAAATCTTCCACTCTCTACATCTGTGGAATATTTTATCTGGAATGCATTAGGTAGGAGGGCTCGGAAGCTTTCCTGGACTGAGGTTCCCTCGCCTTGCCTTTCTACTTCTCTGAGACTCCTGTGGGAAGGCACATCGGATTTCTAAAGTACCTCCCCTGCGGCTTCATTCACTTTCTTTTAGAAGCACCCAGGCCTAAATCAGGCCATGAAATCCTCTGCCTCTTCTTAAAAAAACATCCTTTATGTCAAGAGAGCAATGCAACATGGAATAATAATGACCAGCAGTCTCCAGGGAGGACACTCTCCCTGAAGAAAGGCAAAGAGGAATCATTAACCTTAAGTTGAAAGAGCTCACTCAATTAGGATGCGAAAGGGATTGAGACCAGCACTGATACGTCTCCAGCCTGCCATTTACAGTCCAGTGAGTATCACAAATGAGATCTTAAATGTATGTGAAAATGATTCACAGACTCTAGGGGTTTACAGCTGGGTTAATCACATATGTCCCAAGTGAGAGGTAGCTACAGATCCCATGTACTCGCTGAGTACCTACTATGCACAGTGCCAGGAACCACAGGATCTGGAGAGTAAGTTATGGCTGATACTCCTGGAGATGTTGGTCTCGCTGGTGTAAACATAAAGCATATTGAGGAAAAGAGAATTACACACAATGTGACTTTTCAATGATACCATTTTCTGACCCTTCCTATATGTTTTACATAAACCAGCTCCTGTAATTTTTATAATTTTTTATTTTTTGAGATAGGGTCTTGCTTTATTGCCCAGGCTACAGTGCAGTGGCATGGTCATAGCTCACTGCAACCTCAGCCTCCTAGGCTCAAGTGGTCCTCCTGCCTCAGTCTCCTGCTGCCTATACTGGTCTAGGGCAGGGGTTAACAGAGGTTTTGTTTCTTCTGCAAAGAGCCAGATAATAAATCTTGTTGGCTTTATAGTCCACATGTTTTTGTTTATGGCTACTTGGCTCTGCCATTGTAGCACAAAAGCAGCCACAGACAAAGTGTATATGAATGAGCATGGCTGTGTGCCAACAAAACTTTATTTGCAAAAGCAAATGGTGGGCCAGGCTGTAGTGCAGTGGCATGATCATAGCTCACTGCAGCCTTGACCACCTAGGCTCAAATGATCCTCCCATCTCAGTCTCCAAGTAGCTGGGACCACAGGCATGTACCACCATTCCTGGTTAATTTTTAATTTTTTTTTTGTAGAGATGAAGTCTTGTTATGTTGCCAGGCTGGTCTTGAACTCCTGGGCTCAAGTGATCCTTCTGTCTCAGCCTCCCCAAATGCTGGGATTGTAGGAGTGAGCCACCATGCTAGGCTCCTGTAATTTTTTAAAACCCTAGCCAATTTCCATAGGCAAAGGAAATACGCGGAGGTTGCCTGCATGCCCACATTCACACCCTTTGGGAAGGAAAGCCTTGGTCTGGTGCTCAGGCCTGTCCCTTTCACCTCTAAAGTGAATGGTCCCTAGTGGCAACTGGGGCAAATCTTTTATATCTGTAAGTATCTCATGTCTTAGGAGAAAAAGTTGATTTCCAGGAATGGAGCAGTAAGGATATTTAAAGAGGTGGGGATGGGAGGGGGTTGTGCACTAAATGGCGCCTAGGATTTAGTGGGGCAGCAGAGATAGGTTTCTGGGAGGCAGGGTGAAATTGGGCATGGGTGAGACCAGTGAAAACTTTGACCCATTTAGCAGTAGTGGGAGCGTGAAGGTCTGGTGGGGCCATGGGAAGAGCATGTGGTTCTTTCTCATTTAGTCCCAGTTTGGCTGTTGCTGGCTGTGTGAACTTCAAACCAAAGGCTGGCAAACTACAGCCCTGGGGCCAAATCTGGCCCACTACTTGCTTTTGTACATAAAGTTTTATTGACACACAGCCATGCCCATTTATGTACATTTTGTCTGTGGCTGCTTTTGTGCTGCAGTGGCAGAGTCAAGTAGTCATGAGTGAAACCATGTGAGCCATAAAGCCAACAATATTTATTATCTGGCTCTTTGCAGAAAAAACAAAAACTTTGCTGACCCCTCCCCTAGACCAGCCTAGGAAGCACAGAATGGGGTTAGACAGAATTTGTGTGGGACAGTGTGAAAGGGATCAAGCCTGAGAGTGTGGCTCTGAAAGATGCTTATTTGCCGGTACCCTTCATGCTACGTGGTGCTGTGGCTTTCTCATGTTCTTTTCCACCATCCACACACCACCTCATATGTGTATGTAGGGTGTTGCTTCAGGGAGCTTTTAGAATAGATCTGAAAGTCCTAGCAAGAAGAGAGTTCTCAGCATGTGCCCAAATCTATAGCACCTGAGCTGGACAAGATCACATCTGCCTCAGTGTGTTCTGACATTCCAGATAAAGATTTGCCATGGCGGACTGCTGGCAATTTGGCACAACCATAGGTGGCACTTATTGGGTAGTTATTCTGGGATGGTTATTGTGCCCCCCGAAGGGTGGATGGAGGATTTCCTGGTGAACAGGTGAGATTTCCATGTTGACAGAGTTGGGATTTAAATTTCAGGCAGCCCAACCCCAAAGCCTGTGCTCACAAAAGGCAATTCCACAGCTTCTGCAAAGGGTTTTAAACAATGTGTCTTGTCTCGCTCAAGGATTTAGAGGAGAGAGCAGCACTCTGGATCTTGGGGTGACTTTGATGCTGTTGCCCACCCTCCTCCCTCTCCAGGTCCTTCATCCCACTCTTAATAGTCCTATGAGGAAGTTCATCCTCTTCTATTTCTAACCCCCAACCCAAATTTCTTTCACTTGCCTTTGCCCCTGCTATAGCCCAAAATGGTAGGTAAGAAGTTGATCTGGTCAGGTAGGCATGACCGATGGAGGCTGCCATTGTCCATTCTTGCTGCCTGACCTCCTTCAGGTGGGAGCTTAAGGCCACACTCCCAGGTGGGGTATCTGCTGACATTGTGATATTCAGAATCATAGAGGGGTTTGGCTGTGTCCAACATCTGAGGATGTTGGGGGGACCTCCGAGGGGATAGGCAGTACAGACTCAAGCTGGTATGCTAGTGGCCTCAGTGCAGCTGGACAAGTCCCCTTGTCCATATTCTCCTGGGTTTCCAAAACATTTAACTGGACACCCCCTAACCCCTGACCTGGCATTTGGCTGCGTCTCTGCAGAGGGCTATTGCCCTATCCCCTGGCCTGGCAGTCTATTGGTTGGGTGACCCCCAGCTTGCAGACCATAGCTGGTGGGGACTTCATCTGTTGTGCCAAGTTCTGACTTGCTAAGTTGCCCCTGTGTCACGGAAGTTGATTTCCAACCCATTTCATGTGGGCAGAAAGCATTTCTGCAGTTACCTTGCTTCACCGGAACCAAAGTCATTTTGTCCAATATGTCCTGCTGACGCTGCCTGAATCCAGGCCCAGCTCAAGGAGGGTGGAAGGGAGATGAGAACAGGAAGGTGACAGGACTTCAGCACCTGGACTGCCGCTGCTTGGCACTGTTCCTGGGCTGCAGCTCAGGTGCCACCTGCAAGGCTCCTCGTTTGCATGATTAGTGAGGGATTGGTCCCCTGCACCACACCTTGCAGAAACTCAGAGATGTGCAAGCCATGCCTGTCTGGCTGTCTCGTCTGTCAGACTGGTACCTGCAGCTGTGGTATGGGCAGCTTTTGACTTTATTATCATGTTCCTTCTGAAGGCTGCCAGCTGAACCCCTTTCCCTGCCTTTTAAACAATATAGGGGTCCTTCTGAATATGAAGCCTATCTACATTTGGAAGCCACTTGCCAAATTTATAACTAAGAAGGCAAGGGAACCAACATTTATGGCATCCGTAGTGAGCTGGGCACATTGGGGACTTTTGCAAAAGTTAAACAGATGAAGATGAGCAAAGAAGCAAGCGCACACTTGCTGTCGTTCTGTCCATGGGAATGGAAGCACGGCTTTAAGGTTTCCTTGTAGGTCCCTGAGGGGTGGTGGTATGTAGGACCTGTTTCTTGCCTGACTGTTTCTCCAGTGGAAATGGTGTGTTCTGACATTCCAGGCAAAGATTCGCCATGGCGAACTGCTGGCAATTGGGCACAACCATAGGTGGCACTTATTGGGTACTTATTCTGGGATGGTTATTGTGCTAAGTGCTTTACGTATTACCTTGTTTGACCTTGTTGCATCCTCAGAAGGCAAGCGAAATCATCCCCATTTTATAGATGAGGAAACTTGAGGCCCATAAAGAGAAATATTTCTCTTAACTAGTTAGTGGTTGGGCCAGGATTCAAATTCAAGTCCCTATTTATTCCTGTTCTTCCTTCCAGAATCCTTCCTGCTGTCTCCTCCCAGAAATTAAATCTCTAGAAATGTTGCTTGAACATCTGTGCCAGCAAAGGAATGTTTGTTGAATGAATGTGGAATCTGTTAACACTGGGGTGACAGTCACTCCTCATAACATGTTAGGTTGGGTTGTGATTTCTGTTCATTAATGTCTTCTGTGTTAGACTCTAAGCTTCCTGAGGTCAACAACTATTATGTTGGTTGTCTTTTTTTTTTTTTTTTTTGAGTTGGAATTTCACTCCTGTTGCCCAGGCTGGAGTGCAATGGTGTGATCCTGGCCCACTGCAACCTCCGCCTCTTGGGTTCAAGTGATTCTTGTGCCTCAGCCTCCTGAGTAGCTGGGATTACAAGCATGTGCCACCATGCCCAGCTAATTTTTGTATTTTTAGTAGAGATGGGGTTTCACCATGTTGGCCAGGCTGGTCTTGAACTCCTGACCTCAGGTGATCTACCGGCCTTGGCCTCCCAAAGTGCACCCAGTCTATCTTGGTTTTCTTTGGATCCTCTTTGCCTCATATGGTGCTGGCAATGTAGCAGCTTTCATCAGTAAGATATTGATGCATCTGTTTTAGACCACATCATTAGTTGTTTTACAGGGCGGCTGTCATCCTTATGAGTAGCTGTTAGCATGATGAAATGGTGTTAGTGGAATCTGGGAAAGCAAAATTGCAGTTATGTTCATTCTCTTTCTCAAGACTAATTCTTCTTGATAGTCCTCAAGTTTGCCTCGACCTGGATTCCAGGTCAGTGGGGAAAACAACTTATTCCAGTAGTCCCTTGGGCTGATCAGATGGAGTACTCTGAACTCCAGGCCTTAAAGGGAAAGAGACATACATTAGGCATAATGGACAAAGAGGTGGGAGTCAGCCTCTCATTCCTCTCCTCCAGCAGCCCCTCCCTGCCCAATCCCCCACCCTCAGCCGCAAGGTAGAGTATTCCCTACCAGCCCCTGGAGATTTCCTTGAGACTCATGCAGCTGGTGGTGCGAGCACTTACTGTCAATGATGCCCCTTGGACCACTACTTGACCTCATAGAAGTTCCCACAAGTTGCTTATTTTCTCAGGAAAAAGCATCAGGGTGAAGTGGGATCCTCATAGCCTTGAAGTAAGCAGCGTACACAGTGGTCTCAGCTTGTGAGCAGCACAGGCCTCCCACATCGGAAGCAGTCTTTCCAGAGACCTATTTGTCAGTGGCAGGGGCATGTGATTTTTACTATGGATTTAAGAGCTCCATGGCTCTTAACGGCAGAAGTGGGTTCAAATGCCACTTCTGCCGTTCACTAGCTGTGTGACCTTGGGCAAGTACCTTAACCTCTCTGTGCCACATTTTTCTCATTTGCACTAGGAGAATAATAGTTTACTACTTCATGGGGTTGTGATGAGTTTGACAATGAGTTACTACAGGTAAAATGTTTCTCACAGTGCCTGACACAGAATGCTAGTATAGATCAACATTTGCTATCACTATTTGTTATTAGTGCAATTGCTGTATTTTATTTAATGAGAGGAAGTTTAATAACACTAAGAATTAAAACATTTCTTCTGGTCATGTCTTTCTGACAAGTAAAAAAGTTGCTACTTGTTTTCCTTGGCTAATCATTGGAAAAAAAAACAACAAACCTCAACATTTTTTTTCTTGATTCCCAAGGCCAAGAACCAACCGGTTATGAAGACAGCCATCCCCCTCCCCTCCAATCACAAAAGGATGTTTAAAGAAGGGCCCTCATTGGACCAAGTTTGCCTGGGGTTTGTGTGTTTCTTCCTGGTATAATTAACAGTATCAACGTTCATTCTCAAGCATGTCTTTGTTTGCATGTTAAATCATACGGTCACCCTTAATAAGAGGCAGCTGAGTAAATAAAATTCCAATATTACTTAAACAAAATGCGGATCATCTGATCCCAGAGGAAGCAGTTTAAGGTTAAAAAGACAGTCACGGGAAGAAGCGGATATTTGGTCTGAAACAGTGGGCTGGACAGGTCAGGTGAGCTGGATGCCACTTCTCAGAGATTCTATTAGGATTTCCAGTGTTGCCAGATCATGTTTTCCAAGAGAAACCTGGAGTCCCAATGTTCCTATAAAGCCCTCCAATTTGTGGATGTGCCTTACCAATGAAAGGTTTAAAATTCCAGAGGTCAAACTCTCAAGCTGTGTCCTGCCAGTGGGCCACGAGGTTACAAGCTCTGGTTTAAGCGTTCAGTTCTAATTAGCAGGTCTCCCATGCTGGCTTAAAAGCCGCTTCTGGCATCAGCGATACTCTTACCTTTTGCTCTTGTTTCACCCTTGTGCGTGAGATATCCACTGTTTGACAGGCATCTGAGTTCTGCCACGTGTGAACACGTGTCTCTACAGCTGTCAGCTTCTTGCATCCTTGCCTAGCTTGTTGTATGATGAAGTATGTGGTAGGATTGTGATAAAGGTGCTTTACTTATGCTACTGATGTTTACTCCCTTTCCTTGGTCACGGGTTCCTGAAGGCCTGGCGGGGGATGTGGATAAGAAACACATAGCCACAAGGCTCTGAGGCATTCCAGTTTTGGACCTGAGATTGTCTAGTGCAGAAAGGGAAGGCCTTAGCTGAATCGCTGATGCACATGGCCCCAGGCAGCCCCGGGGTGCTCAGCCGTAGAGCTAGCTCTCTGCCCTTGATGGTGGCACCAGAGGGCAAGAGGGGTGTCACTGGATTTGGTGAGACAATGGGGGGTGTTTTTGAGAAAGAAGAGAAATGGCCCATTTGTGGGAGAATAACTTGGGGATCCTACTTTACCCTTGGTTCTTCTGAAAGTGCTGGGATTAAATGACTAGTGGGTTTCCTCGTTTGAGGAAAGGCTTCCTCATGGCTTCCATGATACCAAAAATCCATAAGGAGTGGGACCATGAAGGTGCTTTGTCTTTCCCAGGGTGTAGGGGGTATATACTTAGCCTTTAGGATTGGTCTCATTCTTGCATATGTGTAATCAACCAGCTTAACTTCACACAGGCTGTTTTCGTTAGGCCTGATGTGGATACCTAAACCAGCTTCCGAACAACTTTAAGAGTTGATTTTTCTCATTTGTGTTCCCAAACTCTGGTGGTTACCAGAGGCAGGAAGGAAGAGAGGGAAGAGGGAGAATAGAAAGGGACTGATGAATGGGTGCAAAAATATAGGTAGGTAGAAGGAGTACGATCTAGTGTTTGATAGCTCTGGAGGGTGACTGTAGTTAATTGCATATTTCAAAATAGCTAGAGGAGAAGAATGTGAATGTTCCTGGCATAAAGAAAAGACAAATGTTTGAGATGATGGATGTTTCTCCCTTTTACCCTGATTTGATCATTACACATTATATGAATGTAACGAAATACCGCATACACCCTCAAAATATGAACAAATATTATTTATCAATTGAAATACCTACGTAAATAAATTGAGGGAAAAGCTCTTAACCAGACAAGATTTCCCTCCCATTCTTCCTAAATAAAATGGAACGACTGTAGTTTGAACAAAACCTCTATGATGGTCCCCATAATATGGCCACGGGTGAGTAAGGCTCAGCCTGTGACGGGAACCACAAGGCAAGAAGCAAATGAGGTGGGTTTCCACATAGGTCAGTGGGAAACCCTAGAGCAACAGGGGTTATTTGAAGTCTTAACACTGACAATGTGATGTTTGGAGTAGGGAAGATTACAAAAGTCTTGATGTAAAATGCTATGAAAATACAAAATTATATACTAATGATGTACTGGCATTCCGACCCCCCTACCCCCATCTCTCTGGGCGATGACGTTCAGACCTTGATGAATAACCTAGTTGTGGCTTTATGGTCTTGGACCACATTTTTCTTTTGGACATTAGTTCCTTGACCAACTCGGATCACATCTATCTTTCTAGGGATGTAAGGAATGAGTTAGATGAAATAGACATGGAGTCAGGCAGGACAGCCAGTGGGGGACTCCCATCGAAGGACAAAGACAATGTCATGATGGTGGCCGAGTGGCCAGGCTAGATTCCACTTGCCTGGACTTCCTGAAATTTGAAATCTTCTCTTTGATCTCCCCAAAGCCATTATCAGTTACATATAGTGAGGACGAGTTAGCTCACTTAAAGAAAGAACTGGTTTGGGAACCAGGAGTAAAGGAAAAAAGGGAGGAGGATGTTTTCATCTTTGCTGGTCGAGGGAATTAGAGGAGTGATGGGCAGGAGGAAGACAGTCACTGCTGGGGGAGATTTAAAGAGATTTTGAGCAGCAGCTCTAAGAGGATAGTGCTCTTGACTACTTGAAAAGACAGAAGTTTTGACCTTGATTCCATGATGAGAAGCGAATCTAAAAAGGAATGTACGTGGTGGGTCCCTCTAGTCTCTGGGTAACTGCAGCCACACTCAGGAGCACCAGGTCTCCAGGAAGGGATGCAAGCTCTAGAGAGGCATGAACCATTCGGCACAGAGACATGGTACACTCAGAAATGTGTCAGGAAACATGGAAAGGTCTGTTTGGAGACTGAGGCAGGGTCTACAATGTCATCAGTGCTTAACATGGAGCAGTTGTCTGAAAGGCTGGGTAGAGAGATCTGAAGCAGGACTAGAGCAGCGGAGCAGAGGATGGAGAGGCAGAAGGCAGGGCAAGGAGATGCCCTTGGATGCTGGAGACCAGCATGCACCTTCATCAGCCCAGAGGAAATAGCCACTTCCAAGACAGGTGAAAAGGAATAGTATCTCAGGAAGGGAACCCCTCACACCTCCTCCCTTCCATTAATAGGCAATACCCCATGGCCTGTTAAGTGGGAAGTATTGCAGGTAGAACTCCCAGGTTGGAGAAGTTGGGTTGTAGGGACTGGGCCAGTCACAGCTGAGATGATCATCCATGATCAGGACCAATCTGAACTGGAGGCCAGGACCAGCTACAGCAAAGCCTTCACAGCTGGGTCTCCAGAATGTTTAGTTTTATTTTGACTACTGTTACTGGATAATGTCAGCTGGATATAGATTTCTAAGTTGAGTTATTTTCTCTCAACATTTTGGAAAGGATGTTCCTCTGTTTCTGGCTTCTACTATTGTTGTTGGTCTTTGATTTTGGGGTCATGTCTTTGTAGGTGGTCTCTCTTTTCTATGGATTTGCTTTGAAAGTCTTTGTCCTGGAAGCTCTGTAGTTTCACCATAGTGTGGCTAGGGTAGATCTAATTTTATTTATCCTATTTGGGGTTTGTGCTTCTCAGATCTGAGGATTTGCATCTCAGATGCAGATCATGTAACTCGTGTTCAGTTACTCATGTTCAGTTATGCAAGTAACTCATGTTCAGTTACTTATTTCTTTGAACACTGATTCCCATTATTTCTATCCCTTCCTTAGAAATTCCTTTGTGACTTGTGTTAGACTTCTCAATTTGAACTTTTTCATATTTCCCATCTTTGTCTCTCTGTTCCATTCTGGATAATGACTTTAAAAACTGTCTTCTGGTTCATTAATTTTCTTTCTAGCTGTGTCTAATCTTCAGCTGAACTCAGGCAATTCATTTTTTGTTGAATGTCTTTTTTTAACCTCTAGAAGTTCTCATTGAATAGTTTTCAAATCTCCTAGGTATTATTTTAAGGTACTCTTTGTCTCTCTTGCTCTTGATCATATGTTTAATTTATTTAATCATTTAAAATGAATACTTATCTGATAAAGGAATTTTACAATCCAATTCTGGCACTCCTGAGTACATTTCTTCTGCTTTTCTGTTGACTCATGTCTAAGATAGCTTATTACCTTATGCACTTTGCAAGATTGGATTTTGAGCTTATTCTTGGAATTTTATCTGTGAGATACTATTACCATAGGTAATGTTAATTTCCAGGCTGGAGACTTCCATATACTCCCAGGTAGTATAAATTTGAACCCCAACTCATATGAGGATAAGCTTGGAGTAATGACTTATTAAGGGGGATCACTCTCAACCCCTCTCAATCCAGGACTCATACTGAGACAGACAAGCTTTCTTACCTCCCTGTGCCTGTGTTCAGGACCCACATCCAAGTCTCATCTTCCCTGACGACAAGCCCTCTAAGATAGCTGGCGTGTGAATATGTGTGTGGAAAGTATTGCAGTTCTGATTCCTCTATCTCAGCATAACCTAAAACCTTGCCATCTATCCTATGTGACCAATAAAACTCTAGCATTCATTTTACAAGATCAGCAATTGCCTCTGAACAGCCAATCTTAGTGTGTGCTATTACTCTGGTTTTCGGTTTTGTGATTTTTTTGTTTGTTTGTTTTGTGGATGTATTAGTTTCCTATAGCCATTATAACAAATTACCACAACCTCGGTGACTGAAAACAACAGCAACGTTTTCTCTCATTGTTCCGGAGGCCAGAAATCCAAAATCAGTATCTCTGGACTGAAATCAAGGTCTCAAAAGGCCTGAGTTCCTTCCGGGGGCTCCAGTCTCTCTCCATGATTACCCAGCTCCTCCTCCTCATCTATGTATGTGATCTCCCTCTGACTCTGTCTTCTAAGGACGCTTGTGATGGCAATTAGAGCCCACTCGGATAATCTGGGATAATCTCCCCATTACTAGATTCTTAACTTCAATCACATTATTTGAAACAAGAGACCATTTTCCCAAATAGCATAACATTTATAAGTTCCAGGGATTAGGATGTAAATGTCTTGCAGGGGGCATTTTCAGCCCATTACAGTAGATTTCTATTACTTTGAGAGTTCAGTTTTGTGTTTCTAAGGATGCCTAGTATATTTCCAAATGTTTTATAGCCTTTCCCCCCAGTCTACCATACTAACTCCCTGAAAAAGAAACAGAGCAAACAACCTCCAGGCTGGAGAGAGAAATGCACAGCCTCCTGGGGGTGGGATTCATTTTTGGAGAGCCAGGAGTTGGAGATGTTGAGGCGTAGGTGCTTACAGGTGTGAGGAAGTGATGCTTCTAAAACCTTGTGGGGCAGAAAGGCTGTGCTACTGCTAAGGAGATGCTGCTGCCTGGGCTGGACTTGCCCAGGTTTCCAGTCTGCCTCTTCCCATTCTTCTGGCCTAACTTTGTCTCTTGGCTTCCATAGGCGTGTGATTGACTTTGGCTTACTGCTCTCCTTTGACCTTCCACTAGCTGTCAGTGTCTTCCATTCTGACAGCTAGAACTGACCTTGAGTCTGTTTCTTATTGTTCCCTTTGCCTCAGACACTGGACAAGACATTCACCCGGGAATCTCCCAGGGACTCACTCTGTGCCAACTGGGCGTGGCCAAAACCAGAGCAGGGCCAGGACCAGAACTGACCCTTATTACACAGCATGCTATGCTGCAGATGCCACCACGGGAGAGAGATGAATACATTCCCGAAAATTCTATTCTGGGGCACATCTTCATTCCTAGCAACATTCAGGCAAACCGACCGAGACTATGTCATGCTTGTTGGGATTCTTTGGGAAGTAAGACTTCCAGCCTGTGGAAAGGCCATTGCAAAGTGAAACACCCAGTGTCTCCAGGTAATGTGTGGAGTGATTATGGTGGACTTCATGTTCCATTAGCTCAGAGAAAAGAAATGTCTACGTGGGTGATTTTTGTTCCTGCCTCTTTTGATGTGGTGTCTCTGTCTTCAGTTAATGTGAATGGCTAAAACCTTGATGAAAAGTGTGTTTGCAGCTGGATTTCCCCTGAGAAGGTATCTCCACCGTGCAATAGAACCTTCCAGCACCACCGGGCACCCCCTCCAAGACTAGAGTCTCACTGAAGGCTGGAAGCACATTTTGTTCCTCTCATGGCAGTATTCGGGATCGGTTGGCGAATGTCTCCCTATAGTGAGGTGGAGTGGCCCCTGGGGACTGTGCCAGGATGCTTGGCAGGGTGGACTAGGACCTAAATTCAGTTTAATAGCAGGAAGTGGTAGAGAAGACCCCAGCCCAGGGGTATGGGCCGAGGCCTGGCAGAAGGAGTGACAGGATTTAAGGCAAGGCCTTTGAGGGGTGTGTATGAGGGTGTGTGTGTGTGTGTGTGTGTGTGTGTGTGTGTGTGTGTTGGGTGTGGGGGAGGGGTGGTCTTGGAATGAGCGAGGCTGGCATTAGCTGGTCTCTGTTACTCTCAGGTCCAAGCTGTCTTATCCGGGGGGAAATTCTAAAGGTAACCCAGTCCCTGGAGCCACTGATGTTATCTCCTGGTCCAATAGCCCTTCCACAGCCTAACCAAATGTATGCTATTTGTACCCAGTTTCAAAATATTTTCTGGGAAACATAAGGCTGAATTAGTCTGGCAACCTTCAGACTGGCTTCTCATGAAAGCTCGGCCTCCCCATGAGACATTTTTGGATGGGTTTGGGAGTAACTTCTCCCACCGCAACATTTTTTTTGGCTTGGCTGATACTTCTTGGGCCCCTGTTCGGTGAGGTTATAAGACTGTGTAGTTCCTAGAGAAAAAGAGAACGTGCTGCTGCTAAACAAGAGCTGATTCTCTGAGAATTATTGGGGTCTGAAGACAGCAATACTGGTGCACACATTTATAATACGATTCGCAGTGGTAGCAGGAGACGGAATAGATGACAAGGCAGAGGGAACATCTGCTGTCAGCTGGCCTGCAGGAACTTAATAATTTAAAGAAAGTGCCAGCCACATTTTGGCGGTCCATTTTTCTACTTGCAACAGAATTCCTGGACTTTGTTTCATACTGAAGACACGGTTTATTTTTAGTTACATCAGAAAGCCTGTGGCTGGGGTTATTCCGAAAGCTGGCCTGCCCATGAGAAACGGGCAGCATCAACACACCGTCTTGTGGTTCAGAAAGACTCTCTTGCCTGCTCTAGCATGAAGGACCGGCCACTTGCCTTTGAGGGTAATGAGAGAGGTCATGAGAAAGCTAGGGGGTTTCAAAGCAGTCCAGGCTTTCTTGCACAAAGCGACTGCTATAGGCTGAAGCTTGGCTCTTTGACCTTGACGGCTCTTTGGCCAAGAAAGCTCCAGCTGCAATAGCGAATTCTCCTGGGTCCTAAGTGTTCATTAAAAATCCAGTTTGTCAGGTGGTACCACCCTGGTTGTCCCCAATTTAAACAGAAGTTCCTTTGTGGACACTGGCACTTGGAAATGGAAACTTTGGAGCCCTGTCGAGGCCAGATGGCAGCCCGCAGAGACATCATAGCTTTTCTTGGGAAGGCATTGATCACTGATAAAAGAACTCAGCATTGCAGAAGAACCCTTTGCTATTATCTTGTCCCTTGGTAAACTAAAGCATGGTGGGGCCTGTGCTTCCCTTTGAAGGGTCATAAACTTCTCAGGTGATGGAACAGGCCTGAGCAAGGATGCTGAGCTGCAAAATTGTTGTGTGTGCAGAAATCCACGGTGGCAAGACCTGTGTTCACCCCAAGTAGCATCATGGCAGAGCTGTTAAGGACTTCCGTGAGCTGGAGGAGAACATAAAATAAACACATCTTTTATGAGACCAAAGAGAGTAAGTACGAGGCTACTTCTTGGGCTGCCTTTTGTTTTTGCAAAGCAGGTAGACCTTGCAAGTTTGCCTCCTCTCCTCTCTTCTTGGTACCTGCAGGTAGACGAAGTCCGCCAATTCAGGGAAAGTCGGTAGGTGCTTTCTTATCCCTGCAAGAGGAAAAGATAGGCATTGGCAGGGGGCATTTAGGTATAAACATTTCTTATGGAAATATAAGGTTATTGATAGTCTTAGTGTCCAGCCTTGAATTGTGGAATCGGCAGACACACCGTTTAATTTCACTGGTTCTTAAATACCCACGGTAACAACAATGTATCTGCAAGCTCAGAGTTCAGATAACGTCAGAGGTGATTTCAATTAGGGGATAAAATAGTGTGGATCTTTCTCCTTCCTGGGATGCCTGACAATAAAGAAAAAAATCTGTAAACCTATGACAGACTCTGTTTTTTCAGGGGCGAGAGGGTGAGGAGGGGGAGGTACAGATCTCTCTCTCAGGTAGTGAGGCGGAGAGCTCCCGTCTAGCATTGGAAGGTGGGGGAGGTTGTGAATAAGGAGGAATCTGCCTGGATCTGTTCTGTCTCAGCCAGGGTTTCCCCCACAAAATGGTCTTCTTGCACCCTGCTTTGCCACCCACCTGTTCCTACACCCACATTTTCTTCAGAGAATTGCAAATCAATACTGAATATTGATTTGGGCTTATTTATTAATAAGCTTGGGCTTATTTAGGATAAAATGTCTTTCTTGGCTGCTGCTTATGATGAAGGCCTGGTTTAAAAATGTAGTGAGACGAATTAAGCATTTATGAGGGCAGAGTCCTCCTCCTGCCAGCCTTATGGAAAGATTTGGTCTGAGTTGAACCCTGAGAATAAGATGAGTAATTTACAGGGCTGGAAATGTAGAAAGGAGACCAGAGGCAGCTCTAGCCCTTCTTCTAGGCTGGCTTCAGGGAATCCGCTTCAAATGTTGAGGCTCATGGAAGCCTCGTTTAAACCTGGATGATGGTGGTCAGTCTCATCCCTCAGTGGAGAAGGCTGATCAGGAAGGGCCCAGATGCCACTCCCAATAGCTGACATTTGGACTGGATACTTTCAATGGGGTCTAGTATGGTTTGGATCTGTGTCCCTGTCCAAATCTCATGTTGCATGCTAATCCCTAATGTTGGAAGTATGGCCTGGTGGGAGGTGATCGGATCATGAAGGCAAGTTCTGGTGGTTTAACACTATCCTCCTCGATGCTGTTGTGGCGATAGTGAATTCTCATGAGATCTGATTGTTTAGAAGTATGTGACACAGGACCAGCGTGGTGACTGATGCCTGTAATCCCAGCACTTTGGGAGGCTGAGGCAGGGAGATCACGAAGTCAGGAGATGGAGACCATCCTGGCCGACATGGTGAAACCCCATCTCTACTAAAAATACAAAAAATGAGCTGGGCGTGGTGGCATGTGCCTGTAATCCCAGCTACTTGGGAGGCTGAGGCAGGAGAATCGCTTGAACCAGGGAGTCGGAGGTTGCAGTGAGCCGAGATCGTGCCACCGCACTCCAGCCTGGCAACAGAGCGAGACTCTGTCTAAAAAAAAAAAACTATGTGACACGCCCCCTCCCTTGCCCCACACCGCCTCTTGCTCCTGCCTCACCATATAAAGTGCCTGGCTCCCTGTTTGCCTTCCGCCACAATTGTGAGTTTCCTGAGGCTTCCCCCGAAGTGGAGCAGATGCTAGCATCATGCTTCCTGTATAGTCTACAGAACCATGAGCCAATTAAACTCCTTTTCTTTATAAATTGCTCAGTCTCAGATTTTTTTTTTTTTATAGTAATGTGAAAACAGACTAATACAGGGCCTAACTCCCACCCAATTTCCAGGTGCTTTTCCATAATAATAAGAGATATGTAGGTATATTTAGCTGTTCTTGCACTGCTACAAAAAAATACCTGAGATGGGGTAATTTATAAAGAAAAGGGGTTTTATTGGCTCATGGTTCTGCAAGCTGTACAGGAAGCGTGGCGTCATCTGTTTCTGGGAAGCCCCAGAAAGCTTCCAATCATGATGGAAGGCAAAGGGGAAGGAGGTGCATCACCTGGGGAAAACAAGAACGAGAGAGGTGGAGGAAATGCCACACACTTCTGTTTTGTTTTGTTTTTTTTGGAGATGGAGTCTCACTCTGTCCCTAGGCTGGAGTGCAATGGTGCCATCTCAGCTTACTGTAACCTCCGCCTCCCAGGTTCAAGCAATCCTCCTGCCTCAGCCTCCCAAGTAGCTGGAATTACAGGTGCCCACCACCATGCATGGCTAATTTTTGTATTTTTGGTAGAGACGGGGTTTCACCATGTGGGCCAGGCTGATCTTGAACTCCTGACCTCAGGTAGTTCACCTGCCTCAGCCTCCCAAAGTGCTGGGATTACAAGTGTGAGCCACTGCGCCTGGCTGGTGCCACACACTTAATAAACAACCAGATCTTGGAGAACCCACTCACTGTCAGGATCCTGAAGTCAGCACCAAGCCATGAGGAATCTGTCCCCATGACCCAAACACCTGTCACCACGCCCCACCTTCAGCACTGGGGACCGCAATTCAGCATGAGATTTGGGTGGGGACAAGTATCCAGACGATATCAGGAGAAACTATTATAATCCATCATGATTGAGCCAGAAGAAATGAGATTCTCCTCCTTTCCGATGCCGAAGGAAGACATCACTTCCTTTGAGGTCTATATACATTGTCCTACTTTAAAAATTTTCATTCACAACATACATCACCTGGTAGGCCAGACAGAAGCAGTTTGAGTTTGTTATGTGATACTGCTTAATGTATTATATCCTTAGTCCTTAAATAAAAAAATGTCATAAGGCACGATGCAGCTTGGCAGAAAGGAAAGATGTGATTGATGAGGACGGTTATCTGCTGGAAGTTGGAGTTGGGTTTGGGCCCCCAGAAGTCCCTTCTAGGTGGTTCTTAGAAGTGAAGGATATGGGTTTGGTGTCAGATTTGCATTCTGGCTGTGCTTGGCTGTTTATTGTCATGTTACTTTGGACAAGTTTCTTTTTCCCCATTGCCGTTGTTTTAAATCTGTCTGAACCACGGCTTTTTATGTGAAGTGGAGATGGCAAGTCTCTAAGGTAGGAACTATAAGGATTATATTAAAATGCATGGAAAATGCTAGAGGACCATGTGCTTGGAGTAACGCAAAGACCAGTGCTCACGATCAAAGGCAGCTTCCCAGCCGAGCACTGGGCTGCCTTGGTCACCCCCTTTACCCAGCACACAGGTCAAATCTTATTCCTGGTAAGCACTGTAGAGTGTCTGTTCAGGTCAGAAGAGAACCCCCGTCTTTCCTCCTGTGCCTAATGAGTCCACGGCAGTTTCTTACTGAAACTGCTTTATCTGGCCTCTGCTGAGTTGGTGATTTGTCCGATCTGCTTGTGAGCACACACTTAAGATAAAAGGCCACATGAAACCGTGTGCTGCTTGGTGGGATCAATAAGTGCCATTGAAGATACTCCAGTCCACTCAACTCCCAGGACCAGGGCTGGGCTTCTCTTCCTTCAAGGTCTAAAGGAAGAGGCTGAGACCAGGGGAAGAGCTCGTGTTGATACCCACTTAAAAAATAGATCAGATGATAAAATTGATAAAGTGTTGATTGAGTTTTTATATCTGTAAAAATGAAATCCTACCTAATGCAAAGTCTTTTTTTTTTTTTTTTTTGAGATGGGGTCTTACTCTGTTGCCCAGGCTGGAGTGCAGTGGCACAATCTTGGCTCACTGCAGCCTCTGCCTCCCAGGTTCGAGCAGTTCTCCCACCTCAGCCTCCCAAGTAGCTGGGATTACAGGGGTGCATCACCACACCTGGCTAATTTTTTGCAGAGATGGGGTTTCACTGTGTTGGCCAGGGTGGTCTTGAACTCCTGATCTCAGGTGATCCACCCACTTCGGCCTCCCAAAGTGCTGGGATTACAGGCATGAGCCACTCTGCTCAGACCTAATGCAAATTCTATAATTCTGTGCAAGATTTACCTGCTGGCTGTACAGTGTAAATAAACCAAAGGAACACCTGGGCGGGGACCAGGAGCTGCATCCTGCATGGCCCCTAAGAAGACTGGCTTAGATGAAACTGCAACTCTCCTTTATCATCTTGCTGGGTCATGGGGCTGGGATTGGGGCACTGGAACCTCTCCTAATGTTAATACTGAACTGCAAGAGGCACTTAACTAAGCACCTACTAATTTCCCCCAAGACAAGGTGTTCTAGGGCATACAGGAGAGGCAGAAGTCTAGCCCTTGCCAGCTCAGATAGACTGACATCAGGAAGAAGTAGAGGATGCCAGCAAGTTAGAGAGAAACTACAGAGGAATCATTTTGGTATAAACTGGTGGTATGTTCTGTGTGACCTCTGTCTGGTCAAGCAGAGGAGACTTGTGGGAGGTGGTGGGTCTTGCAATGGATCTTTCCAGATACTTTGCGCTGTGGATTTGGTATTTTGGGGTAGGAATCTCAGGCTTCCAGGCCTGTGGTGGAGCTAGAGACAGTCACCGGCTGCCTCCCAGAGTTGCCTCTGCCAACGTGAAAGGGCTTGGCTGGATGGTGGGAGAGTTTTGAGCCCTGTAAGGTCAGGAACTGATTACGCAGCTCCATTCTTCCCAAGGGCTCCTTATTCTCCAGCAAGGCAATTCTTACATCTTTGCAAATCTGGTTTCCTTCAGGCCTCAGGGGAGATAAAGCTATGTTGTTGCATGGCTCTGCTCTCAGCTCTCCTCTTAGCTAGGATTTCCTAGACTTTTCCAATTCTTGTAGGCCAAACAAGAAACCTTGGAGGGGATGATCCTTTTTGAAGTGGTTTTCTTACTTCAGTGTTTCATAATTCTTTGGAAGGTGGTTTAAAACACAGGCTCTCAGCCCCGCCACAGGAATTCTGATTACTGGGTCTCACTGCAGGCCTGTTTATTCAACAAGGACCCCTAGAGCTCCTGCTTCAGGTGGTTTGAGAATCATTAAACTAGTGCAGTGGGTCTTGAACTGGGATCCTTGGACCAGCATCACCTGGGAACTTGTTAGAAATGCATATTCTCAGGCCTCAGCCGAGACCTGCTCAGAGACTCTGAGGGTGAGGCCCGGTTATCTGAGTTTCAGCACATTCTGTCCTGACTAAGGCTTGAAAACCAGTGTGCTACGGTTTGCAACAACTGAAGACATGCTGAAGGAATTTCAAGCTCACAGGACTGGAGAACCAAATCCCAGTAGGAATAGTCAGGGTACAAGTTTGATTTGGTACCAATCTGGTGGTACCTGGTTTTGCTAAAAACAACAAGGAAGCTACTCATGCTTAGAAATCTCACTCTTGCCCTCCTGCTGTGTCTTGGGCACATCACTCCGCACTAGGGATGCTTTGTGAGCCTGGCGGTTCATTTCACCCCCTGAGCATCAGTTTCCTCAACTGTAACGTGGGGATAATATTGTTGACCTCACAGTGCTAAAACTTGTGTGAATTGCACAGAACAGTACCTGGCTCAGACGCGAGCTAATAGAGCTACTGATATTTGCTAAAGCTCCTGCATCAGGCAGTGTTCTGATAGGTGGGGTCTGTGCCTGTAATGGGATGTCATCCCCTCGATTGGGTTATGTTATATGGCCCCTATATAGGGGTGATGTCCCTCCTGTGAGTACAGGGTATTCCATGACTCCTTCTTAGCTGCCCATGGAGAGATTTTCCTGCTGACCTTGAAAAAGCAAGAAGCCACACTGTGAGAGGGCCTGGTGGCAAAGTCTTAGGGCCCTTAAGAATTATGCTAAACACGGCTGGATGTAGTGGCTCACACCTGTAATGCCAGCACTTTGGGAGGCCGAGTTGGGAGGATCACTTGGGCCTGAGGGAAGTTCCCAGGAGCCCAGAGTGAACTTGAATGTCAGGTGGCTGGAATGGGAACCTCAGTGAGACAGCCATAAGAAAATAAGTCTTGCCCACAGTCTGAATGAACTTGGAAGTGAATTCTTTCTTAGAACCTCTAGATGAGAGTGCATCCCAGCTGACACCTCTATTGCAGCCTGAGACCCTGAGCAGGGGACCCAATTATGCTGTGCCTGGATCCGTGACCCTCGGAATGGAGATAATAGATAGTGTTGCTAACTTAGTGGTGATTTGTTACACAGTAATAGAAAACATACACAATCACGTGTGTGTGTAAATTTATACACATGCATGTGTATACATGCAGGCGTGTGTATGTGCAGATGTGTATAGACATGCACACAGACACAAACACAGGCACACATGTATACGATCTTTCTTTCCCCAGCAGGGAGAGTTTTCTTATGGTGAAACCAAAAAAAATCTTAGCAACCCCTTGGGGAGGACACAGTGCCTGGGGACCACAATACTTTTAGGAACTCATAAAATTGTTTTAATTTCTTTTAAAAGAAGAAAAAAATGCACTTTGAAGCTGACAAAAATGTTTTGGTCTATAACATTAATAGATTTGTCTTCATACCAACATAGTCGTAAAGTATAATTTATAATATATTTTATGGAGAACTTGCAATAGCAAAAGTGCTTGGGCACTTTGGGGCCCATAAACGTCATAATATGGCCCTGGCAGATGGTGAAGAGGAGTCCTGCCCTCTCCATGCCAATTTCCTCCTCCTCCTCTGTCCACCCCCAGCCTTGGGGCTGTGTGCGCCAAAGTTTCTTCTCCTTCCACCCCAGCGCCCCGTTGCGCTCTGCTTCCACCCTTGGTTGGAACATCTCCTATCTGGTGACCATTCCAGATGAAGGAGGAAGCATGAGAGAGGACCCAGGTCATGAGGCCAAAGACCTTGCTATTCACTTTTTAGCACTAGAGAGAGAGAGAGGCTTGAGCCTGGACTCAGCTCCACCTCGTTCCACCTTCCTTATCTCTGAACACCTTCTGTATAGTCTGTGACACATTTCGGTGTTCACTCCTTGCTTTGATTAGGATTCTTTGGTTGTGAGCCACATAAACTAATTCTAGATGAAAAACAATTCAGACAGCATTAGGGAGATTTCAGAGAATAGGAGAGGTGAAGATCCAGGATTTGAAAAAGTCTGGTGTTAGGGCATCATTGGTGGAAGCTGTGGCAGGGGTTGGGCCCGGGGAGTTGGGGTTCAGACCAAGCCCTAAATAGTAAGGTCTTTGAGCCTTCACCGGCAGGATGATCAGCCCCAAGTGCCTTTGGTGCTTGCATCCTGCAGGCCAGATGTGGCTTTCCAGGAGTGAGGGTCCTCTTGGGTGAGGGCAGTCGTGGGCTCACCTATCCTGATGGGAAATTAGGGACCCTGGATGGAGAGTCCCACCCCAGCTGCACATGAAGGGTGGGGGATATCTCCCCAGAGAGAGGAAAGAATGACATTTGCCTGAAATAGGACGGGATGCCATGCAGCAGGAGTTGCCTCTGATTATGTTCTGTTTTGTATTTTCTGATTGCCTCACGAGTCTGTGTCCGAGACCCCCGCTGGGACTCTAAGCATCAGGAGAGAGGGGCTGTGTCTTCGTCTGCCTGGTATTTCCCATACTGCTTAGTATATAGATGGTAGGTGTTCACAGGCTGCTTTATTCATATTTATTTTCCCTATCCACTCAGCACCCCTGTGTGCCAGGTGCTACACGTTTAGAAGTGGACAGAACAGGGTCCCTGTGTTCTTGTTGCTCAGAAAATAGCAGAGAGAATTAGATATTCACCAAATCATACAAATGTGTGTAAAATTCCAACACAGAGCAGGTTATGAAGGGGTGGCAGAGCTGTAATCAGGGCAGCGGAACTGCAGCGGGGGAGTTCAATAGACCCTTCCTCCCTGAAGTGATGACTAAACTGAGATCTGCAGGTGGGCAAGATCCACCTGGGGAGCCACCGAAAGGCCTTCTAGGCACAGGAAGCCTCCTGTAGCTGGAGGCAATGTGGCCTCACTGGGGGAGCAGAATGGGGCCCCATGGTTGAGGTGAGTTGAGCTCGGGGAGAATGGGGGAGAGGAGAGAGGGAGAGGCAGGGATGCAACTCACAAGACTTTGTACACATGTGGAGGAGGCTGGCATGCTCCGTGGGTAACCATGGGAGGATTTTGAACAAAGGAGGAACTCGTCTTGATTTCTATTTGATTCAATTAAAAGAATTCTCTGGATGCTAAGATAGCCAGGCTTCCATTTCCCTTGAAGTATGTGTTTGTGTGTGTGTGTGTGTGTGCACGTGTGCATGCATGCACACCACGTGTGTAATACAGATTTAATTCATTTAATGTAAAGTAGCTCCTACCACACATTAGAGGAAAGAAATTTCTATAACAAAGTTCAAGGTGAAGGAGCAAGTGTTGATGAAGAAGCTGCAGCAAGTTATCCAGAATATCAAGCTAAGGTCGTTGATGAAGGTGGCTACCCTACACAACAGATTCTCAATGGAGATGAAGCAGCTTTCTATTGGAAGAGGATGCCATTTAGGACTTACATAGCTAGAGAGGAAAAGCTGATGCTTGGCTTCCAAGTTTCAAGGACAGGTTGACTGTCTTGTGAGTGACCAATGCAGCTGGTGATTTTAAGTTGAAGCCAATGCTCATTTACCATTTTGAAAATCTTAGGACCCTTAAGAATTCTACTAAATATGGCTGGATGTGGTGGCTCACACTTGTAATCCCAGTACTTTGGGAGATCGAGTTGGGAGGATCACTTGAACTCAGGAGTTCAAGATCAGCCTGGACACAACATGGTGAGACATCATTTCTACAAAAAATTAAAAAAAAAAATTGGACGTGGTGGTGTGGCTTTGTGGGTCCCAGCTACTTGGGAGGCTGAGGCAGGAGGATCACTGGAGCCCAGAAGGTTGAGGATACAGTGAGCTGTGTTCACATTACTGCACTCCCGCCTAGGTGACAGAGAAAGACCTGGTTGTAAAAAAAAAAGAAATTATGCTAAATCTACTCTGCCTGCGCTCTATAAATGGAAAAACAAAACCTGGTGACAGCACATGTTTACAGCATGGTTTACTGAATATTTTAAGCCCACTGTTGAGACCTGCTGCTCAGATAAGATTCCTTTCAAAATATTACTGCTCATAGACAATGCACCTGGAAACCCAAGAGAGCTGATGAAGATGTACAAGGAGATTAATGTTGTTTTCAGGCCTGCTAACACAACATTCATTCTGTAGCCCATGGAACAGGGAGTAATTTAGACTTTCACGTCTTTGCTACTTAAGATGTACATTCTGTAAGGCTATAGCTGTCACAGATAGTGATTGCTCTGATGGATCTGGGCAAAGTCAATTGAAACCTTCTAGAAGAGATTCACCATTCTAGATGCTATTAAGAACATTCATGATTTATGATAAAAAGTCAAAATATCAGTATTAACAGGAGTTTGGAAGAAGTTGATTCTAACCCTCATAGATGACTTTGAGAGTTCAAGATGTAAGGGGAGAAAGTAACTGCAGTTGTGGTGAAAATAGCAAAAGAACTAGGAATAAAAGTGGAGTCTGAATATATAACTGAACTATTGCAGTCTCATGATAAAACTTAAATGGAGGAGAAGTTGCTTTTTATGGTTGAGCAAAGGAAGTGGTTTATTGAGATGGAATCTACTCCTGATGAAGATACTGTGAACATTGTTGAAATGACAACAAAAGATTTGTAATATTACATAAACTTAGTTGATAAAGCAGTGGCAGGATTTGAGAGGACTGACTTCAATTTTGAAAGAAGTTCTACTGTGTATAAAATACTATCAAACAGCATTGCATCTTTCCTGAAAGGAAGAGACCACTGATGTGGCAAACTTTACTGTTGTCTTGTTTTAAGAAATGGCCACAGCCGTTCCCGCCTTCAGCAACCACCACCCTGATCAGTCGGCAGCCATCATCATCAAAGCAAGAGTACTCCGTCAGTAAGAAGATTACAACTTGCTAAAGGCTCAGAAGAGCGTTAGCATTTTTTGTCTTTTTTATATGTGTGTGTGTGTGAAACAGGGTCTCAGTCTGTGGTCCAGGCTGGAGCACAGTGGCAAGATTGTAGCTCAGTGTAGCTTTGGCCTCTTACGGTGGTCAAATTTTTTTTTTTTCCTTTTTGGAATAAAATTGAGATTAGATAGTGGGCCTTCTTAATGTTCTTACTCAGCAAAGTAAACAATTAGCAAATGTATCTTTGTCCACACAAGGTACCATGAAACTTTTAAAATTGAAGTACAGCATTTACTAATCAGAAGTGTAGTATGGCTCAGTGAGCTATCACAAGTGAATACATCTGTGTAACCACTTCTCAGCACACAAAGTGCACTGCACTTATCTACTCTTGGAAATGCCTTATGCCTCCTTTTAATCATCTCTTCCAACTTCTCCCAAGCATGACCTCTATCCTGACTTCTTCCAATGTGGTGTCGTTTTGCCTGTTTTTGACCTTAGATGAATGGAATCATTGAAGATGCTTTCCTTTCTGTCTGGCTCCTTTTGCTCAACCCATTTTGGGATTTCTCCATGTTGTGTGGCTCTTTTTCATTACTATATAGCATTCTGCTGTATGAGCATATCACACACATTTAATATGTCTGCTCTACACTTAATGGTCTTTTGGGTTATTTCTAGTTTGGGACCATTATGAAAAGTACATGATAATGCATTCTTTTTTTTTTTTTTTTTTTGAGACGGAGTCTCGCTCTGTCGCCCAGGCTGGAGTGCAGTGGCCGGATCTCAGCTCACTGCAAGCTCCGCCTCCCGGGTTCCCGCCATTCTCCTGCCTCAGCCTCCCGAGTAGCTGGGACTACAGGCGCCGCCACCTCGCCCGGCTAATTTTTTGTGTTTTTAGTAGAGACGGGGTTTCGCCGTGTTAGCCAGGATGGTCTCGATCTCCTGACCTTGTGATCCGCCCGTCTCGGCCTCCCAAAGTGCTGGGATTACAGGCTTGAGCCACCGCGCCTGGCCGATAATGCATTCTTTTCCAAGTTTTGTTGGTGTACATGTACACATATTCCTAGGAGTAGAACTGGATCGTGAATGTGCCTGTGTTCAGAATTTAAAAAGATATTTAAATTGGCCATTTGGACATCTGTTGTCAAGTGTTTGTTCAAGGTTTTTGTCCATTTCTGTATTGGGTTATCTGTGTTTTCCTTATTAAATTTTAAAAGTTTATATATAGTGTGCATGCCAGTCTTTGGGGCATGTGGATGGTGGATGTGGCTTGCCTTTTCACGCTCTGACACTGTTGATGAGCAGAAACTTCCAATTTTAATGTAATCTACAATATTAATATTTTTCATAGGCCATCATACCCAGCCTATGTTATCTTTTAGAAGCTTTATTGTTAACCTTTTATATTTGGATCTAAAATCTACCTGAAATTGATTTTTGTGTATGGTGTGAGTTAGGGGTCATGATTCTTCCTTTTCTGTATGAATATCGTATTGACCCACAGCCATTTATTAAAAAGGTTATTTTGCCGAGGCAGTTGGATCACAAGGTCAGGAGTTTGAGACCGGCCTGGCCAATATAGTGAAACCCCATCTCTAATAAAAATACATAAATTAGCTGGGGGTGGTGGCACATGACTGTAGTCCCAGCTACTTGGGAGGCTGAAACAGAAGAATCACTTGAACCTGAGAGGCGGAGGTTGCAGTGAGCTGAGATCATGCTACTGCACTCCAGTGACACAGCAAGACCCCATCTCAAAAAAAAAAAAAAAAAAAAAAAAAAAAGTTATTTTTCTGCCCCATGTTCTGAAGTGCCCTTTTTGCTGTGAATCAAGTGTCTGTCTATATGTGGTCTGTTTTGGACTCTATTCTGTTCTTTGATCTGTTTACCTGTCCTGTACTCACACCATACTGTTTTAATTACTTTTGGGTATCAGGCTTGCTATTGAAGAGTGTAAGTCCTCCAGCTTTGCTTGGAATCTAACTGGTGAAGTTGGCAGGCTTACTAGGTGCACATGTTGTAAGAGTTAAAGAAGAAAGAAGCATGAAACGTGGCTCAGCAGTCAAAGACAGGTTTGTTTTGGAGAATAAACCTGAGAGGGGCTTCTGGCTGGTTTTGGTCAGGAGCCTTCTCTCTCACAAATGGTATTTAAGGGTTTAGGGAAGGAGAGCTTATCACAGGCTCAGAATGTTTCTGTGTAGAGGAGTTTTATTGAGGGGTTGGGATGTCTCTGATTGGAGGGGAGGTTATCATGGGACTGGCATGTTTCTGGTCAGAGGGGAGTTTATCTCAGGACTGGAATGTTTCTGGTCAAAGTTGTCACTTGTGGTGTATGGTCACGCTAACATTGGCCATTAGGCTGATATTTTGGGGCTGGATTTAAAAGGTGGTTTTCAATCAAGGGGAACTTAAAATGGTGGTGTTTGTCCAAGATGGTGATGCTCCTATGCTGTCACATGTCAGATGTACAGCTCAGAGGAATGTGCACATAGCATCTGGAAAGGCAATAAGCCGACTTTTCTGTGTGCTCATTGTGTCCCAGACCCATGCTAAGCCATCTATATGCATTGTTTCAGTTATTCTTTGAGGTTCTTATTATCCAAGGGTGACTGATATTAGAAAAGGTCTCTCAAACTTAGATTGCCTTGATTGTTCTAGGTGTTTTTTATTTCCATAATATATTTTATAATCAGTTTATCAGTGTTCACAATGATATCTAAATGTAATTTGGTATTTTACTGATTCATGGTCAATTTGAGAGTAGACATCTTTTCAGTATCAAATCTAGTGCAGGGGTCAGCAAACTTTTTCTGTAAAGATCCTGATAGTAAATATTTCCGCCTTTGCAGATCAGATGATATCTGTCACAGTACTCAACTCTGTCATTGCAGTGTGAAAGTAGCCATAGGCAATATCCAAGTGAATGAATGTGGCTGTTTCAATAAAACTTTTTTTACAAAAAGAGGCAGTGGGTCAGATTCAGCCACGGGTTATAGTTTACTGACATCTGTTCTAATCCATGAGCATGCCTTCCAAGTTCTTTCATATCTGTGAAATCGAGAAGTCTGGGAATCATAACCTGTTATCCTCATCCTTTGTAATCTTTCCTCATGCTTCTGTCTTGCCTTGCACTATAGTTGTTTGCATTTGTTTTTGTTTTTGACATGGAGTCTTGCTCTGTTGCCCAGGCTGGTGTGCAGTGGTGCGATCTCAGCTTACTGCAAGCTCTGCCTCCCAGGTTCATGCCATTCTCCTGCTTCAGCCTCCCGAGTAGCTGAGACTACAGGCGACTGCCACCACACCTGGCTATTTTTTTACATTTTTAGTAGAGATGGGGTTTCACTGTGTTAGCCAGGATGGTCTTGATCTCCTGACCTCGTGATCTGCCCGCCTTGGCCTCCCAAAGTGCTGAGATTACAGGCATGAGCCACTGCGCCTGGCCTCAGTTGTTTGCATTTTTATTGGCATCTATGATCAGGTCATGAGCCACTGGAGACCAGGGACTGGGTTTTTTCCATGTGTCTTTTTCCTTTGGTGCTCTATACAGGGTCTGACACATGTATGGTGCAGTAAGTTATTAGGGTCTGAATCTGATGTTGAAGAGAAACTGGGAAGGGATGGGGTTTAGAAGCTCACCCTTAGGTGCCTGGGCCCTGACTTTTTCTGCCTTTTCTGTAGTGCTTTGGGGAAAATCCAAGGCACCAAGACTTGGTTCTGGCTGTTCTTTACAGATCATTGGTCCCCACTGCCCCCCACTCTCGTATTCTTCCAGTGAAGTTCTGTCTCCTGTGAAGATACAGAAAGATCATGTAGGTATTAGACTTTGGGTCACTTGAAAGCTATGTCTGTGTTTACTGATCCCCTGGCCTCTAACATAGCGCTTCGTGAGTTTTAATTGAAGGGACTAACAGAAGGAGAAGGTTATTTCTGTTTCCTATTGGAAATCCCTTGGAAATAGCTCTTGTGGTCGCATTTCTATCGGGATGGCTACACTTTGCATCTGGCTTCTTAGGAGAAGGGTTTATTTGGGGCTGCTTTTTCAGCACCACCTGGCAGAGCTGCTTGTGCTTGATGTGCTTGGCGTTTTTACTGCGGTCTGCCCCTGAATGGGAAGGATGGAAAACGTGGCTGAACGCAGCTGGGGTTTCCTTCTCTCCCAGATTTACAGCTTTGAAGGCACCCTGAGACAGCATGACTCATCAAGTCACAGTCTTGGAGGCTCTTGGGACCAATCAGGGCAGCTGGCTTGAGGACACCCTGTCCAGCTTTAGAGTTAGTGGCGGGATCACCTTCCAGAATTCCCCAGTGGAGCTCAAATCTGGCTCTTTTGGAATGTTTTTTTCTTTCTTTTGGTTGTATTTTGTGAAGCTGTACCATTTTATTTCTGTAGTTTAGTGCTTAGAACTTTGGTCAGCACAGAGTGGATGGAGAATGACTTATAACCTAACTAATGAGGTTGATGGGCTCGTCAGGTGCACAGGTCAGAAGGACAGCTCAGGGGAATGTGCACACAGCAGCTGGAATGGCCATACAGTTGACCTTGAGCAACCTGGGGGTTAGGAGTCCTGACATATTCCTCCTGAACAAAAATCCATGTATAACTTTGGGCTTTCCAGAACTTAACTACTAATAGCCTACTGCTGACCGGAAACCTTACTGGTAATATACACAATTGATTAGCACATATTTTGTAGGTTATATGTGTTATGTACTGTATCCTGACAATAGAGTAAGCTAGAGAAAAAAATGTTATTAAGAAAATCATAAAGAAAATATAATTACTGTTTGTTAAGTCAAAGTGGATTATCATAAAGGTCATCATCCTCGTCACCTTCATGCTGAGTAGGCTGAGGAGGAGGAGGACGAGGAGGGGTTGGTCTTGCTGCCTTAGGGGCAGCAGAGGCAGAAGAGGTGTGGTGGAGGTGGAAGGGGAGGCAGGAAAGGCACACTTGATGTCACTTTTATTGAAATATATCCTATATAGGTGGACCCATGCAGTTCAAAGCTGTGTTGTTCGAGGGCCCACTATAGTTAAATCCTAGGAAATGTCCAGTTCATGCATAGTTAAATCCTAGGATTTGCTGATGGATTGAATACTGGGGAGTGAGGGCAAGAGAAGAGTGGATGCTGACCACGCGGGTCTCCCCTGGATGGTCCGTAGGATGGAGTAGCCATTGGCTGAGACAGTAGAGAATGTATGGGAGAGGCAACTGTGGGGTGGTGGGGAAGAGCAGTGATTTGGTTTTGATAATGTTCTCTCTGTACTTTTGTTTTTTTCATGAGTCACTGCTTCCCAGAGCCATAAACTCAATCTGCAAGCACTGGCTCAGTTATTCTTTGAGATTTTTATCATCCAAAGACCACTAGAACTAGAAAAGGCCCCTCAAGATAAATCTATGTAAATGAAGGCTAAAAATTCAAATGAAAGCTAAAAAAAATTTAAACGATTGAAGACTCAGCAGTAAAACTGTAATTAAAAATTTTTAAATAATTTTTTAATGTAACAAAATTTACGTGGGTATGAAGGGGACTTCAGTAATATTTTCTTTTATTAAAATACACTGAAGCAAATAAAGTGATCATGTTTTAATTCTAGGTGGTATAGTTCTTTTTAAAAAACAGCTTTATTGAGATTTAATTTATATATTGTGAAAGGAAAATAAATCTTGGGGCCCCAGTATCACTAATCTAAAGGGAAAAGTCAAGCTGGGAACTGCTTAGGGCAAACCTGCCTCTGATTCTATTCAGTCATCCCTCTGCTCACTGAGATAAATGCATATCTGATTGCCTCCTTTGGAAAATGCTAATCAGAAACTCAAAAGAACACCATTTGTGTTTTAGCTGCCTATGACCTGGAAGCCGCCTCCCCCCGACTTCGAGTCGTCCAGCAATTGCTTCGAGTTGTCTCGCCTTTCCAGACTGAACCGGTGTTCCTCTTATATATGTTGATTGATGTCTTACGTTTCCCTAAAATGTATAAAACCTGGTTCACGCCTGTAATCCCAGCACTTTGGGAGGCCGAGGCGGGCGGATCACAACATCAGGAGATCGAGACCATCCTGGCAAACACGGTGAAACCCCGTCTCTACTAAAAATACAAAAAAAATTTAGCCAGGTATGGTGGCGGGTGCCTGTAGTCCCAGCTACGCAGGAGGCTGAGGCAGGAGAATTGCGCGAACCTGGGAGGCGGAGCTTGCAGTGAGCGGAGATCATGCCAGTGCACTCCAACCTGGGCGATAGAGTGAGACTCCGTCTCAAAAAAAAAAAAAAAAAAAAGTATAAAACAAAGCTGTGCTCTGACCACCTTGGGCACGTGTTGTCATCAGGACCCCCTGAGGGTGTGTCATGGGCGTGGGTCCTCAACCTTGGCAAAATAAACTTTCTAAATTAACTGAGACCTGTCTCAGATATTCAGTGTTCACAACATCATACAATTCACCCATTTGAAGTGTACAATTCAGTGATTTTTAGTATATTCACAGGTGTTACTCCACCGTCAACAA
Source organism: Theropithecus gelada (assembly GCF_003255815.1). Classification (NCBI taxonomy): domain Eukaryota; kingdom Metazoa; phylum Chordata; class Mammalia; order Primates; family Cercopithecidae; genus Theropithecus; species Theropithecus gelada. The sequence continues at coordinate 42,168,541 of NC_037668.1, forward strand.
AGTCAAATTTAGAGCATTTTTATCAGCTCACATAGAACCCCATACACTTTAGGTCTCGCCCACTCCATATCCCCCAATTCCTTCCACCCCAGGCGACCACTCATCTGCTTTCTGTTTCTATGTATTTATCTATTCTGGACATTTCACAGCAATGGGATCATAGATTATGTGGTCTTTTTGTGACTGGCGTCTTGCACTTTGCATAATGTTTTTGAGTAATTTCAGATACAATCCGTGTTGCTGCATGTATCAGTGCTTTATTCCTTTTTATGGCTGGTATAGTTCTTTATGCCTTGCCATAGTTTTGAAAGAGTCACCACTTGGCAGGATAATCTAATGTGGTTATGTTGAAAGGATGTTCTTATCTGTGAGAGCTAAATAAAGTGTCGAAGGGGGAATGGGGGTGCGGGCAGTTGGGAAATGCCTCAGTGTGGTGGTGATATATCAGCAAAGATCTGAAAGAGGTGTGAGTACCTGGGAGATGGTGCTCCAGGCAGATGGGATGGGAGGTCTAAAGACCCTGTGATAAATTAAGAAATGTCAAGGTGGGCAATGAACAAGGGGGCAATAGCAGGAAGTGCGGCCTGAGAGGCACTGAGCTGGGGTAGGCTATGGCGATCACTTAGGACCTTGTAGACTGTTGAAGGGAGTTTAGATTTTGTTATGGATGAAAGGGGAAGCTGGGAATGCAGAAGTGCCTTGACTGACATGCAAGTTCAAGGACCTCTCTGGCCACCAGTTGAAAATGGACCATAAGCACTTAGAGGACAGAGGTGGACAGTCCAGGTTGCGAAGAGTGGGTGTGACCATGAATTGGACTGAAGCACTGGGAGTTGCAAATGGAGTTGGGATCCATTTCAAAAATAGTACTTGGAGGATTTGCTGATGATTGAAGTTGGGGAGTGGGGGCAGCAGAGTGAATGAACACGAAGGTCTCCCCTGGTGGCCCATGGGATGGAGTGGCCATTGACTGAGAGGGTAGAGACTTGGGAGAGGCACATACAAGGTGGTTGGGGGGAAGAGCATGATTTGGTTTTGATAGTGGTTTCTCTCTCCCTTTGTTTTTTTTTTTTTTTCGTTTCAAAGGATCTAGTTCTCATTTGAGTCTTCACTAATGAGTCACTTCTCCTAGGAAGCTTTCACTGATTCTGGGTTGGGGTCTTGCTGGCTCTGACAGCACTTTGTGCTCCTCTATGCCCTGGCTCACCATGCTGTTACTACCCAGGGTGGGCAGGACAAGGACACACCAGGCTGGCTCTCCGCCCTGGCTGGCCGAGACCACCGATGGACACTGCACCTCCCTGCCGGGAGGAGAGGGGCTCACTCTTAGTAGGGGGGCAGCTCTGCCTATGTGAGCTGGAGGCGCTCTCCTTTCTCACCCTGAAATTTTTGAATTCCATGTTTAGGACAAGAATGAAACAATGAACAGTCTCCACTTGTGTTTCTGAGTCACCCGATGGCTTCCTCCCACGTTTCCCCTGCGTTTTCCCTATTTTCAAGCCCGCTTTGCACAAAGGCATGCACATGTATAGCAGGTGACATTGGGTCCTGATTACAGTAAAACTTACAGGTCCTTGTTATTAATAAGTAAAAATAACCAGGCAATGAAAATGAGAGAGGAAGATTTATCTTTGTTTTAAGAGTTTTTTAAAAAAAATCTCCTGGGAACTTCATTGCATGACAGCCATAAATGGCTGTAAATTTTTGCAAGCACAAATCAGTATCTTAAGGTGACAAAATGCTGGCTGGAGTGACATATCATATTTAATATTGGGGTTACAGTTAAAATAGCATCCTCCATAGTTGCTATTTTTCCAAGTTAGGGCTTCAGAGGGATTAGCTAGGGAGACAAGAAACATTTATCATGTATGGTTTTTGCTCCCTTTCAAAGGTTAATCTTGCTCTGGTGCTCAAAGAAAAAAACCTGCAAAAATATGTGTTTTAAATATGCATGTGTCATAAAGTGGCTAAAATCCCATGTCACTTGACCCTTTGTTTTCCATGAAAACCCTCATGCAAGATTCTGTCATTGTAGCGTGGCAGCTATGCTAAAAAATAGATGTCACATTTTCAGTTTCATCAAGTAGGATTCTTGTTTTTGTGTGTGACCCAATTTCCCTGTTCTGTAAAGCCCTTTCCAGAAGTCTTTTAAGATCACACATAATGCAGTCCTGGGTTTTGTTAATAGAAGTACAATGTCAAGGTGCCTGTGCCTTCCCTGCAATGAACCTGGTCCCAGTGCAGTTGGAGAAGAAAGACCCTGAGGAACTGGAAGGTCACACAGGGACCCTGAAGCAGGTTTGGAAGCCTTTCTGTATAAAACAGAGCTGAGCACAGTGGGGCATTACAGAGAGGACTTCATATGGGGCCTGGGAGCTGTTTACAGACACCTAAAAGGGTTTGAGGAGGAGGAAGTATTTTTTCTGCTCATCACATCAGAAGGCAAAGTTAGGAATAGCTGGGCAAAGAACCATCAGAGGTGGGTTAGGAGTTTGGTCTGTGTCTCAGGCAGACCTGTGTCCAAATCCCTACTTCACTTTTATCCACTTTGGACCTGTGTTCAAATCCCAGTGGTACTGTTGCATTCTTTCATTCAGTGGCCCTTGGTGGAGGATCTCTTTTGAGCCAGGCATGTTTTTAGGTATGGAAAATACAGTGGATGCAGGATGGAGAAGGTTCCTGCCCCAAGAAGCTTACATCTTAGTGGGAAGCCAAAAGCTAGATCCATATTCTGGTATTTAGAAGGTCGCATAGAAACTGAAACAGAGAGGAAACTGGATGTGTGGAGTGGAAGAGACACTTGTGTACAGGGTGCTCAGAGGCTGCTCTGCAAGGGGCCACGTTTGGGCTGAGACCTGAGTGATGGAAAAGATATGGTCACATGAACATCAAGGGGGAGGGCATCCCAGGCAGGGGCAGGGCCCTGGCAAAGATGCTATGGTGGGAACAAGCCTGGCAGTGGGTTCAAGGAACAGAAAAGAGGGCCGAGTCAATGACAGAGGTAAAATTCCAGCTTGGCTCCATCTGATTTCGGAGTTGGAACTGTTAACCACAGAGCTGAGCTGCACATGCTGGAGGAAGCAGAGGGGTGTGTTCGTATGCAGTGGTCAGAAATTTCATTGCTCAGATTTTGGGGAGAAGATCGGGTTCCTGTAAACTAATAGCCTGTGGCTTTAAAAACATGCAGCCTCGGGGGTTCTCCTGAAAGTGCTTTCTCATCTAGTTAAGAAACTTGGGTGGAGATCCCATTGTGTTACTTCCTATTGCTGGGTCCTTCTGGGTCATGGATGATGATGATGGTGATGGTGACATTGATGAGGACGACTGTAACCATAATAACAGCTTCTCTGAGAACTTGTTACATACCTGGCATTCTATGTATTATCTCCCTGAATTCCTATTTTTCTTTTCTTATTGTTCTGATAACACTGAAGCTTAAAAAGGGTATGTGACTTGCCCAAGGTCACACAACATCAGCGTGGCTTCTGAAATCATGCTTGTCACTAGTTTTCTGAATTGCAAATCGGGAGAAAATGAGTTAGAAAGTAGAGTTTAGAAACTCGCTATTCCCAAGACACTGTTGCCTGTACAATGTGTGATTAACATAATGAAAAATTCAGGACATGATTTTCATCCTGAATAAAATATTCATCCAACAAGGCTCTGCATGGGGATGATGGTCAGAAGCATACATGGGGTGCATTTGGGGGAAAGAGTGACTTCTAGGTAGGAGAATTCTTTAAAGCATTGCCTTTCATAAAATATTTCGATCTTTAATTAGATGCCTTGGGGTGAAAAACAAAATGCTCTATTTGAAGAAATCTTTTTTTTTTTCTTTCCCCTGATCTCTAATTTTGGAGACAAAACTCTAACAGGCGATAGATTCTAATCTTTGCGGTGTGCTCAAACAAGTTGTGAATTACAGAGACTTCTCCTCCTGGGAATTAATAGCTTTCTGCTTTGTAAAATAGATTTAAGAAGCCAGAGCTGGGCCAGCTGAGGGCCAAGGTCTGGCTCAGCTTCAAGGCTCTTTTCTTTTGAGAGACAGGATCTCACTCTGTCACCCAAGCTGGATTGCAGTGGCAGGATCGTAGCTCACTGCAGCCTCTAACTCCTGGGCTCAGGCAATCTTTCCACCTCAGCCTCCCAAGCAGCTGGGATGACAAGCATGAGCCTGGTCCAAGGTTCTTTGATTATAAGGTGGAGTTGGGCCTCTTGGACCCAGGAGTGGCACCTGAGAGGCACTTACCTGTGTTTTGTCTTGAACGTCTTTGTCTTGATTTAATCCAGTTAAAAACTCAGGCTGCTGGCGGGTGCTCTTTTGCATTCATTGGAGAGTGAGGTTGACTCCCACTGTGTGCTCTTTATCTTCATGACTGCATTCAGGCTCCCAAGGAAGAGATAGATTGTCTGGGAGGCACACTGCAGCTCAGGAGCCTGCAGCCATCCATCATCGCGACACCTTCTTTATGGGCAGAATGACTTTGGTGACGCTCACATCAATGTCAGCCTAGGGCTTTGGTGCTAGCCCTGAGCCTGACATCTGGGGACACTTTGAGCAGCTACTAAAGATCTCATGGTTAATATAGGGATCACATGAATGAGATAAAATATGTGAACTAATTGGGAAGAAACCAGGGATTCTAGCTACAGGAGGGTGTGTGGTTGGCATAGGAAAGGGATGGGGGCTGGGAAGTGTTTGGTATTTTCTGGGAAAAGATCCAGTGCAGAGAAGGGAGAGAATTAAACTAACAGGTAGAATGTATTAAGCGTTTGCTAGGACCAGACCTTGTGCTAAATGCTTTGCTTGGGCCATTTTCATTAAATCCTCATAGCAACTGCCTGCAGTAGGTGTTACTGTTATATCCGTTTGACAGGTGGGGAGGCTGAGGCACAGAGTATTTGAGTCACTTCCTCCGTGGTCACAGTCTTGGTTAGGTGGAGCCAGAATTTGAACTCAGGCAATCAGACTTTAGAGTCTAACGCGTAACCATTTCCCCCTACTGCTTCCGTATTTCCCCTTCCCTGTATATTACATAGCCACACTGTTTGCCATGTGACGTTGCTATGCATCTCCTTAGAAGGAGGGAACATCCTGTCCCCTCTTCCTACCATTTGATGTTGGACTTGGTCAAAAGATTTGATGTGGCCAGTCAAGTGTTGGTGCATGTGATTCAGTTACAGACTTTAAATGTGCTGGCATGAGTTAGCTCCAAGTCTTACGTTTCTGCTACCTGTTGTGAAAAGGACAAGCGCCGGGGAAGCTGCTTCTCCATGCAGTAGACCTGAACCCCACCTGCAGCCTGAAGCCAGGGTGAGCCACCAGCAAAGTGTAGCCTACCTGTCAACCCACAAATGAGAAATAAGTGCTTCTTGTAAGCCACTGGGTTTGGGTATTGTCCCATGTCGTTATTACAATGGGATACAACGCAATCCCTGATACAATAGAATCTGCTAAACCATTTTTTCCCTTCCTCTGTTTCTCTTGTCTCCTCTTCCATTGAACATCTACTTTGTGACTGGTGCTGTGCTAGGGCTAGGGAAACAGATACAGACCCAGTCTTCATAAATCCCAGTCTCATGGGGGAGTTGGTTAATAGGCAGACAAATTAAAATGCTGTACTCGAAATACAAGAAAAGGATAAAAGTCATTGACGTAGTCATTGGAGAAGGTTTTACTAAGGTAGGAACCTTTGGCCTGGGTTTTGCAGGATTCATAGGAGTTTACCAGATCCGATATTCTAGAGTAAAGAAAGTGCTGGATTTAATAATCTCTGCATCCCTGGTCATCCCATAACAGCCACTCAGTCTTGGGTTGGAGAGAGAACACTCCAGTGGTCCTTAGGGGGTCCTGGACTGACCCCTCTTGACCTGTCAAGATAATGCCCACAGATCTGCCCCAAGGTCTTGTGGGTCCTGGCTGTATACCTCTTACCCACCTCCCCTGACCCCTACAAGTCTGTCTTATGTGTCTGGAGTTGAATAAAACAAGAAGCAGATCCCTCCGGTTCCCAGTAAAGTCATGTGGTCAGAGCATCTGTGTACAAAGTCCTTGGTTTTTCTCCTGATTAAATAATGAAGGGTCATTTATCTCTGTTCATGCTGGAAGAATTCAATTTTGCCAATTAATGTTAGTGAATTGCAAAATCTAAGGAAACGATAGTTTCTGCAAAATAAAAACAGTCACCCTATTTTTATTACACAGCTGTAATGGTCCAAGTACATGGCTATGATTGGATTTGTAAACTGTAAACATAAATTAATAATTCTGTCTCCAAATAGCAGTGCAGCTTCCCTGACATGTTTTAATTGCTGTGCTTTGCAGTGCGGGAAAACCTGGCCGGGTGTGACTGCAGCAAATTGCTTCTTTGGGAACTGCCAATGTTTTTCAGCCAGAGGGGTGTGTGTGTGTGTGCGTGTGCATGCCTGTGTGTGTGCACAGACACATGCTTTTTTCTTGAAAGGTGCTGAGCTGAGGCTTAGCATCGTAGACTCAGGGAAGATTAAACCAGAAGCAGTCATGCCTTATGCCAGTGTCCTGAATTCTCCATTATCCAGACTAATGAGAGAAGATAAAAGGTATGGATAATCAAAAACATGGCCAATCCCAATGATTGTCATGTGTGCGCATGTATGTGGTTCCTAGAATATTAATGTTAATTCATATGTGTAGCTTAGACTGAGCTATTTCAGAACCCAAAATCATGATGCAAATACTCATAATCGCATTTTCTGATTCATAAATGTATTTATATAAGACACCTTACAAAGGTGTATAGCTTAAGTGTTTTTTTTTCTTTCAAAACTGAGTCTCGCTCTATTGCCCAGGCTGGAGTGCAGTGACACGATCTTGGCTCACTGAAACCTCTGCCTTCCCGATTCAAGTGATTCTCCTGCCTCAATCACCCTCCCACGTAGCTGGGACTACAGGCACGTACTGCCAGCCTGGCTAATTTCCTTTTTTTGTATTTTTTTAGTAGAGATGGGGTTTCACTATGTTGGCCAGGCTAGTCTCAAACTCCTGACCTCAAGTGGTGCACCTGCCTCAGCCTCCCAAAGTGCTGGTATTACAGATGTGAGCCACCATGCCCAGCCAAGTTTTACATTTAATAGCTCACGTATACAAGAAGGAATAAGTTATTGGCTAGTTTATGTTCACTTATATGAGTGGGGTACAATTCTCAGCTTATTAAACATATTAAATCCATGAATTCTCATAACATCACCATGAGATAGGCACCATTTTCATCCCCATTTTATAGATGAGACCTGAAGGGCATGAATAAGTTGGCCACAGCAGCACAGCTAGTAAATTCGATCCAAACTCAGGCAGTCTGGCTTGGGTCGGAGCTCACAATTAATCACCAGCATTATGAGTTCATTGGTAAATGTTTGACATTGGAATGATTCCAAAATCTGGGGAGGATGATGTCATGCATATATCCTTTTCTTTTGACAGGCTCACTTCATAATTTTCTAAAATGAGTTCTAAATTAAAAGTTTACTTAAAAATAGATACCGAAAAGCAGATACTTTTTCTAAATAAATTTTTTTAGGGGAAGAATTTTAGATGTACAGAAAGGTTGCAAAAATACTACAGAGAATTCCTACACACCCTTCACCCTATAGCCTATTTCCCTGAACTTCAGTATCTTACATTTCCCATGGTATATTTATCAAAAGTAAGAAACCAGCATTGTACATGACTATCACAGAAACGCAAGGCTTTGTTTGGGTTTTACCAGTTTTTCCATTAATGTCCTCTTTTTGTTTCAGGATCCCATTTAGGACCCCACATTGTATTTTTTTTTTTTTCATTAAAAAATATTCGTCAGCCGGGCTTATGTCTGTAATCCCAGCACTTTGGGAGGCCGAGGTGGGCAGATCACCTGAGTTCAGGAGTTTGAGACCAGCCTGACCAACATTGAGAAACCCTGTCTCTACTAAAAATACAAAATTAGCCCGGCATGGTGGTGCACGCCTGTAATCCCAGCGACTTGGGAAGCTGAGGTGGAGGTTGCAGTGAGCCGAGATCCCACCATTGCACTCCAGCCTGGGCAATAAGAGTGAAACTCCATTAAAAAAAAAAATTCATCAAGTCTGGTAGGGTCTGGTACAAAGTTAGTGGTCCTTCATTCATTGGACAAATGTTTACTGAACCTTTGCTTTGTGCCTGGCTTAGTTCTAGACCTTGTGGGCATAGCTATGGACAGAACAAACCCAAATCCAGCCCTCATAAAGCTGACAGGCTAATATTTGCTGAATGATCATTTTAATGGTGAGAACAATAGCAAATCATTCATCGAGTACTTGCTATGTGGCAGGCACTGGTCATGAAGGCACTGTGCTCATTTGATTGAAATCATGACCCAGTAAGATGCCTGAGGTTCAGAAAGGCAGACTAACTTTCCTAAGCCACATATCTGGTTAGCGGCAGGTTAGTATTCTAACCCAGGGCTGTCTGTCTCTAAGGCTGATGTCCTTATTACTTTTTGGAAATGAATGAATAGATGGATGAATCCTTAAAGAAGACCGTCAGAGACAAAAGATGTGTTGGATGAGAAAAGAAAGCCAGCCTGAAGTCAAGAAAAGAAAGACAAGATTACCAAGAATACCTCCATGCCTTTGGATGAATGGAAATAGCCTGTACCAGTCCTTTTAAATAACATAGATATTTCTCTCTCTGGGAACTAGTATAGAGTAGATGCATAAAATATAAAAGAAAATATAAAAGAAACAGCAGTGAATGATCACCAGACGCACAGGAGCGAAAACAACAGTTGCCTCTCTGCCAGATGAATTGCGACAAAGGGTAAAGTGAGGTTGAGTTTCCTCAAGGACAAAGTGTACCTCAGATTTTCTGTGAGCCTCCACTGGGACACTGGGGGTGTGTGAAAAGCCGCCACCCTGAGACGGTACTCCCCAAGGAAGCGTCTGGAAAGAGATGCCTGGAAAAGGCCATAAGCGTAGATAAGCCTGCCACTCTCTAGAGGCAAATCCTTACCTGTAAACTTAATGTCATTGTGCTTTTGCCGAAGTCTATGAAATTCCTATAAGCAGAAGAAATGAACATGGGCAAAAGACACAGCTAGAAAATCTCCTTCATTGTTACCCAAGAGGAGATGGGATTGGTGGAGAACAGGTTCTCTCTCTCCAAATCCTACTTTCCCCTCCTGCTAGAATCTCACTGGTGTTTCCAGATAGGCAGTTTCATGTGACTATGACTATGTTTGCTGTTTCTCTTTCTCTTTCTCTCTGCCTATTGAAACCCTTTCTATCCTTTAAGACCCAGCGTTGGAAGGGGTTCCTCTGACCACTGGGTTCCCAGGCACTGTATTTATTCCTTGGGTAAAATTCATTCTATTTACTTGGATTGTTTACTTGCCTGTCTCCTCTGAGTGACCAAGAGCTCTTTGAAGGTGGAAACTGGGTCTTACTCATCAATCTAATCAATCTAATCCCTAATCCCAGTGCAGGTTCAATGAGTGTTTTTACTGTGAGATGAAATGAAATTAAATTAGCATAATAATAAGCCTTCAGGACCGGATGTGGTGGCTCATGCCAGCACCTTGGGAGGCCGAGGCAGGTGTAGCACCTGAGGTCAGGAGTTCAAGACCAGCCTGATCAACATGGTGAAACCCTGTCTCTATTATAGAAACATTAGCCAGGCATGGTGATGGATGCCTGTAATCCCAGCTACTCAGGAGGCTGAGGCAGGAGAATCGCATGAACCCGGGAGGCAGAGGTTGCAGTGAGCCGAGATGGCGCCATTGCACTCCAGCCTGGGCAGCAAGAGCGAAACTCCATATCTAATAATAATAATAATAATAATAATCATAATAAGCCTTCAGTACTTACTAAGCATTTTACATATATTCTGTTATCCAATCTTTCCAACAAGCTGAACTGTTTTAATTCTCATTTTATGATGCAGAAAGTGATGCAAGAGACTTGTGTAAGGTGACACAACTGGGAAGGGCAGAAACTGGGATTCAAACCCACGCAATCTGTCAACAGAGCCTGTGATGTTGACTGCTGTCCTGTGCTGTCACCATCCTACTTAACAGAACGTTGGCTGTTTTCCAAGAACCTGGCCTTTGGGATGCCATGTTATGGCTTAGAAGTGTGGGAGTGAAGAAGTTGGAGAGCTGGCCACCTATCTCCAGCTCACTGTTGGGAGGTTACATTTCCAGCAGAGAGCTCCAGCACTGGCCTATAAGCCACAAACACATGTGTAGTTGCACCTTGAATTAAGACAATTCATGCTGTAAATATTACAGTTTACAGCATGGGGTAGTAGATGGAACATGAACTTTGTAGTTTGGTTTGAATTTAGTAGCTGACAAAGTCGCTACTGACTGGGCAAGCCACTTCACACCTCTGAGTCACAGATTTCCCGTTTCTAGAATGGGGATAATTACTTTTACATTCTTGTGTGTGTGTGTGTGTGTGTGTGTGTGTGTGTGTATACAGTCAGAGAAATTATTTAATATACATATATCATCAGAAAACTAGAATACACAGTATTATATGATTTGTATATATCATTACATATCTGGTATGTGTATCTTATCCTAGTATTTATACTGTATATTCTAGTTTCCTTTTTAAATTTTTATTTTTATAGATTTTGGGGGGTACAAGTGCAGTTTTTTTGTTGAGATGGAGTTTCGCTCTTGTTGACCAGGCTGGAGTGCAATGGTGCAATCTCGGCTCACCACAACCTCTGCCTCCCCCAGGTTCAAGCGATTCTCGTGCCTCAGCCTCCTGAGTACCTGGGATTACAGGCATGCGCCACTATGCCCGGCTAATGTTTTTTTGTATATTAATAGAGACAGGGTTTCTCCATGTTGGTCAGGCTGGTCTCGAACTCCCGACCTCAGGTGATCTGCCTGCCTCGCCCTCTCAAAGTGCTGGGATTATTGGCATGAGCCACCATGCCTGGCCTACAAGTGCAGTTTTGCTATATGGATATATTGTGTAGTGGTGAAGTCTGAGCTTTTAATGTACCCATCACTTGGATAGTGAACATTGTACTCAATAGGTAATCTTTCAACCCTTACCTCCCTGCAACTCTTCCACCTTTTGGAGTCTCCAAGGTCTGGTTTTCCACTGTGTATGTCCACGTGTACCCATTGTTTAGCTCCACTTATAAGTGAGAACATGTACTATTTGACTTTCTGTTTCTGAATTATTTCACTTAGGATAATGGCCTCCAGCTCTATTCTTGTTGCTGCAAAAGATATGATTTCATCCTTTTTAATCACTGAGTAGTATTCCACGGTGTGTGTATATGTGTACAGATTTAGGTTATGTTGATTTCGTGACTTTGCTATTGTGAGTAGGGCTGTGATGAACATACTAGGGCAGGTGTCTTTTTATAAAATAATTTCTTTTCCTTTGGATAGATAGCCAGTAGTGGGATTGCTGGATCAAGCCATTACAGCTGTGCAAGATGGTATCTCATTGTGATTTTAATTTTCATTTCTCTGATGATTAGTGATGTTGAGCATTTTTACATATGTTTGTTGGCCACTTGTATATCTTCTTTTGAAAAATGTCAATTCATGTCTTTTGCCCACTTTTTTTTTTTTTTTTCTGAGATAGAGTCTCGCTCTGTTGCCCAGGCTGGAGTACAGTGGTATGATCTCGGCTCACTGCTACCTCCACCTCCCAGGTTCAAGTGATTCTCCTGCCTTGGCCTCCTGAGTAGCTGGAATTACAGGTGCCCGCCACCACACCAGGCTAATTTTTTGTATTTTTAGTAGAGATGGGGTTTCACCATTTTGGTCAGGCTGCTCTTGAACTCCTGACCTCATGATCCACCTGCCTTGGCCTCCCAAAGTGCTCGGATTACAGGCATGAGCCACCATGCCCAGCTGTCCTCTGCCCACTTTTTAATGGTGTTATTTGTTGTTTTCCTTGATGAGTTGTTTGAGTTCCTTGTAGATCCTGGATATTAGTACTTTGTCAGAGGTATAGTTTGTAAATATTTTCTCCCATTGTGTAGGTTGTCTGTTTACTCTGTTGGTTATTTCTTTTGCTGTGCAGAAGCTTTTAGTTTAATTAAGTCTCATTTGTTTAGTTTTGTTTTTGTTGCATTTGCTTTTGAGGACTTAGTCATAAGTTCTTTGGCCTACACCAATGTCCAGAAGAGTTATTCCTAGGTTTTCTTCAAGGATTTTTAGAGTTTCAGGTCTTATATTTAAGTCTTTAATCCATCTTGAGTTAATTTTTGTGTATAGTGAGAGATGTGAGAGATATGGGTCCAGTTTTATTCTGTATAATGGCTATCCAATTTTCCTAGCACCATTTATTGAATAGGGTATCTTTCCTCAGTGTATATTTTTGTTGACTTTGTTAAAGATCAGCTGGTTGTAGGTATGTGGCTGTATTTCTGGGCTCTGTATTCTGTTCAATTGACCTATTTTTATGCCACTACCATGCTGTTGTAAACTTGTAGTATAATTGTAGTATAATTCAAAGTCAGGTAATATGATGTCTCCAGTTTTGTTATTTTTGCTTAGGAGTGCTTTGGCTATTCAGACTCTTTTTTGGTTCTATATGAATTTCAGGATTTTTTTTTGAATTGAAATATGAAAAATGATGTTGACAATTTAATAGAAATTGCATTGAATCTGTATATTGCTTTGGGCAGTATGGTCATTTTAACAATATTGATTCTTCCAATCCACGAGTGTGGAAGGTTTTTTCTGTTTGTGTCATCTATGATTTCTTTCATCAGTGTTTTGTGGTTCTCCTTATATAGATTGTTCAGCTCCTTGGTTAAATGTATTCTAGGCATTTTCTTTTTAGGTATTATAAATGGGAATGAGTTCTTGATTTGGTTCTCTGCTTGATCATTACTGGTGTATAAAAATGCTACTAAGTTTTGTACATTGATTTTTTTTACCCTGAAATTTTACTGAAGTCACTTATCAAATCTAGGAGTCTTTTGGAGGAATCTTTAGGGTTTTCTAGGTGTAAGAATATATTATTTGTGAACAAAGATAATTTGACTTCCTCTTTTCCAGTTTGGATGCTTTTTATTTTTATTTTTTTCATTCCTGATTTCTCTAGGTAGAACTTCCAGTTCAAATCCTCGGTGTCCAGGCAGAAGTCTGCTGCAGGGGTGGAACCCTCACAGATAATCTTTACTAGGGCAGTGGAGAGGGAAAGTACGGGATTGGAGCTCTCACACAGAATCCCCACTTGGGAACTGCCTAGTGGAGCTGTGGGAAGGGGACTACCCCTACAGCAGGCTTCTGCCTGAACACCCAGGATTTTCCATACATCCTTTGAAATCTGGGTGGAGGATGCCAAAACCTCCTTCACTCTTGCACACTGTGTGCCTACAGGCTTAACACCATGTGGAAATTGCTAAGGCCTATGGTTTGCACCCTCTGTAGCATGAGCTGTACTTGGGGTCCTTTGAGCAATGGCTTTGAGCTGGAACAGGAGGGATATGGGGAGTATCCTCTTGGGGTGGCACAGGGCATTGGAGCCCCAGGCCTTGCCCACAAAGCCATTCTTTCCTCCTAGGCCTCTGGCTTGTGATTTCCAGGCTGCCTTGCAGATCTTTGGAGAGCCTTCCAGGCCTTTCCCCATTGTCTTGGCTATCAGCACCTAGCTCTCTTTTAGTCATGCTAATATCTCTAACAAGTGGTTGCTCCACAGCTCCTTCATATTCCTCTTCTGATACTGCTTTGTATTTCTCTGCCATTTAGCCAGGCTGCAAATTTTTAAAACTTTTATGTTCTGCTTCCCATTTGAATAAAAAGTTCTAGCTTTAAGTCATTTCTTCGCTCCTGCATCTGAGTGTAGGCCACATTTTGAATGCTTTGCTGCTTAGAATTTTTTTCTACCAGATACTCTAAGTCATCACTCTTCAGTTAAAACTTCACAGATCCTTAGGGCATGAGCACAGTTTCTTTTCTGAGGCATAATAAGAGTGACCTTTGCTCAAGTTCCCAATAAGTTCTTCATTTCCATCTGAGATCTTGTCAGCCTGGACCTAATTGTCCACATCACTATCAGCATTTTGGTCACAACCATTTAACCAGTCTCTAAGGAGTTCCAGATTTTCCCTCATCTTTCTGTCTTCTTCTGAACCCTCCAAACTCTTCCAATCTCTGCCCATTACTCAGTTCCAAAGTCACTTCCACATTTCCGGATATGTTTATAGCAATGCCCCACTCCTGTTTTAGGCTATTCTTGTATTGTTATGAACAAATAGACTGGGTAATTTATAAAGAAAAGAGATGTAATTGGCTCATAGTCTGCAGGCTGTATAAGCATGGTGCTGGCATCTGCTTAGCTTCTGGGGAGGCCTCAGGGAGCTTTCACTTATGGCAGAAGGCAAAGAAAGAGCTGGCACAAAACATGATGAGAGTGGGAGCAAGAGGGTGGTGGGGGAGGTGCCTCACACTTTTTAACAACCAGATATCATGAGAACTCACTCACTATACTGAGGATAGCACCAAGAGGATGGTGCTGTACCATTCATGAGAAATCTGGCCCCGTGATCTAATCGCCTCCCACCAGGTCCCACTTCCAACGATGGGGATTAAAATTCAACGTGAGATTTAGAGGGAACAACGTCCAAACTATATCATGGATACTGGCCTGTAGTTTTCTTTTTTTTTGTTGCATCCTTACATGGCTTTGGTGTCACGGTGTTCCTGGCTTCATAGAATGAGTTAGGAGGATTCCCTCCTCCTCCTTTTGGAATAGTTTCAGTAGGATTGGTACTGGTTCTTCTTTGTACAGCTGATAGAATTCAGCTGTGAATCCATGTGCTCCTGGGAGTTTTTCTGTTGGGAGATTTTATTTTTTGATTACTGATTTAATTTCACACTTGTTATTGGTCTGTTCAGTATTTCTATTTATTTCTGGTTCAGTCTTGGGAGGTTGTATGTTTCTATGAATTTATGCATTTCTTCTAGGTTTTCTAGTTCGTGTGCATAGAGATGCTCATAGTAGTCTCTGATGATCTTTTGTCTTTCTGTGGTGTCAGTTGTAATGTTACCTTTATCATTTTTGATTGTGTATATTTGAACCTTCTCTCTTCAGTTCTAGTTTTCTGATGACATATATACATATCAGATAATTTACCAGAGAAGTAGAATACATAAAAAAGAATGACAACTCTAGAACTGAAAAAAAACTATAACTGAAATTAACTCAATATACAGGTTAGACACAACAGAAGAGATTCGTGAACTGGAAAATTAATAGGAAAAAAATATGTAGTGCCTTGTATATGATTGGAGTTGAAAAAAATTTCTGCTGCTACCCTTACTGGGACATTACTTGGGTTCCATTTTTTAAAAACTTACAGTGAGTTGTTGCAAAGATTCTTAATTGAAATATCCAAAGAATATGCATTATATTTATACCTAAAAGGTCTGAAATGCATCTATAATATTAAATGGGAAAAATCTTGGCCGGGCATGGTGGCTCACACCTTTAATCCCGGTACTTTGGGAGGCGGAAGTGGGTGGATCACCTGAGGTCAGGCGTTTGAGACCAGCTTGGCCAACATGGTGAAACCCGTTTCTACTAAAAATACAAAAATTAGCCAGGCATGGTAGCACATGCCTATGATCCCAGCTACTCAGGAGGCTGAGGGGGAAAGAATTACTTGAACCTGGGAGGTGGAGGTTGCACCGAGCCAAGATCGCACCACTGCACTCTGGGTGATAGAGCAAGACTCCATCTCAAAAAAAAATAAAAAAAAAAAAAAAGTAGGGGGGAATATCTGCGTCATCAATGACTACTACATAGGAAAGATTGGTCTCTTTCTTACCTGCTCACACACTCTTTCAAACAGTTCCCTTCCCTTTATCAAACGTTTATTGAGAATCTACTGTGTGCTGGAGATGAATAGGGAACATCAGGAAGCCTGTGGTCCTCAGCTACATGTGGTCTCCCATGCTATGACTCACATTTAGGTTGGACAGGCCTCCTGTCTGCTTACCTCTCACATCGGCAACCCAAACGTTGGCAAGTCAAGTCACAGGTGGTGATGTTTTGGCAAGTGCCTATGTAAAACAAATGGGATTGGTGGATTCTGTCCCAGGAAGCATCCTCTCCTGGGGGTTCTTTATTCTGAAGTTTCAGCAGTAAGTAGCACTTTAGAGCAAGCACAGCTGTGTTTCAGATTTTCTTTCTGTTAATGGAAACTTGTTGCAGAAAAATTTTCCTACGGACAACAAGTAGAAAAACTGGCCCCAAATAAAACAAACCAAACCCACCACCCTCTCACCACCACCACCAACAGCAACAACCAAACTCGTGTTTGAGAACATCAAAGAGCTACCAAGGCAGCCAGAACTTAGGGAGGCAGCATCCAGAGGGAGGAGAAATCCAATGATGTTAGTCCAATTTTCTGCTGTGTCTTCTCTTTTAAGGCATTTGACAGTTGCAACCTGTGTGAGGCTAAGAGTTAAGAAGTTGAACAGAACTCAATAGTCAAAACAAAACAAAACAGGGAAACAAAGCTGGAATTTTGGAAGTCTTATGGTTCTGGGCAGACAAATACTGAAATCAGGGTCTGCTAGGGAGGAAGGTCCCTGGTAATTCCAGTTAGCGTCCTGAAATGGCTATGTTTTAGGAGTTAGAGTGAATTGAAAATAGAGCATCCCTCAGAAAACATTAAAGCCCAGCTTCAAAGTCTTCAATTCTAGAAATGGGAATGGAGATTAACTGTAAATGGACATGAAGGATTTTGTTGGGGGGTAAATTGCTATAAAATAAATTTTTGGTGATAGTTGTACCACCTGGTAAAATGTATTAAACATCATTGACTTGTACACTTGAGATGGGTATTATGATATGTAAGAGACACCTTAATAAAGTTGTTTCAAATGTATGTAGAATTAAAATACATAACTACAGTAGCACAAAGGCAGATGAAAGTAAATGGAGGTAGTGTTATAAATGCCTTGAATGGCCGCAAAGCAGTAAAAGTAGTTATTTATATTAGACTGTAATAAGCCAAGCATGTGTGTCATTATCTCTATGGTAACCACTAATAGAAGGGTGAAAAATGTGTAATTAAAAAGCTACTAGAGGGATAATTATAATAAAAATAGTTGATTAATCAAAAAGAAGACAAGAAAAGATAAAATAGGCAACATAAAATAGTTTTGACAAATAGAAAACAAATAGTAATATAGTTGATATAAACCCAGATATATCAATAATTATATGTAAATAGACTAGATGTTCTCAGTAACAAAGAAAAAAATCCAACACATGATCTTACAAGAGATATCCCTTAAATATGAGATACAGGCAGATTTACAGTAAAAGGGGAGAAGAGAGATATCATTGTAAACACTAATCAAAAGAAAGCTGGTGTCACTTAAAAAAATATAAAACAAAATGGACCTTAAGGTAAAAGACATTACTAGATATAAAGAGAAACGTTTCATAATAATAACCATAACAGGCTCAATCCACCTGAAAGATATACTATCTGCCCAAGTCCCTATTGCTGGACTCCTGAGGAAGCACAATTATGGGTCTTGGGTGTTTCCAAAAAAGGCCTCTCTCCAGCAGCAAGAGCTGCCAGATGGCAGTGGTTAGACAATCTGGGCTTCCAAGTCCTCGGTAGAGTCACTTAGACAGATGAAATTACCTTCCTATTTTAAAATAAATCCAGAGTTAGCTTTTCTGTATTCTTTCCCCGGTCAGCAATTTCTGGTGTTTTTCTAATAAGAACTGCATTCTTTTGGCTAACCTGAATCTCTCATGTCATGATTTAAGTGCCTTTATTCTAGTATGCTTACCACAGTCTTACTGACAGAAGAGGAGAAACCTCACACAGCTGCCTTCTAAAGCACGGTTTTTGTTTTCTCAGTCACAGAATGCATAGAGGCAAAGAGTTCTGATTCTGGAGCCAGTCTTCCTGGGTTTCAAAACAGGATTTTCCTCTTATCTTCGTGACCTGGGACAAATTACTTTTCCTTCTCCCCATCCATAAAATGGAAATAAAGTGAGCAGTTTTGAGGATTAAGAACAAACAAGAGCACAGAAGTCTACCCATACTGTGATCAATACTAATCATTATGGTTATACTCGCTGTAGAAAATTGAGAACTTCCAGGGAGTACAAGGAAGTTTAAAAATCCCCTGTGATACTGTCTCACAACTGTCCTCTGCTCCACTACCTAGGACAATCCTTGGGATCCTTAAGGAACACTTGTGAACTAATATTCCAAAAGGATCATGATCACCTGCCTGTGCCCTGTAATTTGTGTCAAAGATGCTAGATGGCTAAGGTATTATGTTCCTGAGGTCACCTGATGCTTTCTTTATCTGTGTTACTCCATAACCCTACTTCCTAGTACTGCACCTGAGCCCTATAAATGATGCCTCATATTTTAAAATTAGGTAGTGTACTTTCGTGTGTGTGACTGCTGTTACGAATGACCACAGACTTAGTGGCTTACAACAGAAACGCATTCTTTCAAGGTTCTGGAAGCCGGATGCCCAAAATCAAGGTATCAGTGGGGCTGCATTCTCTCTGGAGGCTCAAGGGGAGAATCCGTTTCTTGCCTCTTCTAGCCTCTAATGGCTGTCCCAGTTCCTGACCTGTGACGGCAACCCTCTGATCTCTGCCCCCATGGTCACTGTATTTGTTTTCACACTGGTATAAAGAGCTGCCTGAGACTTGGTAATTCATAAAGGAAAGAGGTTTAATTGACACACAGTTCCTCATGGCTGAGGAGGCCTCAGGAAACTTACAATCATGGCGGAAAGGGAAGAAGGCACATCTTTCATGGGAGCAGGCGAGAGATAGTGAGTAAGAGCAGGGAGTACTGCCTTCTAAAGCCATCAGCTCTCATGAGAACTCACTCAGTAGCTTGCCTAGGATCACTCGGGTAACAAGAGGCAAAATCGTGACTGGACTCAAGATGCATGTTCTCACTCATGTGAACAGCATGGGGGAAACCGCCTGGTGATCCAATTACCTCTCACCTGGTCCCTCCCTTGACACGTGGGGATTACAATTTGAGATGAGATTTGGGTGGGGACCCAGAGCCAAACCATATCAGTGACATTGCCTCCTCATCTGCAGTGTGCCTGTGTCAAGTCTCCCTCTGCCTCCTTATTGTCAATGCACTTGTGATTGCCCTTAGGGCTGTATTAGTCTGCTGTGGCTGCCATAACAAATACTACAGACTAGGGGCTTAAACAACAGAAATTTATTATCTCACAGTTCTGGGGTCTGGGGCTGGAAGTCTGAGGTCAAAGTGTCAGCAGTGTTGGTCTTTTCTGAGGCTGCTCTCCTTGGCTGTAGATGGCCATCTTCCCCCTGTATCTTCACGTGGTCTTCCTTCTGTCTGTCCCTGTGTCCTAATCTCTTCTTATAAGGACACCAGTCATGTTGGGTCAGAGCCCACCCTCAGGACGTCATTTTAATGATCTCTTTAAGGACCTCCTTATTTCCAAACACTGTCGCACTGTGAGTTAGCTTTTCTGTATTCTTTCCCTGGTCAGCAATTTCGGGGGCTAGGATGTCAACATATAAATTTTGGGGGGGATACAATTTAGCTCATAACAAAGGCCCACTCAGATAATTTAGGATAATCTTTGCCATCTCAAGATCTTTAACTGCAAAGACTGCTTTTTCATTTGAGTTAACAGTCACAGATTCCAGGCGTTAAGAACTGATTTCTTGGTAAGGTCCTATTTCATCCTACTACAGGTAGAAATGAGAAAGTGAAGGATTCTGGAAATGTCAGGCTACTGAACCACCCTTGATACGGTTTGACTCTGTGTCCTCACCTAAATCTCACCTTAAATTGTAATCGTCCCCACGTGTCCAGGGCAGGACCAGGTGGAGATAATTGAATCATGGGGGCGGTTTTCCCCATGCTGTACTCCTGATAGTGATCGAGTTCCAACAAGATCTGATGGTTTTATAAGGGGGCTTCCCTCTTTGCCTGGCACTCATTCTCTCTCCTGTCACCTTGTGAAGAGGTGCCTTCTGCCATGGTTGTCAGTTTCCTGAGGCCTCCTCAGTCACGTCGAACTAAATTAATTAAACCTGTGTAAATTACCCAGTCTAAGGTATCTTCACAGTAGTGTGAGGACAGACTCACACACACCTGGTGTGGGGAGAGGGGGCAGTGGGGAGGCGGCTGCAGGATGGAACCTTCCTGTGCAGAGATCCAGTGTTGGCTTCTCAAGCCTTACCCCGAAGACCTCTTTGTGGCCATGAACCGTTCTTTTTTTTCTGCAAACAATCTTTTTCCTGTTACCATCTCCTGGTTTTCATTCTGTATCTCTGGAGGCTTGTCCTCAGTATTGCGGGCCCTGTTTTGCTGTTATTTTCAGGAATTAAGGTATGGCTCAAGGTTCTGCCCTAGGCCCCTTCCCATGTTACAGACATGAAAATGGAGGCTTAGAGAGCTAAGTAACTTGGCTAAGGTCACTCGGGTAGCAAGAGGCAAAATCGTGACTGGACTCAAGATGCATGACTCAAATGTCCCAGCATCGCCTCTCTGATGTACCCAGCACCCCCAGCATATACTCTGTGTTCAATAAATATGCTGAGTAACACAGAACTCAAACCCAGGTTTTCTGGATCTAATCTATTATTCTTTCCAGCCAGCATTCTGGTAAGAACATCATTTCCCCTCTCCTCTGTACCCAGAGGGAGCAGCTGTCCCAGAAATTGCAGATACTCTCAAGATTTTTATTTTCAGCAGCTCTGATTTTTATGTTCAGGGACCACACTTAATTATTGCAAAACATCTGCTGGCACAAAATGCCGTTTTGTTACTGAATCATTCCCAAGAACATCCCATGAGCTCTTGTACTTGGAGACACAATTTCTGCGGGGGCCTGGGCCAGCAGAAATACCTCCTGTTTAAGAGGCAGCAGGGGAGACTTAGGGTTGACTGGCTTTGAAAATAATCACTAATTAGATTGCTCAGGGCTTAAAAGATGATCGGGCTTCTGAATATCAGACAGTGGTCCTTATCAAATATTTAATAACCTCTGCATGACTTTCTGTGAGCATCTCTGTGTGAGGAGACATTTTGAGGGTGAGATTTTTTTCCATGTCTACGGGGTTCCATAGTGGTGATCATAATAGCTCACACTTACTGAGCCCTTTTTCTGTGCCAAGCAGCGTCCTTAGCATTCCATGAATTTAATCACATTCAAAAAGGTCTCCTATTATCCATATGAATATACCTTATTATGGAGAAGTAATCTGGGTCACCTAGAAGTTGACTTTCCCAAGGCTGAGCCAGCTGGCAAATGCATGACAGAATCTAAACCCAGACAGGCAGACCCCAAAGCCCGATTCTCAGCATGCATCCTCTAAGGTCAAAGGTAACGGGGAAGCTGCTGCTCCAAACGCAGCCGAGACAACATCCAGTTGTGGATCTGGGAGAATTCCCACTGCAACTGTTGACTATAAGACTGAGTTTGATGTGAGGAGGAACTTCATGGCTAAGATTTAGAGACATAGGTCCAAGTAAGATTCAAAGGCCTTGGAATGGCAGGTAGGGGCCTTCCAGATCCCATCCGTGCCTTGCTCTGCAGCCCCCTCTTCCATGACATCCCCACACCCCGGGGGTGAGCCTGCTCCCTGAGCTTTGCTCCCTCCCAGGCCCCTTCCTTTGCTTCTTCATGCACCTGTTGCTTTGTTTGGGCTGCACTTCCTTCCTCTTGGCCTTTGTTGTTGGGCGGAGTTAGGTGCCAAGGCTTTTCTGTCTCCGTCTCCTCCGATGGTCCTGCACAATGCTTCCACGGTGTCACTTATGCCTTCCTGACTTCCCTGGCCAGGCCAGTGGCCTTCCAGGTCACCTCTTCGGGCATCCTGCACTGCCCCCACGGAGCACTTCCAGCTGTCCTTTTGCACCCATTTCTGGGATTTCATTGTCTCTCCCATCAGAGTGTCAGCTCCATGAGGACAGGGACTGTGTCTATTTCTCATTATTGTATATCCCCAGCCTTCAGTGTACTGCCTGGCAAATAGTTCATGTTCAAAATATTTTTTGATTGAGTTGTCTGAGTTATCTACTTGCTTGTGGGCTTCCTTACTAGACTATCAGGAAACAGGGTCCGGCAGGTAGTAGTTGATGTGTTTAGATTGGGATTTTTAGTAAAGATACAGTTTACAAAGGCAGCATCAGGATGGGGCAGCGCAGGACTGCAGGAGTTATTATAACTCTCCAGCCTGAGCAGACCAGGAGAGGGAAGCACGGCCTAGAAGGAGCTGGGGCCTGGAGAGAGCAGAGGAACGAATACCCCAACCTCACCAGCCACTCATCCTTTGACTTCCCTGTGTGCCTCCCATTGGCTGAGCCCACAGGGCAGCTAGAGGTCAAGGGGGTTCAAGGATGCAGTTCCCTCTGGTTGTCTCTTGGGGAGTTTCAGGGGCAAGGTCATCTCTCCAGAATTGTGTGTTAAATAGGTGTACAAAAGAAGGAGTCGCTTCCCAAAAGATGTGATAGTGTTGCAGTTCTCGGGAAACTGTCAAAGGAGAAGATAGAACGGGATGTTTCTGATCTTGTTGGGAAATGACCCTGCCTGGAGTCCATAGGATTCTTCTCCCTTTCTCCTTTTTTTTTGGCCAATACTCAGCCCCGTATTAAGTTAAGGATTTGGAATTGGCAGGCGATACCATTGCATTGTCAGGTAGAGGTTCTTTGAGCGAGGACTTTAGAGCGGAGACACTGGGGGTGTGTCCAGTGCACAGTGTTGGGGGTCAGCATATTTGAGTGAACATCCCAGCTCCTGGAGAGGCAGCAAGGCATAGTGGTAAGGACCTGGAGTGAGGCTGCTCAGGTTCAAATCCTGGATCTAGGGTCTACCACTTCACAGCTGTGTGGCTTGACTTTCCTATCTGTGAAATGGGGATAAGGGTAGATGAGGATAAGATGAGCTTAGTCCACGCGAAGCACTTAGACCCATGCCTGGCTCGTGGTTCTGGGACCACACTTCCTGGTGAGTTCAGGATGGCCCCAAAGTATGCCTGTCATCCCAGAAGAATTATTACTAATGCCTCCTCTACTCTCAAAAGGGTTCTGGTTTGGAGATGACTCACATGGTCTTACACATTGCAGGTTGTTGTTATGTCACGCCGAATATTTGGACAAGCCACTTCACTGCTTAGAGTCTTAGCTCTAAAATGGAGATAATAATAATAATATCTGCTCTTTTGGATTGATTTGGGATGATAGGATGAAACAGAATGGCCAGCACAGGGTTGCTGTCCGTGATGGTCATGCTCTTTGTGTTTCTCTGAGTCCAGGCAAGCCATATAGACGCAGATGGATCTCCCACACCCTTAACACCCACTTTCTGCTTTTGTAAAAATCTCTCAAGTAAAAGTACCTTAAGACACATGATGCCAAGGTATGACCCACAGCACTGTTGTCCTGGTGGTTATCTGGCCTGCCCTAGCTGTGCTATTTATTATCAGTCCGGTAGTTTTGGTAACAGTTTCCCAGGGAAACCTTGAACCAGGTCAGGCCTGTTTGTGGTAAGTAAAGGGTGGTGTCTTAACCCAGATTCCTGCAGGCCTGTGGGAGCTGTTGATTGTTTGAGGACTGTTTGTTGTATAATCTCCTTCCTTTTAGCAGCTTCTTATTTGAGCAGGAAAAAGGGGTTTCAGGACTCCCTAAAGCTTCTACCTTATTTGTTATTAATATTATTTACTGGGCTGCCTTTTTGTCTTCTAAATTGAATTACTCTCAAAAGGGTTCTGGTTTGAAGATGACTCACATGGTCTTACACACTGTAGGATGTTGTTATTGTCATGCTGAAGATTTGGACAAGCCACTTCACTGATTGGAGTCTTAGCTCTAAAATGGAGATGATGATGATGACGACGATGATGATAATAATAATCATATCTGCTCTCTTTTGGGTTGATATGGGATGATAGGATGAAACAGAATGGCCAGCACAGGGCTGGACAATCGGCCTGGGAGGCTCAAGCTTCTGCAGTTCTTCCAGGCACTATCTTCTCTCTCCTCTCACCCCTTACATGTTGGAGGTGAATTTTGGCTTTATTGACTCAGGGAGGAGTTATGGCTACTTCTTGGGCCCTGTGCCGAGCCTTTTAAAGGGGAGGGAGAACAAACAGCAGCAAGCTGGGGCAGTGTCTCCTGGGAACTGTTGTAAACCCCCTGATCGCTTTCAGAACACCTTATAAAGTCAACCTGTGCGCCACAGCACAGAGACACATGACACTGAAAGGTACCCCCCGACCAGATCACCAGGAAAACTCCTCATGTTGCAAGGCCACTGGCCAGCCAGGGCTCAAATACCAGTAGTGTCAGCTGGACCACAGTTGTGCTGTGTGACCTTGGGATGTCCCTATCCCTCTCTGGACCTCCACTTAGTCATCTTTAAAATGAGGAAACTGAATCAAAGTTCTCTGTGATTTTCCTCCTCATTATATGATTCTTTGTTTCCTAAGATATAGGGAGAGACATTTTTTAGCTCATCATAAAAGGTATTCCAACAGCCACAGCTGCTTAATGATCAACAGAATGGGCTGCCCTGGAGTAGTGAGCAACCTATGGTTAGAGGTATTCAAGTAGAAGCAACAGAACAGGCTGTGGTGGGAGCTACAGAAAGTCCCCCGAATTCAGTAGACAATTGGCCTGGGAGGCTCAGAGCTTCTGCAGTTCTTCCAGGCACTATCTTCTCGGTCCTCTCACCCCTTACATGTTGGAGGTGAATTTTGGCTGTATTGAGTCAGGGAGGAGTTAGGCTACTTCTCAGGGCCTGGAGTGGTCTAAAGTAACACCTCTCAGAATCTGGAGATACTTTTTGGCCCGTGGAGTATTTCATGCTGTAGAAGTCAATCTTGGTTCTGGACTAAGCCTGACTACGGGAGACAGGTTTTTGCAAAGATCGTTACGAAGGACCTCAGGATGAACTGAGTAGTTCCATGTCCAAGTTTTATTTTCACCTCAAAATTGAATGATAATTTGTCTGATTAAAGAATTCCTGATCCAAAATAACGTATTCTCAGAAATTTCTCCCACCAGCCCTTTTCTTCTAGCGTTTAGTGTTGCTAATGATAGCTTTGATCGCAATTTGATTCTCATTTCTATGTTGATAACCCTCCCTTCCTTCCTTCCTTCCTTCCTTCCTTCCTTCCTTCCTTCCTTCCTTCCTTCCTTCCTTCCTTCCTTCCTTCCTTCCTTCCTTCCTCTCTTCCTTCCTTCCTCCTTCCCTCCCTCCTTCCCTCCTTCCCTTTCTCTCTTTCTTTCTCTCTTCTCTGGAAGCTTTTAGAGTTTTCTTTTTAATTTGTTCTGAAAGTTCACTACTATATTTCTAAATATGTGTCTATTTTCACGAGCATGGTGGGCTCTTTTAATCTGAAGATTCATGTCTTTAGCTTGTTTCTTATTTCCCCTCTTACATTCTAATCATTTTCTTCTAAAGCTCTTGTTAGAGTTGCACCATCCAATATGGTGGCCACCAGATTGGTTACCAATCATAATCTTGAAAGATAAAATTCCAAATGTCATTCTCCTGAATATTGAAATCCTGGAAGATCAAAATTTCTAAAGTTGAAACCTTTAATTCTAAAATCACTAATATTTAATTGAATCCCCAAACCATGGCAGGTTTGCAATTAGGTGTGGTCAAGTCTTCAAAAAGCGAACCTCAGGGTGTTATCAGTAAAGTTTGTTGTTTTCCATTTGGCCCTATGCATTTGTTGGAAAATTCACATGAATGAAGTGGCCGTGCACTACAGCAGCAACAACAAAGGCAGCACTAAGGAGGTGGAGGTGGCAGTGAGCCGAGATTGCGCCACTGCACTCCAGCCGGGCAACAGACTGAGACTCTGTCTCAAAAACAGCAACAACAACAATAAAACCAAAACCAAACAAAAACAAAAACAAAATCGCATCATGTGTCTGCGTTGGCATTCCTTCCAGCTGACGACATTCTGGGAGCTTTTTTGTTGAATTAAAGCCACACTTATTTCTCTGAAGAAGCCCCCAAAGTCACTGACTGGTTCAAAAAATAATTTTGTGCATGACAGGAGAAGAAGATGTGATGGGGTTGCTGTTTGATAATTGGGATTGTTTCTGCCAAATCTGTGGTCTGTGTATGAGTGCATGCAGAATGGATTTTTATATACTCAAAACAACATAGAAGCATGACACAGAAGATGGGAAAATTTCATAGGGAATGCTCGTGTTCATGCATGTCAACTCACAGAAGAAATTCAAAAAAGCAGTGCCATGTAGAAAATGAATGTGACCATATTCTCTGAGGAGAGCCATGCCCTAAAAGAAAAAAAGCAACCATTCATCACCATGCAAGACTTCAGAAGTTGGCCAGCTCTTAATGTACTACCTCCATGCAATTGCCCATAATTTATCCCTGTAATACACTCTTCCATATGTTGAGTTTTTTTTTTTTTTTTTTTTTTTTTTTTGAGACGCTGTCTGGCTCTGTCGCCCAGGCTGGAGTGCAGTGGCCAGATCTCAGCTCACTGCAAGCTCTGCCTCCCGTGTTCACACCATTCTCCTGCCTCAGCCTCCCCAGTAGCTGGGACTACAGGCGCCCGCCACCTTGCTCGGCTAGTTTTTATGTATTTTTAGTAGAGACAGGGTGTCACCGTGTTAGCCAGGATGGTCTCGATCTCCTGACCTCGTGATCCACCCGTCTCGGCCTCCCAAAGTGCTGGGATTACAGGCTTGAGCCACTGCGCCCGGCCGAGATTTCTTTTTAGTTTTTTTGAGGGAGTTGGTTGGATTTTTTTTCTTTTTTTACTTTCTTTCCCACAATTTTAAATTGTCAGCATTAGTTTTTACAACTTGCTATCCTGTGTTTTTCATCTTCACACTCTTTCCGATGTTAGAAGTATAAATTGTGTAAAGACTTTTAGAGTCTTTACTAATTCACCTTAGGCTTTTTTTTTTGTTTGAAATTTGACTCCTCGAAAGTAACATTTTCACTTTGACTGTGTATAAGGCATTGTGTGTGTATATAAAAATGTTGAAACTTCCTCAGTAAATGAAGATATGTGCTTTTTGCATGCCTGCACTTGTGAAATATAAAATTTCCTGACATCTCAGCTCTTTGGGTGACTGTATATGCGTGGTGAATTGTGGTTTTTGATTGGTCTCATCAAAAGATTTAGGTTGTATGTCACGGTATTTCAGATGACCACAGTTACATAAGCTATTTCTTTATTAACATGGTTCGTCTTCTCGTAACTGTTACACCTGTATGACTGTCATTAGTATACCTGAGTGTTTATGATTACAAAAATAAGTATGTTTTTATTGCCTATTTTACTGTGTAAAGTGGCCTATGAAGTGTTCTATTATGTTTCTATGTAAATAAATCTCCTTTTAAAATATAAATAGCCATTTCCTAGCCAAGGGAAGCCATGGCAGATGATGGTACCTGGAAAATTGGGACACTCCCACCCTAATACTGCGCTTTTCCAACGGTCTTAGCAAACAGCACACCAGGAGATTATATCCCACGCCTGGCTGGGAAGGTCCCACGTCCATGGAGCCTCACTTACTGCTAGCACAGCAGTCTGAGATGGAACTGCAAGGCGGCAGAGAAGCTGGGGGAGGGGTGTCCACCATTGCTGAGGCTTGAGTAGGTAAACAAAGCAGCCAGGAAGCTCGAACTGGGTGGAGCCCACCATGGCTCAAGGAGGCCTACCTGCCTCTGTAGACTCCACCTCTGGGGGCAGGGCATAGCTGAACAAAAGGCAGCTGAAACTTCTGCAGACTTAAAC
Source organism: Theropithecus gelada (assembly GCF_003255815.1). Taxonomy (NCBI): domain Eukaryota; kingdom Metazoa; phylum Chordata; class Mammalia; order Primates; family Cercopithecidae; genus Theropithecus; species Theropithecus gelada. The sequence goes on from NC_037668.1 coordinate 42,196,300, forward strand.
ATCCCTGTCTGACAGCTTTGAAGAGAGTAGTGATTCTCCCAGCTTGGAGTTTGAGATCTGAGAACTGACAGACTGCCTCCTCAAGTGGGTCTCTGACCCCCAAGTAGCGTAACTGGGAGACACCTCCCAGTAGGAGCCGACTGACACCTCATACAGCCGGGTGCCCCTCTGAGACAAAGCTTCCAGAGGAAGGATCAGGCAGCAGCATTTGCCGTTCTGCAATATTTGCTGTTCTGCAGCCTCCGCTGGTGATACCCAGGCAAACAGGGTCTGGAGTGGACCTCCAGCAAACTCCATCAGACCTACAGCTGAGGGTCCTGACTGTTAGAAGGAAAACTAACAAACAGAAAGGACATCCACATCAAAACCCCATCTGTACATCACCATCATCAAAGACCGAAGTTAGATAAAACCACAAAGATGGGGAGAAACCAGAGCAGAAAAGCTGAAAATTCTAAAAATCAGAGCGCCTCTTCTCCTCCAAAGGAACGCAGCTCCTCACCAGCAATGGAACAAAGCTGGATGGAGAATGACTTTGACAAGTTGATAGAAGAAGGCCTCAGATGATCATCGGTAATAACAAACTTCTCTGAGCTACAGGAGGATGTTAGAACCCATTGCAAAGAAGCTAAAAACCTTGAAAAAGGATTAGATGAATGGCTAACTAGAATAAACAGCGTAGAGAAGATCTTAAATGACCTGATGGAGCTGAAAACCATGGCACGAGAACTACGTGACGCATGCACAAGTCTCAGTTGCCGATTTGACCAAGTGGAAGAAAAGGTATCAGTGGTTGAAGATTGAATGAATGAAATGAAGTGAGAAGAGAAGTTTAGAGAAAAAAGAGTAAAAGAAATGAACAAAGCCTCCAGGAAATATGGGACTATGTGAAAAGACCAAAACTATGTCTGATTGGTGTACCTGAAAGTGAAGGGGAGAATGGAATCAAGTTGGAAAACACTCTTCAGGATATTATCCAGGAGAACTTCCCCAACCTACCAAGGCAGACCAACATTCAAATTCAGGAAATACAGAGAATGCCACAAAGATACTCCTCGAGAAGAGCAACTCCAAGACACATAATTGTCAGATTCACCTAAGTGAAGGAAAAAAATGTTAAGGGCAGCCAGAGAGAAAGGTCAGGTTACCCACAAAGGGAAGCCCATCAGACTAACAGCGGATCTCTTGGCAGAAACTCTACAAGCCAGAAGAGAGTGGGGGCCAATATTCAACATTCTTAAAGAAAAGAATTTTCAACCCAGAATTTCATATCCAGCCAAACTAAGTTTCATAAGTGAAGGAGAAATAAAATCCTTTACAGAAAAGCAAATGCTGAGAGATTTTTGTCACCACTAGGCCTGCCTTACAAGAGCTTCTGAAGGAAGCACTAAACATGGAAAGGAACAAATGGTACCAGCCACTGCAAAAACATGCCAAATTGTAAAGACCGTCGATGCTAGGAAGAAACTGCATCAACTAACAAGCACCAGCTAACATCATAATGACAGGATCAAATTCACACATGAGAATATTAACCTTAAATGTAAATGGGCTAAATGCTCCAATTAAAAGACACAGACTGGCAAATTGGATAAAGAGTCAAGACCCATCAGTGTGCTATATTCAGGAGACCCATCTCATGTGCAGAGACACATAGGCTCAAAATAAAGGAATGGTGGAAGATCTACCAAGCAAATGGAAAACAAACAAACAAAAGCAGGGGTTGCAATCCTAGTCTCTGATAAAACAGACTTTAACCCAACAAAGATCAGAAGAGACAAAGAAGGCCATTACATAATGGTAAAGGGATCAGTTCAACAAGAAGAGCTAACTATCCTAAATATATATGCACCCAATACAGGAGCACCCAGATTCATAAAGCAAGTCCTTAGAGACCTACAGAGAGACTTAGAGACTTAGACTCCCACACAATAATAATGGGAGACTTTAACACCCCACTGTCAACATTAGACAGATCAATGAGACAAAGTTAACAAGGATATCCAGGAATTGAACTCAGCTCTGCACCAAGCAGACCTAATAGACATCTACAGAACTCTCCACCCCAAATCAACAGAATATACATTCTTCTCAGCACCACATTGCACTTATTCCAAAATTGACCACATAGTTGGAAATAAAGCACTCCTCAGCAAATGTAAAAGAACAGAAATTGTAACAAACTGTCTCTCAGACCACAGTGCAATCAGACTAGAACTTAGGATTAAGAAACTCACTCAAAACCACTCAACTACATGGAAACTGAACAACCTGCTCCTGAATGACTACTGGGTACATAACGAAATGAAGGCAGAAATAAAGATGTTCTTTGAAACCAGTAACAAAGACACAGCATACCAGAACCTCTGGGACACATTTAAAGCAGTGTGTAGAGGGAAATTTATAGCACTAAATGCCCACAAGAGAAAGCTGGAAAGATCTAAAATTGACACCCTAACATCACAATTAAAAGAACTAGAGAAGCAAGAGCAAGCATATTCAAAAGTTAGCAGAAGGCAAGGAAAAACTAAGATCACAGCACAACTGATGGAGATAGAGACACAGAAATCCTTAAAAAAATCAATGAATCCAGGAGCTGGTTTTGTTTTTAAAGATCAACAAAATTAATAGACCGCTAGCAAGACTAATAAAGAAGAAAAGAGAGAAGAATCAAATAGATGCAATAAAAAATGATAAAGGCGATAGAAACTACCATCGGAGAATACTATAAACACCTCTACGCAAATAGACTAGAAAATCGAGAAGAAATGGATAAATTCCTGGACACATACATGCTCACAAGACGCCACCAGGAAGAAGTTGAATCCCTGAATAGATCAACAACAGGCTCTGAAATTGAGGCAATAATTAATAGCCTACCAACGAAAAAAAGTCCAGGACCAGATGGATTTACAGCTGAATTCTACCAGAGGTACAAAGAGGAGCTGGTACCATGTTTTCTGAAACTATTCCAATCAATAGAAAAAGAGGGAACCCTCCCTAACTCATTTTATGAGACCAGCATCATCCCGATACCAAAGCCTGGCAGAGACACAACAACAACAAAAAAGAGAATTTTAGACCAATATCCCTGATGAACATCGATGCAAAAATCCTCAATTAAAATACTGGCAAACTGAATCCAGCAGCACATCAAAAAGCTTATCCACCATGATCAAGTTGGCTTCATCCCTGGGATGCAAGGCTGGTTCAACATACGCGAATCAATAAACGTAATCCAGCATATAAACAGAACCAAAGACAGAAACCACATGATTATCTCATTATTGAGGCAGAAAAGGCCTTCAACGAAATTAAACAGCTCTTCATGCTAAAAACTCTCAATAAACTAGGTGTTGATGAGACATATCTCAAAATAATAACAACATTTATGACAAACCCACAGCCAATATCATACTGAATGGGCAAAAACTGGAAGCATTCCCTTTGAAAACTGGCACAAGACAGGGATGCCCTCTCTCACAACTCCTATTCAACATAGTGTTGGAAGTTCTGGCCAGGTCAGGCAGGAGAAAGAAATGAAGGGGGGAGCAAGATGGCCGAATAGGAACAGCTCCAGTCTCCAACTCCCAGCGCGAGTGACACAGAAGACCGGTGATTTCTGCATTTTCAACTGAGGTACTGGGTTCATCTCACTGGGGAGTGCCGGACGATCGGTGCTGGTCAGCTGCTGCAGCCCGACCAGCGAGAGCTGAAGCAGGGCGAGGCATCGCCTCACCTGGGAAGCGCAAGGGGGAAGGGAATCCCTTTTCCTAGCCAGGGGAACTGAGACACACAACACCTGGAAAATCGGGTAACTCCCACCCCAATACTGCGCTTTAAGCAAACGGGCACACCAGGAGATCATATCCCACACCTGGCCGGGAGGGTCCCACGCCCACGGAGCCTCCCTCATTGCTAGCACAGCAGTCTGTGATCTACCGGCAAGGCAGCAGCGAGGCTGGGGGAGGGGCGCCCGCCATTGCTGAGGCTTAAGTAGGTAAACAAAGCTGCTGGGAAGCTC